>NC_133001.1:2744160-3049067 GCF_048564905.1 Vicugna pacos | reverse complement strand
GGGCAAAAGCCCCTACGTTCAAGGCCAGACATCCCCTGGTAACTTTCAGATCAGGATGGCCACAGGAAAAAAAGCCAAGATCAAACGACGACAGGAAAGCACCTGACTGCCACAGGGCTCTGTCCGCCTCCAGCGTCCCCTCATAAACGCTAACGGAAAAGAACTGGGCCACACCACGTAGATACAGACACCCGTTTCGCGAGGTGAGTCTCCAAAATTACTGCAGGTGCGTCGGTCGTGCAGTCACACGACGTGAAGCACCCGGTAACTGTAGGAGGTGTGCACTGGGATAAACCCTGTAAGCCCGCAGACCTTCCCGGGCAAATGCAAACTTGGGGACGCAGGCGCAAAGCACCCAGGCGTCCCCGCTGCAGCGTGCCCTGACGCTTACCTACCGAACGAAGGAGAAGAACAGTGACAAAGGGAGACGGTTACCTCTTTATCAGAAAAGAAATCGGCCTCGTCCGGTTCTCCGCTTTGGGGCACTGTCACGTGGCCTGTAAGAAGGAGTCACACGTACATCAATGGGGACACGAGCCTCTGGGAACTTCAACCCCCCCTCCTCTCCTCACCTATCCCCAACTCATGCGTGCTTCAGTGCAATCAAGGGGCACAAAAGGAAGTCAGGGGGCTAAAGCACTTCCTGGAAGGAGAAGCGCCGTCGTGCTGGGATCTCTGTGAGGACAGGTGGCAAAGGCCAACCGCCCAAAAGGGGACGGATACTGTGCCAGGACCTACACCTTTCAGGTGTTCCACAGTAGGCGTTCTGTTTAAGGGAGGCAGTGGGCATCGAATCCAGGAAGTCCTGCATGCTAAGCATGCATTCACTCTACCGCAGAGCTGCACTGCTCCCTCCGAAAATTGAGTTTCTGGACAGACGCCCGATCAAGACAAGAGAGGGACAGAAAACCCCCAGACGTGTACACTAGCTTACCGAACGTGTCAGCTGGGCCAGCTCCATCAACACAGCTCAACGTGTCATGCGCTGTTACTGGCCCTGGAGCAAGTCCAAACGTCTGGCTATCGGTTGCTGGCTCAGTCGCCAACCCCTAGGAACACAGAGGGCAATTAAACAAGAACCGAACGCCAGAAACCATCACATTCACGCACGGGCTCTTTCCCCCAGTTAGTCATGGGGACAACAAGTACGCACGCCACCTCTCAGATCATAAGCCCTCTCCCCTGGGAGGAGCTGCCGATACACATAAAAGGGAGGCCCTTCTCTCGACTCTGCCACCGGGAGGGAGCCAGGAAGACGACTCGCCACGCAGAAGTCTGACCGCTCTCCAACCCAGGGCGGAGGCATACGGCGAACGGCACAAGGGACAGGAGAGCCCGTGGCAGGTCGCTTAGGTCACGGAGCGCTGGGAAGCCCGCACTGGGTCTTCAGAGACACAACCCAGTGCACACAGGGGGAAGCGAGGGCGCTTCCGGGGAAGGGCAGCCTGGGCCAAAGGCTGCGGGGTCAAGCACCAGAGGAAGTCGCAAGGGAAACTACAGCACTGTTACTGGCCATGGGCTGGAAAAGGGCAAAAGCCCCTACGTTCAAGGCCAGACATCCCCTGGTAACTTTCAGATCAGGATGGCCACAGGAAAAAAAGCCAAGATCAAACGACGACAGGAAAGCACCTGACTGCCACAGGGCTCTGTCCGCCTCCAGCGTCCCCTCATAAACGCTAACGGAAAAGAACTGGGCCACACCACGTAGATACAGACACCCGTTTCGCGAGGTGAGTCTCCAAAAATACTGCAGGTGCGTCGGTCGTGCAGTCACACGACGTGAAGCACCCGGTAACTGTAGGAGGTGTGCACTGGGATAAACCCTGTAAGCCCGCAGACCTTCCCGGGCAAATGCAAACTTGGGGACGCAGGCGCAAAGCACCCAGGCGTCCCCGCTGCAGCGTGCCCTGACGCTTACCTACCGAACGAAGGAGAAGAACAGTGACAAAGGGAGACGGTTACCTCTTTATCAGAAAAGAAATCGGCCTCGTCCGGTTCTCCGCTTTGGGGCACTGTCACGTGGCCTGTAAGAAGGAGTCACACGTACATCAATGGGGACACGAGCCTCTGGGAACTTCAACCCCCCCTCCTCTCCTCACCTATCCCCAACTCATGCGTGCTTCAGTGCAACCAAGGGGCACAAAAGGAAGTCAGGGGGCTAAAGCACTTCCTGGAAGGAGAAGCGCCGTCGTGCTGGGATCTCTGTGAGGACAGGTGGCAAAGGCCAACCGCCCAAAAGGGGACGGATACTGTGCCAGGACCTACACCTTTCAGGTGTTCCACAGTAGGCGTTCTGTTAAGGGAGGCAGTGGGCATCGAATCCAGGAAGTCCTGCATGCTAAGCATGCATTCACTCTACCGCAGAGCTGCACTGCTCCCTCCGAAAATTGAGTTTCTGGACAGACGCCCGATCAAGACAAGAGAGGGACAGAAAACCCCCAGACGTGTACACTAGCTTACCGAACGTGTCAGCTGGGCCAGCTCCATCAACACAGCTCAACGTGTCATGCGCTGTTACTGGCCCTGGAGCAAGTCCAAACGTCTGGCTATCGGTTGCTGGCTCAGTCGCCAACCCCTAGGAACACAGAGGGCAATTAAACAAGAACCGAACGCCAGAAACCATCACATTCACGCACGGGCTCTTTCCCCCAGTTAGTCATGGGGACAACAAGTACGCACGCCACCTCTCAGATCATAAGCCCTCTCCCCTGGGAGGAGCTGCCGATACACATAAAAGGGAGGCCCTTCTCTCGACTCTGCCACCGGGAGGGAGCCAGGAAGACGACTCGCCACGCAGAAGTCTGACCGCTCTCCAACCCAGGGCGGAGGCATACGGCGAACGGCACAAGGGACAGGAGAGCCCGTGGCAGGTCGCTTAGGTCACGGAGCGCTGGGAAGCCCGCACTGGGTCTTCAGAGACACAACCCAGTGCACACAGGGGGAAGCGAGGGCGCTTCCGGGGAAGGGCAGCCTGGGCCAAAGGCTGCGGGGTCAAGCACCAGAGGAAGTCGCAAGGGAAACTACAGCACTGTTACTGGCCATGGGCTGGAAAAGGGCAAAAGCCCCTACGTTCAAGGCCAGACATCCCCTGGTAACTTTCAGATCAGGATGGCCACAGGAAAAAAAGCCAAGATCAAACGACGACAGGAAAGCACCTGACTGCCACAGGGCTCTGTCCGCCTCCAGCGTCCCCTCATAAACGCTAACGGAAAAGAACTGGGCCACACCACGTAGATACAGACACCCGTTTCGCGAGGTGAGTCTCCAAAAATACTGCAGGTGCGTCGGTCGTGCAGTCACACGACGTGAAGCACCCGGTAACTGTAGGAGGTGTGCACTGGGATAAACCCTGTAAGCCCGCAGACCTTCCCGGGCAAATGCAAACTTGGGGACGCAGGCGCAAAGCACCCAGGCGTCCCCGCTGCAGCGTGCCCTGACGCTTACCTACCGAACGAAGGAGAAGAACAGTGACAAAGGGAGACGGTTACCTCTTTATCAGAAAAGAAATCGGCCTCGTCCGGTTCTCCGCTTTGGGGCACTGTCACGTGGCCTGTAAGAAGGAGTCACACGTACATCAATGGGGACACGAGCCTCTGGGAACTTCAACCCCCCCTCCTCTCCTCACCTATCCCCAACTCATGCGTGCTTCAGTGCAACCAAGGGGCACAAAAGGAAGTCAGGGGGCTAAAGCACTTCCTGGAAGGAGAAGCGCCGTCGTGCTGGGATCTCTGTGAGGACAGGTGGCAAAGGCCAACCGCCCAAAAGGGGACGGATACTGTGCCAGGACCTACACCTTTCAGGTGTTCCACAGTAGGCGTTCTGTTTAAGGGAGGCAGTGGGCATCGAATCCAGGAAGTCCTGCATGCTAAGCATGCATTCACTCTACCGCAGAGCTGCACTGCTCCCTCCGAAAATTGAGTTTCTGGACAGACGCCCGATCAAGACAAGAGAGGGACAGAAAACCCCCAGACGTGTACACTAGCTTACCGAACGTGTCAGCTGGGCCAGCTCCATCAACACAGCTCAACGTGTCATGCGCTGTTACTGGCCCTGGAGCAAGTCCAAACGTCTGGCTATCGGTTGCTGGCTCAGTCGCCAACCCCTAGGAACACAGAGGGCAATTAAACAAGAACCGAACGCCAGAAACCATCACATTCACGCACGGGCTCTTTCCCCCAGTTAGTCATGGGGACAACAAGTACGCACGCCACCTCTCAGATCATAAGCCCTCTCCCCTGGGAGGAGCTGCCGATACACATAAAAGGGAGGCCCTTCTCTCGACTCTGCCACCGGGAGGGAGCCAGGAAGACGACTCGCCACGCAGAAGTCTGACCGCTCTCCAACCCAGGGCGGAGGCATACGGCGAACGGCACAAGGGACAGGAGAGCCCGTGGCAGGTCGCTTAGGTCACGGAGCGCTGGGAAGCCCGCACTGGGTCTTCAGAGACACAACCCAGTGCACACAGGGGGAAGCGAGGGCGCTTCCGGGGAAGGGCAGCCTGGGCCAAAGGCTGCGGGGTCAAGCACCAGAGGAAGTCGCAAGGGAAACTACAGCACTGTTACTGGCCATGGGCTGGAAAAGGGCAAAAGCCCCTACGTTCAAGGCCAGACATCCCCTGGTAACTTTCAGATCAGGATGGCCACAGGAAAAAAAGCCAAGATCAAACGACGACAGGAAAGCACCTGACTGCCACAGGGCTCTGTCCGCCTCCAGCGTCCCCTCATAAACGCTAACGGAAAAGAACTGGGCCACACCACGTAGATACAGACACCCGTTTCGCGAGGTGAGTCTCCAAAATTACTGCAGGTGCGTCGGTCGTGCAGTCACACGACGTGAAGCACCCGGTAACTGTAGGAGGTGTGCACTGGGATAAACCCTGTAAGCCCGCAGACCTTCCCGGGCAAATGCAAACTTGGGGACGCAGGCGCAAAGCACCCAGGCGTCCCCGCTGCAGCGTGCCCTGACGCTTACCTACCGAACGAAGGAGAAGAACAGTGACAAAGGGAGACGGTTACCTCTTTATCAGAAAAGAAATCGGCCTCGTCCGGTTCTCCGCTTTGGGGCACTGTCACGTGGCCTGTAAGAAGGAGTCACACGTACATCAATGGGGACACGAGCCTCTGGGAACTTCAACCCCCCCTCCTCTCCTCACCTATCCCCAACTCATGCGTGCTTCAGTGCAATCAAGGGGCACAAAAGGAAGTCAGGGGGCTAAAGCACTTCCTGGAAGGAGAAGCGCCGTCGTGCTGGGATCTCTGTGAGGACAGGTGGCAAAGGCCAACCGCCCAAAAGGGGACGGATACTGTGCCAGGACCTACACCTTTCAGGTGTTCCACAGTAGGCGTTCTGTTTAAGGGAGGCAGTGGGCATCGAATCCAGGAAGTCCTGCATGCTAAGCATGCATTCACTCTACCGCAGAGCTGCACTGCTCCCTCCGAAAATTGAGTTTCTGGACAGACGCCCGATCAAGACAAGAGAGGGACAGAAAACCCCCAGACGTGTACACTAGCTTACCGAACGTGTCAGCTGGGCCAGCTCCATCAACACAGCTCAACGTGTCATGCGCTGTTACTGGCCCTGGAGCAAGTCCAAACGTCTGGCTATCGGTTGCTGGCTCAGTCGCCAACCCCTAGGAACACAGAGGGCAATTAAACAAGAACCGAACGCCAGAAACCATCACATTCACGCACGGGCTCTTTCCCCCAGTTAGTCATGGGGACAACAAGTACGCACGCCACCTCTCAGATCATAAGCCCTCTCCCCTGGGAGGAGCTGCCGATACACATAAAAGGGAGGCCCTTCTCTCGACTCTGCCACCGGGAGGGAGCCAGGAAGACGACTCGCCACGCAGAAGTCTGACCGCTCTCCAACCCAGGGCGGAGGCATACGGCGAACGGCACAAGGGACAGGAGAGCCCGTGGCAGGTCGCTTAGGTCACGGAGCGCTGGGAAGCCCGCACTGGGTCTTCAGAGACACAACCCAGTGCACACAGGGGGAAGCGAGGGCGCTTCCGGGGAAGGGCAGCCTGGGCCAAAGGCTGCGGGGTCAAGCACCAGAGGAAGTCGCAAGGGAAACTACAGCACTGTTACTGGCCATGGGCTGGAAAAGGGCAAAAGCCCCTACGTTCAAGGCCAGACATCCCCTGGTAACTTTCAGATCAGGATGGCCACAGGAAAAAAAGCCAAGATCAAACGACGACAGGAAAGCACCTGACTGCCACAGGGCTCTGTCCGCCTCCAGCGTCCCCTCATAAACGCTAACGGAAAAGAACTGGGCCACACCACGTAGATACAGACACCCGTTTCGCGAGGTGAGTCTCCAAAAATACTGCAGGTGCGTCGGTCGTGCAGTCACACGACGTGAAGCACCCGGTAACTGTAGGAGGTGTGCACTGGGATAAACCCTGTAAGCCCGCAGACCTTCCCGGGCAAATGCAAACTTGGGGACGCAGGCGCAAAGCACCCAGGCGTCCCCGCTGCAGCGTGCCCTGACGCTTACCTACCGAACGAAGGAGAAGAACAGTGACAAAGGGAGACGGTTACCTCTTTATCAGAAAAGAAATCGGCCTCGTCCGGTTCTCCGCTTTGGGGCACTGTCACGTGGCCTGTAAGAAGGAGTCACACGTACATCAATGGGGACACGAGCCTCTGGGAACTTCAACCCCCCCTCCTCTCCTCACCTATCCCCAACTCATGCGTGCTTCAGTGCAATCAAGGGGCACAAAAGGAAGTCAGGGGGCTAAAGCACTTCCTGGAAGGAGAAGCGCCGTCGTGCTGGGATCTCTGTGAGGACAGGTGGCAAAGGCCAACCGCCCAAAAGGGGACGGATACTGTGCCAGGACCTACACCTTTCAGGTGTTCCACAGTAGGCGTTCTGTTTAAGGGAGGCAGTGGGCATCGAATCCAGGAAGTCCTGCATGCTAAGCATGCATTCACTCTACCGCAGAGCTGCACTGCTCCCTCCGAAAATTGAGTTTCTGGACAGACGCCCGATCAAGACAAGAGAGGGACAGAAAACCCCCAGACGTGTACACTAGCTTACCGAACGTGTCAGCTGGGCCAGCTCCATCAACACAGCTCAACGTGTCATGCGCTGTTACTGGCCCTGGAGCAAGTCCAAACGTCTGGCTATCGGTTGCTGGCTCAGTCGCCAACCCCTAGGAACACAGAGGGCAATTAAACAAGAACCGAACGCCAGAAACCATCACATTCACGCACGGGCTCTTTCCCCCAGTTAGTCATGGGGACAACAAGTACGCACGCCACCTCTCAGATCATAAGCCCTCTCCCCTGGGAGGAGCTGCCGATACACATAAAAGGGAGGCCCTTCTCTCGACTCTGCCACCGGGAGGGAGCCAGGAAGACGACTCGCCACGCAGAAGTCTGACCGCTCTCCAACCCAGGGCGGAGGCATACGGCGAACGGCACAAGGGACAGGAGAGCCCGTGGCAGGTCGCTTAGGTCACGGAGCGCTGGGAAGCCCGCACTGGGTCTTCAGAGACACAACCCAGTGCACACAGGGGGAAGCGAGGGCGCTTCCGGGGAAGGGCAGCCTGGGCCAAAGGCTGCGGGGTCAAGCACCAGAGGAAGTCGCAAGGGAAACTACAGCACTGTTACTGGCCATGGGCTGGAAAAGGGCAAAAGCCCCTACGTTCAAGGCCAGACATCCCCTGGTAACTTTCAGATCAGGATGGCCACAGGAAAAAAAGCCAAGATCAAACGACGACAGGAAAGCACCTGACTGCCACAGGGCTCTGTCCGCCTCCAGCGTCCCCTCATAAACGCTAACGGAAAAGAACTGGGCCACACCACGTAGATACAGACACCCGTTTCGCGAGGTGAGTCTCCAAAAATACTGCAGGTGCGTCGGTCGTGCAGTCACACGACGTGAAGCACCCGGTAACTGTAGGAGGTGTGCACTGGGATAAACCCTGTAAGCCCGCAGACCTTCCCGGGCAAATGCAAACTTGGGGACGCAGGCGCAAAGCACCCAGGCGTCCCCGCTGCAGCGTGCCCTGACGCTTACCTACCGAACGAAGGAGAAGAACAGTGACAAAGGGAGACGGTTACCTCTTTATCAGAAAAGAAATCGGCCTCGTCCGGTTCTCCGCTTTGGGGCACTGTCACGTGGCCTGTAAGAAGGAGTCACACGTACATCAATGGGGACACGAGCCTCTGGGAACTTCAACCCCCCCTCCTCTCCTCACCTATCCCCAACTCATGCGTGCTTCAGTGCAACCAAGGGGCACAAAAGGAAGTCAGGGGGCTAAAGCACTTCCTGGAAGGAGAAGCGCCGTCGTGCTGGGATCTCTGTGAGGACAGGTGGCAAAGGCCAACCGCCCAAAAGGGGACGGATACTGTGCCAGGACCTACACCTTTCAGGTGTTCCACAGTAGGCGTTCTGTTTAAGGGAGGCAGTGGGCATCGAATCCAGGAAGTCCTGCATGCTAAGCATGCATTCACTCTACCGCAGAGCTGCACTGCTCCCTCCGAAAATTGAGTTTCTGGACAGACGCCCGATCAAGACAAGAGAGGGACAGAAAACCCCCAGATGTGTACACTAGCTTACCGAACGTGTCAGCTGGGCCAGCTCCATCAACACAGCTCAACGTGTCATGCGCTGTTACTGGCCCTGGAGCAAGTCCAAACGTCTGGCTATCGGTTGCTGGCTCAGTCGCCAACCCCTAGGAACACAGAGGGCAATTAAACAAGAACCGAACGCCAGAAACCATCACATTCACGCACGGGCTCTTTCCCCCAGTTAGTCATGGGGACAACAAGTACGCACGCCACCTCTCAGATCATAAGCCCTCTCCCCTGGGAGGAGCTGCCGATACACATAAAAGGGAGGCCCTTCTCTCGACTCTGCCACCGGGAGGGAGCCAGGAAGACGACTCGCCACGCAGAAGTCTGACCGCTCTCCAACCCAGGGCGGAGGCATACGGCGAACGGCACAAGGGACAGGAGAGCCCGTGGCAGGTCGCTTAGGTCACGGAGCGCTGGGAAGCCCGCACTGGGTCTTCAGAGACACAACCCAGTGCACACAGGGGGAAGCGAGGGCGCTTCCGGGGAAGGGCAGCCTGGGCCAAAGGCTGCGGGGTCAAGCACCAGAGGAAGTCGCAAGGGAAACTACAGCACTGTTACTGGCCATGGGCTGGAAAAGGGCAAAAGCCCCTACGTTCAAGGCCAGACATCCCCTGGTAACTTTCAGATCAGGATGGCCACAGGAAAAAAAGCCAAGATCAAACGACGACAGGAAAGCACCTGACTGCCACAGGGCTCTGTCCGCCTCCAGCGTCCCCTCATAAACGCTAACGGAAAAGAACTGGGCCACACCACGTAGATACAGACACCCGTTTCGCGAGGTGAGTCTCCAAAATTACTGCAGGTGCGTCGGTCGTGCAGTCACACGACGTGAAGCACCCGGTAACTGTAGGAGGTGTGCACTGGGATAAACCCTGTAAGCCCGCAGACCTTCCCGGGCAAATGCAAACTTGGGGACGCAGGCGCAAAGCACCCAGGCGTCCCCGCTGCAGCGTGCCCTGACGCTTACCTACCGAACGAAGGAGAAGAACAGTGACAAAGGGAGACGGTTACCTCTTTATCAGAAAAGAAATCGGCCTCGTCCGGTTCTCCGCTTTGGGGCACTGTCACGTGGCCTGTAAGAAGGAGTCACACGTACATTAATGGGGACACGAGCCTCTGGGAACTTCAACCCCCCCCTCCTCACCTATCCCCAACTCATGCGTGCTTCAGTGCAACCAAGGGGCACAAAAGGAGGTCAGGGGGCTAAAGCACTTCCTGGAAGGAGAAGCGCCGTCGTGCTGGGATCTCTGTGAGGACAGGTGGCAAAGGCCAACCGCCCAAAAGGGGACGGATACTGTGCCAGGACCTACACCTTTCAGGTGCTTCACAGTAGGCGTTCTGTTTAAGGGAGGCAGTGGGCATCGAATCCAGGAAGTCCTGCATGCTAAGCATGCATTCACTCTACCGCAGAGCTGCACTGCTCCCTCCGAAAATTGAGTTTCTGGACAGACGCCTGATCAAGACAAGAGAGGGACAGAAAACCCCCAGACGTGTACACTAGCTTACCGAACGTGTCAGCTGGGCCAGCTCCATCAACACAGCTCAACGTGTCATGCGCTGTTACTGGCCCTGGAGCAAGTCCAAACGTCTGGCTATCGGTTGCTGGCTCAGTCGCCAACCCCTAGGAACACAGAGGGCAATTAAACAAGAACCGAACGCCAGAAACCATCACATTCACGCACGGGCTCTTTCCCCCAGTTAGTCATGGGGACAACAAGTACGCACGCCACCTCTCAGATCATAAGCCCTCTCCCCTGGGAGGAGCTGCCGATACACATAAAAGGGAGGCCCTTCTCTCGACTCTGCCACCGGGAGGGAGCCAGGAAGACGACTCGCCACGCAGAAGTCTGACCGCTCTCCAACCCAGGGCGGAGGCATACGGCGAACGGCACAAGGGACAGGAGAGCCCGTGGCAGGTCGCTTAGGTCACGGAGCGCTGGGAAGCCCGCACTGGGTCTTCAGAGACACAACCCAGTGCACACAGGGGGAAGCGAGGGCGCTTCCGGGGAAGGGCAGCCTGGGCCAAAGGCTGCGGGGTCAAGCACCAGAGGAAGTCGCAAGGGAAACTACAGCACTGTTACTGGCCATGGGCTGGAAAAGGGCAAAAGCCCCTACGTTCAAGGCCAGACATCCCCTGGTAACTTTCAGATCAGGATGGCCACAGGAAAAAAAGCCAAGATCAAACGACGACAGGAAAGCACCTGACTGCCACAGGGCTCTGTCCGCCTCCAGCGTCCCCTCATAAACGCTAACGGAAAAGAACTGGGCCACACCACGTAGATACAGACACCCGTTTCACGAGGTGACTCTCCAAAACTACTGCAGGTGCGTCGGTCGTGCAGTCACACGACGTGAAGCACCCGGTAACTGTAGGAGGTGTGCACTGAGATAAACCCTGTAAGACCGCAGACCTTCCCGGGCAAATGCAAACTTGGGGACGCAGGCGCAAAGCACCCAGGCGTCCCCGCTGCAGCGTGCCCTGACGCTTACCTACCGAACGAAGGAGAAGAACAGTGACAAAGGGAGACGGTTACCTCTTTATCAGAAAAGAAATCGGCCTCGTCCGGTTCTCCGCTTTGGGGCACTGTCACGTGGCCTGTAAGAAGGAGTCACACGTACATTAATGGGGACACGAGCCTCTGGGAACTTCAACCCCCCCTCCTCTCCTCACCTATCCCCAACTCATGCGTGCTTCAGTGCAACCAAGGGGCACAAAAGGAGGTCAGGGGGCTAAAGCACTTCCTGGAAGGAGAAGCGCCGTCGTGCTGGGATCTCTGTGAGGACAGGTGGCAAAGGCCAACCGCCCCAAAGGGGACGGATACTGTGCCAGGACCTACACCTTTCAGGTGTTCCACAGTAGGCGTTCTGTTTAAGGGAGGCAGTGGGCATCGAATCCAGGAAGTCCTGCATGCTAAGCATGCATTCACTCTACCGCAGAGCTGCACTGCTCCCTCCGAAAATTGAGTTTCTGGACAGACGCCTGATCAAGACAAGAGAGGGACAGAAAACCCCCAGACGTGTACACTAGCTTACCGAACGTGTCAGCTGGGCCAGCTCCATCAACACAGCTCAACGTGTCATGCGCTGTTACTGGCCCTGGAGCAAGTCCAAACGTCTGGCTATCGGTTGCTGGCTCAGTCGCCAACCCCTAGGAACACAGAGGGCAATTAAACAAGAACCGAACGCCAGAAACCATCACATTCACGCACGGGCTCTTTCCCCCAGTTAGTCATGGGGACAACAAGTACGCACGCCACCTCTCAGATCATAAGCCCTCTCCCCTGGGAGGAGCTGCCGATACACATAAAAGGGAGGCCCTTCTCTCGACTCTGCCACCGGGAGGGAGCCAGGAAGACGACTCGCCACGCAGAAGTCTGACCGCTCTCCAACCCAGGGCGGAGGCATACGGCGAACGGCACAAGGGACAGGAGAGCCCGTGGCAGGTCGCTTAGGTCACGGAGCGCTGGGAAGCCCGCACTGGGTCTTCAGAGACACAACCCAGTGCACACAGGGGGAAGCGAGGGCGCTTCCGGGGAAGGGCAGCCTGGGCCAAAGGCTGCGGGGTCAAGCATCAGAGGAAGTCGCAAGGGAAACTACAGCACTGTTACTGGCCATGGGCTGGAAAAGGGCAAAAGCCCGTACATTCATGGCCAGACTTCCCTTCATAACTTTCAAATGACGATAGCTATGAAAAGGAGAAAGAATGCAAGGAAACCTAACCTCCACTCGTAAGTACCATGTTTCAATGTTCTTTAATAAAATATTATTTCAAGACCCCAAATGAATGTGTTTAGATACAATCAGTGGTTTGATTAGATCAGTGTGGCTTATTATAAAATTACGTCATGTTGTCTTGTGACATTAAGGAAAGAATAATTTCTCAGTAATACATTAAAAATTGTAGTTAAAACGTTTAATCCACAAATGGAAATGAGAGACTGCAATGTGAAAACAAACCCCTGTTTATTTTTTATTAATGTGTAATACTTAAACATTAAAATAATGTGAAATATATTAACAAGAGAAAATACCTCCATATTGTAAGAAGATTTTTCTTTCACTTCTTCAGATGGGCACATTGATGTAGCATCTGTAGAATGCAGTGAGACATACATTAATGAGAGTATCTGTAGTATAAACTGATACCCCAGTAGGCGTCTATACTGTTTTGTAGGTAGTTCAATAGAAATCTGCAGAAAAGAAGTTGAAAGACAGCATTTTCTGGACAAAATATTTAATCAGTTAATGTATATTTCAAAATGCACACTAATAATTCATGTAAAAAGAAAGGGTATGAAACTTAGATTTCCACACTGTAGTTTTGTAACATTTAAAGCCTTTTTATATGAAGGTACCGGTGATTCAATCCAGGGAAGCCTTCATGCTAAGTAAGCATGTATTCTATTTACAACTCACCTATATCCTTCCGCGCTGTAAACTAGCTGCTCAGCGTTGATAAAATACAAAAAGAAAACACCTTTCAGTGTTTACTGTCTTACAAAACATGTTAGTTTGCTGAAGCATAACAACGTTTGAGCCTTCCCTGACAGATTACAAGCTTTCTCACATCACATTGAGTGGGAGACAGGTGTCAGGACCCTTGAGGAAGATACCACAGGCCACAGGTTCAGGTGTTTGCATAGCTAATCATCAGCTGTGTAAGGTCCAGGCTCCACTCGCTGGAGAAGATGATATGGGCAGGCTTCTCCTTCAGGGAGCCTAGAACGTGGTCGATGTTGAAAGCCCGTGTGAAACACAAGCATATCTTCCTTCCATCAGAGGACTCTTTTTCATTCTACAAGAGACACCTCCTCCCCAGGTCTGGGTGGGGAAGACGCGGTCCATCAAGTGTGTGTGCTAAGGGACTAGAGGAACACGCCAGTGGCCCCATTCAGGGTTGCCCATGCACTGGGAAGCTCTGGAGAGCGATCTGCCCTTCTTTTGCAGTGACTCAAAGAAGAAACAGAGTAATATGTTTTAATCTTACCAAGTGGAGCAGGTGGTGCTGGTGGGCGAGGCTGCACAGGGCACAAGGGTGGCCCAGGTGCAGGCGGCCCACTGGGTGATGATGGGCTGCTTATCAGGCATGCCATGCAGGTTGGTCCTGTGAAAGGATGGGGCCCTCCAACCCCCAGTGTCACCTGCAGAACACAAGGGAGAGCTGGGTTGGATGACAGACAAAAGGATCAAAACGGACAAAAGCTGGAACCCAACGCAGCAGCTGTCAGCACCGGGCACCCTCCCCTCCATCAGGTGCCCAGACAGCAGCACAGTGCCACACAGTCCACCCATCCCTCTGGGGCCTGCCTGCAGCCTGGGCCACACAGGAGGACATGGGGATAAAGCACGGTCGCCACACATCACCACCGCTGTCTGTACGTGGAAGAAGCCAAGGGGCCTGCCTGAGACCATGCACAGAGAGGTTCCAGCACACTGCCCAAGTAGCGCCTTCCCAACAGGCAGCCTCTCTGAGCAGAACAGCCCTCCCCACTGCCTTCCCCAACACCATGGAAGCTTGCTTGGTGTGGATTAGGAACACGGAGAAAGAAAGGACGTGGAGAGCCCATTCTCCACACATGGGAGCACAGCCACAGCAGGGTCATCACTCTCTCTGCAGACCCCTGCCAGGCGTTCTCTACTCCCTCCTCACAAAGGGCCCCTCTCCTCCCTGCAGGGGCTGCCCCTGGGTGTAAAGAACTCTGGAGAGCTGGGCATCCTGGAATCCTGCGGGGGCACTGCCCAAGTGCTCCAGAGGAGACGAGGTTGTTCTCAGAAGGTAGTCAGGCTCCGCTACAATCATCCTCATTCTCAGGGACATCTGCATTTTAAGTTCACTACGAAACGCACACTATGTGCAGCCTATGGGAAAGTGAAGTGGGAAGTCTCAGTCCCACAGCTGACATCAAAGGGATTTTAGCTCATGCGCAAAATCCCACAGTGTGTGATCACACAGTGGAGCAGCTCTGACAGCTTCCAGGGCAGGACCCACCCAGTGCAGGGTGAGGGATACAATGTCACCACTTTGGTGCCAATTGGAATCCCCCTGCAGGGAACAGGCATTTTCGCTGCGGGCACTTCCAGTTTCAGCCTCTATTTCCTACTACAAATGCAGCATCTCTGAGAGTCAGGCTTTTCTACCCAGAGTGCAACTGGAGGGAGTGTGGAAGATACAGTTACCTCCCCAGAAAAGACAGTGATGGGCTGTGACATTTACTACACCCACGAAGACTCACAGGTGCACAAAGCACACGGTGTAAAGCCGGAGGGAGGGCTTTGCTCAATTTTCAGTTACCAGGACTTGAGTGGACATTCTAAACAGGAGAATCCCCAGCCTGAGCCAGGAAACCTGTCAAAGAATGACGACAGGAACCTGTCTCAGTGACCCAAGAGCAATCCCAACTGAAGGAGGTAAAAAGGAGTCAGACGAGCCAGAAGTCAGTGCAGAGCGAGGGCTCACCCTCCTCATGCTATTTCGAGAAACACACAAAGTCTGCACTCCTCAGCTTCCATGAACTCCCTGATGGCTTCTGTAGGCACCGCCCAAGGTGACGGGGCTCAGGGGAGAAGCCCACTGGCTCCTGGGCAAGAGTTTGAATTTCAAACGTAATGAAATGCCAGATCCGTCACAGAACACACAATCTGGAGACGAGGCCAGGAGCGGCTGCTGGGAAAACAAAATGATCACATTTTCCAGAACGACTTCCAACCGACAACGACACCCCACTTACCTGGGCCTCCAGGGCTGCCTCAGGCTGGCGGGAGCTGCCGGGCTGCACCGGAGCCGCCCCAGGTCCTGCATTGGAGAAAAACCACAGAAAGGATGGAGGATCAGGCTTTCCTGTGTGGACCCTCGTCAAGCATTACAACACTCCCAAGCCTTCCTTCACCGCGTCACGCTGGTTCCCACACCAGAACACAGCAGTGGCATCTCTCCTGACTCTCGATGTAGAGACCACATCTTCTAGTTTCTGGTATTTTCTTGACTAATTATCTGTGCAATGTCATAGCTCAGACTAGCTAGACAAATCACTAAGGGTGTGTTTCATCTGTCACAGATCCCTGAACATGTTCTATGTTGAAGGCATGTGTTTATCAGTGACATTTTTGCTTTCTGTCAGAAGAGATTTTTTTCCTCTTCAAGAGACACCTGCTTCCCAGGTCAAGATGGGGAAATCAGTCGGTCCATCAAATAAATATGTGTGCTAAGAACCTAGAAGAATGTTACCATGCCTTACGTCTGATTTCCCCAGGCTTTGCAAAGCCCTGGAGTGACTTCTTCCCTTCCTTGCAAATACTCAACACGGAAACAGAGTTATATGCTTTCGTCTTACCAAAGAGTGGAGACAGAGGTGTTTGATAAGGTCCTGGAGAGCACCAGGGTGGACTCGGTGGCGGTGGCCTGTAACCCAAGAATGGTGCAGGTGGATATTCCGAGGGGTAGAACCTGCACGGAGCTGCTGAGATTGGATAGGGCACTCTTTCATTCCCATAGACCTGCAGGACAGAAGATTCAGTTTTGAAATATATGACTATTATGGAAAAGGACACACACACACAGGTACCAGTCAAAACAGGAACAGTCCCTGTTACCCTCACATCAACCAGGGTTTATAAGCAGAGCATCAGTGCCAAAAAACTCTACCCTCCTGGGTCCCCCTGTGAGCTTACGGGAGTTGTAGGCCAGGCAGTGAATCACTGCCACTGTCTGCAAATGCAGGGAGGAAAGGGACCAGTCCTGGGGCATCACAGAGACAAGCACGCACCTACTCCCAGGGCCGCTCACCAGCACAAAAGCCCCTTGTGTGCATTTTATGAGCAGAGAGAGTGAGAGGGGATGGTGGTTTCAGGTCTTTAATTCATTTCAAGTCAATCTTTCTGAGAAGCAGGTGACAGGGACTTCAGTGTTTTACATGGCAATACCCTGTTTTCCCAGCACCATTTATTTCAGACACTGCCTTTTCTCTATTGAGTACTCTTGGCTCCCTTGTCAGATGTCAATTGACTGTATTTGTGTGGGTGTGTTTCTGGGCTCTTGAGAGTGTTCCACTGGTCTTGCGTCTGTTTTCATGTCAGTTTTGAAACCTATAGTTTGATGATACAGCTTGGAATCCCAAGCTGTGATGCCCTCCTGTGTTCTTTTCTCAGGAAGACTACTGTGGCTCTCCAGGGTTTGTGTGGGAATCTACATAACTATTAGGAATGTTTTTCCTACTTTTAGAAAAATATAAAAGGTCCCCCCAAAGGTGACCAGCTGCGTGGGGAAGCTTGGGGGAAGATTCGGGCAAGAGTTTGCATTTGAAAAGTAAATGACACGGTAGATGTGTTACAAAATACACAATCCAGAGGCAAGGCCAGGAAAGGATGGCTGGAAAGATATCAGGTATTTCCAGAGACAGTTCCAACACAAAATGGCCACTGGAACACAACTGGAAAAAAATCATTTACCTGGGCCTCCTCGGCCTGCTGCCTCATGTATTCTTCTGCCTGCCTCTCTCTGCAGATTGCATCCAATCTTAAAGACAGAGAAAGAACGGCTTCAACAAGAATTACATCAATTCCTCTCCTAGACACAAAACAGCCAATCCTTAAAAATCTCAAAACACCCTTAAAAATGGGTCAAAACTCTGTACCTTTGTTTCATGTGGGCGACCTCCCTTCTCCACTCAGCATTTTCCCTCTCCAGCTCCCGAGCCCTTATCTGTGGGAGAAAAACACATCCACGTTCAGTTGTGGCCGACTGTGCACAAAGAGAAGGAAGGAAACAAATTCTTACCCAGTTGTCTTGGGCCTCCTTCTCAGCAAGAATGACCTGAAAAAGTCAACACATCAAGGAACAACCCATGGTTAGCGGTTCTCAGGGCCACAATAACGATCTGCATCACGTGCTGAGGACTCGGCGCGTCAGGGGGAAGGCAGGGTACCTGGAGTCCCAAGGTGATCTCTGCTTCCCGCATTTGCCCATGACATTCTTCAAGTCTTCTCCTACGAGTTACAAATTGTTTCATCAGAGAAAATACAATGCTGGGCATGATTTTAAGTAACCTGCCCAAGTCCACATTATCTGAACTATACACTTAAACACATTACCTAACTGTACAAGACACACTTCACACGGCTGTAAAAGTACAGCAGGTCCGAAGCTATTGCTGCAGTCACTCCTTCCGTCATTATTATTTGACACCAGCCAGGTTCTGCACTGACATAGCTTCCTTTCCCATTCTCAACACTTCCCTCACTTACCCTGTGTCGAGTAAACCTTGAATCTTCTTTTCCTTACATCCTGATCCTATTTCTCTACAAGTGGGTCTCCCCAGTGGCACGGGCATATTTATTGGTCCAACTGACGTTACACCAAACTGCTGTCCTCAGATTGAGAACAGTTTACAGCACCTTCAGAAACATCTCTGTGAACCGTCTTTCCACAGACTCTGGCCAGCACTGGGGACCAGGAAATTCTTAGTAACTTAATACTTTTTAAACTTAAACTTTTAACTTAACGTGTAAAACTTAACATTTTTTTCTCCTGTGTGAAGTATGTATACAAATGTCTTCTGAATATTTGTTTGGGTCTGTGTGTGATATTGTGTCTACACATTTTAGAAAAGTTTTCAAAAAATCCAACAGGGGTTTCGGAGCGGTGGGTGCAGAGAAGCTGAACTCACTTGTGCTGTTTTGTCTCTTTCTCAGCCAGTTTTGCCCTCTCCTCTGCTGCCAACAGCTGCTGCTTTCCCACCAGCTCACATCCTTTCACGTCCACCTTCCTGAGAGGGGAAAGACACTCTGTGAAATTCTGCCAGTTCCCCTCCCAGAAATTGGAAGGGAACGATTCAATGTCCCTTTCGCCCTTCCCCATAAATGCTCAGACTGACAAACACAGAGGAAAGAATGAAAGGCCCCCACAAGTAGATACAACATTACGCCCAGGCCTCTGGCAAATGTTTGGTATCTGGGCTTCCCTTCAGCGTCCCCACCCTTATTCATTTGTACATAAATTAAACACACGTGAAAAGCCCACGTGAGGTGCACTCTGCGTGCCCCCCCAACCCCGGGCTCAGGCTCCTGTGACTGGGACAGTGTGAGCATGACCAAGTATCACAACCAAACCCGTTAGGGTGAAGCAAGTGTTCATGACTTGTTTGATTTCTCCCACAGAGAGCCCTGATTTCAGTCAAAGCCTGGGGCAAAACCTGGTTCTTCAGGGAATATAGGAAAATGTTTGGTTCTGAATGTGGGCTAATGGGTGTGAAGTCCATGACCTCCTCCTGAGAATGACAGGAAACTCTGGACAAATTACGAAATCCATCATTGAAAGTACCAAATTGCTAACAAGCCAGGAAGGAACATGAGACCAAGATGGAGAAAACGGAAGCCCAGGACTGGGTCCACCTTCCCTGGGGGGTCAGAGGAAACTACTGAGATGCAGAGCAGCCTGGCAGCTGGTGCTCCCCCCCCCCCACGGGGACCGCAATCAGCCAGCTGGAGCTCACGGCCAATCAGTGAAGGTGATTCCCAGAGACACCTGCAGGCTTTAGCTGGGATCCGTGAGATCATGCCAGGAACAAAGGTGAGGAGACACATGGGCCTCAGGAGGGCTGGCTGCACTGATTGATCTCAGCTGCTAACTAGGTTAACAGGATGCAGCACTCTGGCACCCTGATGACCTGCCAGCTGTAATGCCCACCTTCTCTGCAGCAAGTTAACCTCACACTAGGCCTCCAATTTTCTCTATTTTCTACCCAATGTCTAGAGTTTAACAAAAATGATAGACACATGGCAGGCAGGTCATGACAACATGATGTGACTGAAACCTAAGGACAATAAAAATGGACCAAGGGGGATTCAGATAATACAGTGACTAAATCTGGTCCAAAAACCCACTAAGATCTAAGTACAAATAAATGCAAACTAAATACAAACAAGAACTCTGGTAACCACTTAGAATGAACAGAAGCAGCAGACTACAAAAACCAAGGCAGAAAAGCAAATCTGTACTGATTGAATATGGTAAAGAAAATAAGGTGGCAAGTATTCTGAAACATATTATAATATCCACATAATTCTACACACTCATTCACAGATTATTCATCATGATTAACACGGGAATGTCTTACCCTTCAGTGCCCATATTTCTCTGTCCACAAGTTTCATCAAACCAGCGTACTTTCTTCTTCCGCCTTTGGAATCTGGCTTCCTCTGCTGCTTTCACAGATCCTGATGCAGCATGGTGGCCTTGCATTTTCTTTTTACGTCCTGTAAACATAAAACAATTGTCTCTGTGGGTGCACAGTGCACTCAGGAGCTTGGTTGTGGTGGGGAGTAGACAAAGGAGAGAATCCTGAAGGTAGGAACCCACTTTTTACCTTCCCAGTGCAAACTCGTTTCTACAACAGGTGTATCTCATTTTATTGCGCTTCCCAGTAATGCATTTTTTTAAACAAATTGAATATTTGTAACAATCCTGAGTCCAGCAATTCTATCAGTGACATTTCTTTCCAACAACATTTGCTCATTTCTTTTCTGCATCACGTTTTGGTAATTCTTGAAATATTTCATTATCATTTTAATTAAAATAGGCATGACATTCCTTTAAGGCAAAGCCTAATCCAGCAGAAGTCCCAAATTCTCAGCAATTCTATAAACCCTGAGAGAGATGAAGAGACTACAAAAGGAAAGTCTGAAGCCAGCAGGAGTTGGTCCATGAAGTTTAAGGCAAGATTCCATCTCCACTGCATAGCTATGCAAGGTAAGGCAGGAAGAGCTAATGCAGAAGCTGCTGCAAGTTCTCCAGATGAAGCTAGGATACCTAATGAAGATGGCTCCATGAAACAACAGGTTTTCAACACAGAGAAATGCAAGAGGAGGCCACCCAGCACTTTAATAGCTGGAGAGGAGAAGTCAGTGCCTGGTATCAAAGCTTCAGTGCACAGGCTGATTTTCTTGTTAGGGGCTAATGCACCTGGTGACTGTAAGTTGAAGTCAGTGTTCATTTAACATTCTGAAAACCCCACGTCCAATGAGAATCATGTGAAATCTACTCTGTGCTCTTATAAATGGAACAAAGCCTGAATGACAGCACATCTATTTACAACATGAACATTTTAGCCCATTGCTGAGACCCACTGCTGAGAAAACAAACAAAAATTTCTTTCAAAATATTACTGCTCATGGACAATGCACCCGGTCACCCAGGAGCTCTGACGGAGATATATGAGATGAATGCTTTTTCCAAGCTTAACACGACATCCATTCTGCAGCCCATGCATCAGGAGTAATTATGACTTTCAAGTCTTATTATTAAAGAAATACATTTTGGAAGGCTTTAGCTGCCACAGACAGTGATACCACTGATGGGTCTGGGCAAATGAATGGAAAACTTTCTGGAAAGGATTCACCATTTTAGGTGCCACTAAGAATATTTGTGATTTATGGGGAGAAGTCAAAATATCAACACGAACTGAGGTTTGGAAGGGATTGATTCCAATCCTGATGTGTGACTTTGAGGGGCTCAAGACGTCAGTGCAGGAAGGTACTGCAGATGAGCTGAAAATAGCAGGAGAACTAGAGTTAGAAGTGGAGCCTGAAGACATGACTGTGTGGCTGCAACCTCCTGATAAATGTGCATGAATGAAGAGCTGCTTCTTATGGACGAGCAAAGAAATTGGTTTCTTGAGATGGAATCTACTGGTGAAGGTGCTGTGAAGAATGCTGAAATAACAAAGGACTTACAAGAGTTCATGAAGTTAGCTGATACACTACCGCAGGGTTTCAAGAGGACCGACTCCAATTTGGAAAGAGGTTCTGCTGTGTGTAAAATGTATCAAATTGCCTGCTACAGAGGACTTGTTCCTGAAAGGAAGAGTTACCCTGTGACAAACTTCACTGTGGTCTTACGGTAAGAAATTGCAAAAGTTACACCAATCTTCAGCGACCGTCACAATGATCGGTCAGCAGCCGCCAACATCAATTCAATACCATCCACCAAAATGACTATAACTTTATAAAAAAAAAAAAGTTAGAAAAAGACCATCCACCAACAAAAAGATTACCCCTCACTGAAGGCTCTGACGATGGCTAGTAGTTTTTAGTAATAAAGTATATTTTCATTAAGCTACAAACATTGGGGCTTTTAGACACAGTGGTATTGCTCACTTAATAGACTACCGTATAGTGTAAACTTAACTGTCATATGCACTGGAAAACCAAAAAAAAAAATCATTTGTCTCTCTTTATTATAATATTTATTTTATTCTAAGGGTCTAGAACTGAAGCCACATCATCTCCCAGGAAGCCTACATATGGTTTTCTTCCCAACAAGCAACATACCTTCCGGGTTGCAGTCCTCAGTCATCACAACTGTCTGCATTGAGTCCTCAGATCTGGTCTTCAAAACACCTGGCTGTAAGACAGATGTGAGAACAAGAAGTTGAACAAGAAGTACTGGTCCACAGCAATGTGAATGTACTTAACATGAGAGGATTGCACACTTGGACGTCAGCCAAGACGGGTCATCTGATTTATGCGCATTACAGCACAATTAAACACTGACAAAGTGATGCTCTGCTCTCTGAGTTCAGTGTCTCTGGGGTGAGTAATGTTTCTTACTCTCTTCTTGCTGCTGAGCTGAACGTCCTCCTGCACATACATTTCTTCAGATTTCACTGTGGCTTCATGGACACGAGTTTTATTATGAGCAATTTCAACCCAAAACATTCTCATTGATGACTAAATTCCCAAGAAAATAATTTGAACAGATATCAACATTTAATCTAAGACATGAGATTGTTGTTCCTTGTGAAAGCTAATGTGTACAGTGGCAATCCTGCTGCAACTAGAGGCATTTACCTCTGAAGTTCCTGAAGTGTTCATTGAAACAGCATCTTTCAGGTTCTCTGGAGATGTTCCTTTTCCCAGTATCTTCACGCAGAACAGAAACAAAGCATGTACTAAGATTTCAATGAAAACTCAGGATGATAGGCTTAAAAAGCGTGTAACTTTTTTTTCAAAAACAAATTATTTTGTTAAGTGCAAAATAAACATAGTAGCTCTGGT
Organism: Vicugna pacos; assembly: GCF_048564905.1. Lineage (NCBI taxonomy): Eukaryota > Metazoa > Chordata > Mammalia > Artiodactyla > Camelidae > Vicugna > Vicugna pacos. Next base: position 3,026,433 of record NC_133001.1, on the reverse strand, counting down.
ACAAAGACTTTGGTGAGCATTATCTCCAGAAGATATTAAGGCAGTGATATGATTCTGAACATAAAATTTTAAAAAGAAAGGAAAACAAGTGTCATACGTCCCCTTACACATGTGTGAGAGCATCTGGGGCTTTCCATGAGTTTCAGTTTGAGGTCAAAGACAGTGTCTACTCCACTTGAGAGTTTACAGCAGACAGAGCCTCTTCCTTCAAGTTCTAGCACTGGGCCCCCTAGCAGCTCGTTCTGATCCTGTTTGTCCTGCATTTCCTTCTTCAGCTGGTCCTCTTCCACTGCCAGCCTGTCAAGCTCTTCCAGCAAGTCTTGGTTTCTTCTGTTGGACAGTTGCTTCTCTTCAACCCATTTGGAATCCTGTCCCTTCTCAGCCAGTACCACAGCCACCCCTAAGATTCCTGTGATGGCAGCTGATCCAGGCTGGGCCCAGGACAAATGTCAAGCCCATAAAGAAATGCAGAAAAAAGAGACCATCAGGCACAAGTACTCCCTAGCCTCCAGAGACTTCCTCCTCACTGGACGATGGAAGACACGACTGCATGACAAGGGGAAAGCAAGGGTGGGAAACTGCTCATGTCAAAGAGCTCACAAATGAGTGTCCCTAGTGGAATATAAATAAAGTTTACCCAAACTCACATGGAAAGTTCTCTGTTTAACATAAACAGGGCAAGGGGCTGCACAGCTCGACTAGTAACTTCCTTCACCTCTCCGGTGTTTCCTGGCATTTTCTGTGTATCTTGGAGGACAGTGTGAGTGGAGAGAAAACTCCCTAGGTTGTGAAAATAAGACATATTTCCTAGTCTCTGAAGTTAAAAAGTCACGGAGGTTTTAGTCTGTGAAATTCTGGATCACTGTTCAGAGGGAGGTTCCGCTACCGGGCTCCCAAATTCTGCTGTGGCCAAAAGCAAGTGGACCTGGAGCGCGCAGCTCGCCCAGGGCACAAAAAGCCTCAGAAGCCCAGTTATGGTCAACGTTGCAGCCAAACTCTTACCGAGTGTGGACTCTTGGCATCCTGAGCCCTCGCTGCCTGCAGTTTAGCTAGAGTAATTTGAATGATGTTATTCAAATACTCATTATCCTTCTCGACGGATTTCAAGTTCTCCTTCAAAAAAAACATATTGCATCAGTAACAATTACTCATTACTTTCATTTGTTTTCAGAATGTAATCTAGGAAAAGAAGAGGTTTGCACCTTAAACGTCAGCGCTTCACCAGAGAGCATCTTCTTTTGCCTAACGGTCTCCTCTAAGCGCTTCTTTGAGTCAGTGGCCTATGCAAATATGTAATAAAGAAATTACAAATACTAATTACACTGGTAGCTGAACGCACCTTGTGTGTGACCCCTTCCACTAATACAGAAAGCGGTGCTTTACATCTACGACACTTGCTTTGTTTATTTTTTTACTGCAATATAGCCAGTTACAATGTGTCAGTTTCTGGTATACAGCATAGTGTTTCAGTCACACATATATATATACCTATATTTGTCTTCACATTCTTTTTCATTATAGATTACAAGATATCAAGTAGAGTTCCCTGTTCTCTACAGAAGACTTTTTTTTTTATCTAGGACACTTGCTTTGAATCTAGACCTCTTATAGAACATACGGAACAGAACAGAAGGATGAGAGAAAAGAGAGCCAAATAACTGAAGCTGAAATCGGAAAAAGAATATCAGAAGGACAATGATACCTTCTGCTTCCAAGCAGATATATTTTCTGCAAGTTCTCTGCTTTTTTCCTCAACATTCTTGATCTTCTCAGCCATCTGCCTTAAAGGAACTAAAAGGAGATAAAGCAGTTTCTCATATTGGTAGGAAAATCCAGTAGAATAGAATTACCCCAATTTATTAGCAGCAAAGACATATCTTTGGCTGGCACTAAGAGTATAACTAAATTTTTAACTTTACTACTGTGCCTAAAGGAAGCAAATCTTAGTGGCATTCTACATGTGAGATCGCTGAGATTCCTAGTTCAATTTTTTTCAAGGATGCAGAAACACAATAAAGTCTTCTCCTAAATTCTCTCCCAGCTATAAGCACCATTCTTAGAAAATTCAATCATTCAAATACTTCTGACATCACCAGAGATGAAAAAGAAAAACCAAGCATCCTGTCCCCTTAAGATTCCCTCCTCCAATTACTAAGGTAAGTAAACATGCCCCTGCTTAAAAGAAAAAAAAAAAACCCTCATCCCACGCAGGTTCACCCCACAGCCAGGCCCTATCCTATCTGCAGCACCACAGAAGGCAAGTTCAACACGTCGCCTGACTGGGCCCACACAAGCCCCCAGTGTCGTCCTGCTGCCTGGCAGATCATCTTTCATGAAAACCATGCTGGGGGCCCTGGAGGACAAGGTCGCTGGAATTAAACACTTTGGTACCATGTGGGCTTCACCACCTAGTCACTGAAGGGCCTGGGTAACACACAGTCCCTGAATGACAAGCTTTTCTATCACCAGGATGAGAATGTTCCCATCACTGTTTCAGGAAAACAGCACACACAAAGCAGCCGGTCACAGGCGACTCCACGTGTGATGCTCTAGAACACGACCCTCAGCTCCAGGCTCCTCTCTTGGGCATCTAAGTCCCTCATCTGACCGCACAGCGCACATGCAACTTCTCTCTGCCCAGCGGGGACGCTCTGATGCTGAGATCACTCTGCCAAGCACCAGCATTTCTGTATCCACCGTCACCAACACCAGGCCTCGAGGGCCTACTGAGTGCCAGGCAGCCACCCTGCCCGCCAAGCACAGCCCCACTGAGTCAGCAGAAAGCAGCATTCTCAGGCTGAATCACTTCCATTAAGTCCCCACTGGCACGAATGGCCCCCTTCACTTCCGAGTCACAGCCCACGGCTTCCCCTCGGCTGTGACACACACACCTGGATACTTCTGCATCCCTCCCTCAGCCTGGAGAGTCCTGACAGGCTCCAGTGGTGTTTCAGCATCTTTCCTTTTCACCAAGAGCCAGGTCAGGTCAGGTAGTCACTGCGAACATTCTCATCACCTGCTTCCTAAAGGTTTCTATGCAAAATTAAACTCATCTTACTCTCCCTACTCCTGTGATCCTCCTGGTCTCGTATCTCAATAGATGCCAACTTCCTCTATGGTGTCATTTAGACACCATCCCAGGAGTAAAATTTTCAAGAGTTAAGTCAGTTAGACATCAGAAGTCACTGTGTTAATTCTTAGTTGAATTAAAACCCATATTGAATCCCAGTATTGAGAAAACATTACAAAGAAAACTAAACCCTAACATCTTACCTTGAGGCTTTGGAGGCTTTACCTAGAGAGGAAGAAACATTAAATTTGAAGTCAAAACATATAATTAGTAAATATATAGTTCCTAGTAAACTATTAAAACAGTAATTCATTGAAATTATAATTATCAATTTGGATCAGCATAACGATTCATACGATTAAAAATCAAGAAAAATCAGAATTTCCTACCTAAGGCATGATCTTTCACTCACCATTCCTGATAGCACAATGGTAAATAACTTATTTTAGAACAAAAGATCTGTTACATTCTATTAAACAAACACCAATCTACTTTAATTTTCATAATGCATATTCATGTTTAATAACACTGAACTGTATTATTTTCATAATATGTTGTAATGCATCATTTATCCGATTTTTTTTTTTGTCAAACCAAACATCCACATGTAAGTCCAGAACCTGGATTGCTGTGCAACCTTTGAGAGAGAGAGAGAGAGAGAGGAGAAACTAAAAGAAAAATAAAGGCAAAATCTTTATACTAACATGCAAAACTTTCATTCAGTGAAAGCTTTTTTGAAATCGTATAGAGTTGACTGTTGAATTGACAAGCAATTGTAACATATGAAGTCGTAAGATTTGTCAAGACCACTAAAAACAAACGGACATCAAATGAGACATGAGACGAGAATGAAAGTGAGCAATGGCTGTAATACAAGCACAAGCAGCAGCAGGACCGACAGTGACCATTTTCAAGAAGCGAACATGCTTCCTAACTCAGACACGAGTCATCATCTGAGGAATAACAGCTCAAAAAAACCCAGGCAGGACTCCACTGTAATACCATGTAAAGACACACTTCCCTGACCCTTAACACATATTTTTTCATTCAAAACTTTAAGTGATGATCAGAGACTGAGGCCAGCCCTAATCTTGCCAAGATATTGGACTATCATCACAGGGTTGAAGCTCCAGCGGCAATAATGTGGCTATAGAAGAATGTATGCACGGAGGGCAAACAGAAAACCACAGATGTTCCCTTCACTTCACACTTGCTCAGGGAACAGAGAGTCCCTGTCCCCTGTCACCCAACACACAGACAGGGGCAGGTGGGGAGAGAGATGGGCTCACCAAACACTTAACCTTCCTGTTTTGCTACTGAAGAGAAGAGTTTATAAATTGCCATTGTCTCACTGAGAATATACTGTTGTCTTGCTCATTGAGTTCTTACTATAAAGATAGTATTTTGCAACAAGTTTCCATTTCAAAATTAATTTCTGTTCAAGTTAGTTATCTAAAAGGAAACAAAGAAAAGACTCCTGGATTCTGGCCCAGGCAGGCAAATAAAATGTCCAGTGACTATAAAAATTCCTGTTAGGTGTGATTAAAAGGACACTATAAGGTACTTTAGTAATACTCACAGCGCAGACGGTCCTCCAAACAAACAAGAGAAAACTAGAAACTCCCCAGGAGGCAGCAAGAAGAGTAAGCTTCCACAGAAGTTCATAAATCTCGAGGATCTGAAAAGATATTGGAGATAATGAGGAACCTCAAAGACATTTGCAGCTTATCTGTCACAGAGAATCATCTTTAGAAACCCTAAACCACAGCTCCTCAGAGAGGCAAGAAGGGACACTTGAGTTCAAAAGGAGCAGGAGCAAGCTGTTGGGAGTGTGGGCATGTTTACTGCCTTCATTTGGTGATAGTTTCACTACTGCTCACATATGTCAAATATCAATAAACTGTATCACTGGAAAGGCGCTGATATTACATGTAAACACACCAGACTAAAGCTGCAGAAAAATATGACACACAAAATGTTACACACTTGACTTTGCCGACACATTGCAAATATTTTTAAAATAGTTAACAGAACTTAACTTATGAATGTAGAAGCCAACTTGAAATTGAAAATGAGGAAACGCAAACCTACAGGGGATGGGAAGCCTACATCTTCTATTGTATGTTAATGAAGTATCTGGACAAACTTCTATGAAATATCTCCAAAAATGCACCCAAAATGTACGGAAAAGTCACAATGAAAATGTGTTAGAATACAGAGATATGTACAGAGATGTATTTGTACATTTATAGATTGGACATGAGTGAGAAAGCAGACCAGCTCTTATAACAATGTCAAAATTACTATTCCAGCAAAAATTAATGATTAATTTTAGCCCAACTTTCTAAAAACCATGGAGGTTTTTTCAATGTTCACTCTGATTCTGAACCAGAGCATGTAATGTCAGACTTCTGAAGTAAATAAGGATTTATATTATTGAGTAATCTTGTATAATATGGTTAAACCCTAAGAATGAAGTTAACATAAAAAGAAAATTCAAAATAATCAGTACAAATAATTCACATGCATATTTCATAGTATTGCACCTACGTCCATTAACAGTTGCAATGAAAATTAATTCGTATTTCTGGAATGTACGGTCACCAAAACAAAAGGCAAACACTCAGTTTTGTAAAAACTAGATTTATAAGTATTATAGGAGGGAATAAATGTACAATGTAATTTGTACTAATCTAGACACCAAGTTTCAGTCTTGTGCAAATAAAACCTCTAGAAAGCAGCCTCTGAAATCGGTAACATAGTCATTGTCAGCTGCTCTCACCGTTGAGGTCAGTAAAATGTGTGCTGTGGGAAACACACACTGTCTTTGCGTAACCACAGTCTGAGAGAGCAGTGGGTCTCAGCACAAAGGGGAGACATGCAGACCAGGGGACAAAAAGACAAACACCATCTAGGCACCAATTGGTAAAACCCCTTCCGTCATGAGCATGCTTGTCACACACGGTCCTGTCTAAGCGCTGATGTCAGTAGCTGACTCCTACCTATAGTCTATCCACCAGGCTGATGGACTCAGGTTCTGTCAGCGGCCATGAGCAACGGAGGAGGAGGACAAGTTAGTTTATCCAAATGCTCAAAGACGTGGTAGGGAAAGAGGGCTTAACTAACCTATGAGAACTCAGCCTCATCCTCTTTGAGGGAAAAAATTCCAAGAAATACGACCTAGAAACGTCCTCCTCAGTAGGCTCGAAAGAAAAAGAACAGACTCCTCTTTGGGTGGAGTGTTCATGTGGTGTGATTCTGCCTCCGTGCAAAGACTGTTCCTGACACTCAATTTTTCCAGGTCCATGAGAATCTGCTGAAAGCCCATCAGAACAAACCCACTTAGATCCATGAGGTGTTCTCAGTCTTTCTTTTTTGGGGTGTGGAGGTGCTTTTTCCTGATAGAGTGAAAATTTCACAGCATGTATCTCTATTTCTTCATATTTGGACAATTCTAAGGACATGAAGGGCCCTTTCTGCTTCGGGAAAACCAACACTCTGAACATGGACATTTTACTAAAGAAAGAATGACAACTCATCCCCCTCCTGGTCATGTCTCTCCCAGGCATTTCCCCATTATAAACATCCCAGCAGGCTGCAGCCACTCATTTTCACATCGACGGGGCTCTCAGGGCTCCTGTCAACCTAGTCAGACACAGAGTCCCTGGGGGTAGCCTCCAAGATGAGAAGGAAAGAGATGACTCAGAATTTGCTAGAAGTCCAATAGAAATAAAAGCAAAAATAAACAAATGGGACCTGATTAAATTTGGAAGCTTTTGCACAGCAAAGGAAACTACAAATAAAACAAAAAGACAACCTACAGAATGGGAGAAAATATTTGCAAAAATGAGACTGACAAAGGCTTAATTTCTGGAATATATAAGCAGCTCATATGACTTAAGAAAAAAACAAACAACCCAATCTCAAAACGGGCAGAAGACCTAATCAAGCAATTCTCCAATGAAGACATACAAATGGCCAAAAGACACATGAAAAACTGCTCAATATCACTAATTATCAGAGAAACGCAAATCAAAACTACAATGACATATCACCCCACACCAGTCAGAAGGGCCATCATTCAAAAGTCAACCAACAACAAATGCTGGAGAAGCTGAGGAGAAAAGGGAACCCTCCTACACTGCTGGTGGGAATGTAGTTTGGTGCAGCCATTATGGAAAACAGTATGGAGATTCCTCAAAATAGACTTACCATATAATCCAACAATCCCATTCCTGGGCATATATCCAGAGGGAACCTTAATTCAAAAAGGTACATGCACCCCAATGTTCATACAGCACTATGTACAATAGCCAAGACATGGAAACAACCTAAATGTCCACTCACAGGATAAAGAATCTGTGGTATATTTATAGAATGGAATACTACTCAGCCATAGAAAATGATAAAATGATTGGACCTGGAGAATGTTATTCTAAGTGAAGAAGTCAGAAAGCAAAAGAAAAATGCCATATCACTTATATGTGGACTCTTAAAAAAAAAGACAAACTTATTTACAAAACAAAAACAGACTCAGATGTAGAAAACAAATTTATGATAATTGGGGGGAATGGAGTGGGAAGGGAAAAGTTGGGAGTTTGAGATTCACAAATACTAATCTATATAAAGTAGACAACAACTAGCTTATACTGTACAGCACAGGGAACTATATTTAATGACTAGTAGTAATTTATGGTAAAAAAGAATATGGAAGAGAACATATGTATGTTCCTATATGACTGAAGCATTCTGTTGTACCCCAGAAACTGACACAGCATTGCAAACTGACTATATGTCAATAAAAATATTTTAAAAATTACAGGGCTACTGAATACTTTTGTTACATTAAGATTTCTGAAAAGAATACACTTCAAAGAAAAAAGAATTGTTGCTAGAAGTTAACAAACCAGAAAGCACAGAGCACAAATGACACTTCACTGTTTAACAGACTAGCATCAACCCAGTGCTGAGACACAACTGCTCCCAGGGCTGCCACATGTCACCACTGGGAAGAGTGTACTCACAGGAGAGCGCACTTCACAGCGACTGCACCCAAACATGCACAGCTTGAAGCAGGATCTTGACAAGCTTTCCAGAAGCCAGTCTAACTATGACTTCTAGTAAATAAGCTTCTCACTTTTTAAAAAACAGCTTTATTGAGATATAATTCACACATTTCCTCATTTTAGGCATACAACTCAATGGCTTTTAGTACATTCACATTTCCTTCTTTGATGCAATAAAGTAACTATTTCAGGTTTCATCCTGTCAGCCTGCTGTGTTTGGTCCAAGAGGTCGTGACAGGACCCAGACCTTGATGAAAATGCTGGTGGCCAGGGCCGCTGCAGGCTGGTCAAGAAACCTGCCCAGAGGGCCTTGGTCTGCACCAACGATGTGTTCCCATCAAGGACCCCGTGAGAAAGCAGATATTTAACCATAGTGTGGAAGAGCCCAGGAAAAAGGAGGAAACCCGATGCCCAATGTTTACTCACAGTTGTATTTTCATATCCAGTACACCCCAGCACGTAGCGGCAGAAAAGCATCCCCATTATCTCCATGTCCTGGTCCTCCCAGGGCCCTGGGGTCCCCAGGCAGGAGGTGGGGGGAGGGGAAGGGAGGGGAAGGGAGGGGAGGGGAGGGGAGGGGAGGGGAGAGGAGGGGAGGGGCTGGGGATGGGATTGGGGAGGGAGTGTGACAGGAAGAAGGGCTGGGCACTTGGGAGGAGAAGGGGGTCACAGAAAGGGTGAGGGTCAATCAAACCCTTGAGGGGAGGAAGGCGGGTTCAGTCAGGGGAGAAGGTCAGCAGGGCAGGAAAATAAACAGCAGGTCAAGCGGACTCTCAGGAGCAGCTGGAGGGGACAAGATGCCTCCCTCCAAGCCTTCTCCTGTCTGAACGCTGCCTTAGCAACGCTGACGCTTCATGCCCTCTCTCGACCAATCACCTGCCTTTGCCCCTGGTCCTCACAGTGGACATTCCAGGTGACCTCACTTCTAGAATGCGGGGGCCCCGCCCACCTGAGCCCCCCCCCCACCAACTGCCATCCAACCCTGGGTCCTCTCTGCAAACTTTTCTGACCTTATGCTTTCTGGTCCTGCCCAACTCAGGTTCCCTGCCCTCCAATTCTGGGCGCTTCCTCCCTCTTCTCCAGATTCCCAGAGTTTCCCACAGGCAGTGGCTGAAAAAGACTAAGAAAAAGAATGACAGAACCAAGAGGAATCACCTGCACAAGCAGGGTAGGAGGTCTTCACTCCCCCTCACTCAGCACTTCATACAAAAGGCAGATAGAATGTCCACAAGATGGAGAAGATCTAAACAGCAAACCATCCTAATCACATCACCACACCCATACGGCCGTCCTTATCTGTAGTACACCTGTATGTGACACATTAATTTTAGGTACACATGATACATGCATAAAAATAAACCCTATTATTTTTACCATATATATAACTACACAGTATAATTGTATATTGTCACACCCTCCACTCTGCACTTGGGTGACTCAGGTACACCCAGGTCCAAGGAGGCAGAAACTACCGAGGTGAGGCAGAAGCAAAGTTATGCTTTGGGGCAGTATTGGCTATGAGGGGGCTAGAGAAATCCTTCTGGGGTGGTGGGAAGATTTGGTATCTTGATATGGGGCATGGTTGTGTTCACTCAATCAAGAAATACTGAGCATGTAGGGCCTGCCAGTCTCAAGGGTCATAGAGAGCCTATCTGTCCCCGTGAAGTGGCCAACTGCTGACAGTGAGGGATGGCTAAGGTGCCTGGAGTGGCCACGGGAGTCCAGTGAGAGGGCCCCGCACTAACACAGGCTTTGTGCCCCAGCCCTGCCCTGCCAGCTGCCCTCAGGAGCCTCAATTCCAGGCAAACTCTGAAAAGGACTGAGGGCAGCAGCTCCCTCCTAAGTCTAAGGAGCTCAGGAGCTCTTAGTGAGAAACAGGCAGGGGACAGTCAGTGGTTTGGGACTCTGCCACTCACAAAGAGGAGGTGGGTGAAAATATCTGGCTCCTTATACATCTCTCAATCCAATCTCCCAGGAGCCCCTTAAGCCCACAGGGCCCTCTCCCCTTCCAGCTGGGGGAGGTGGCCAGCCCTGCAGCAGCTCTGGGGTCCAGACTGGGCCACGAACAAGTCAAGGGCCACCAACAGGTCAAGGTGAGGCTGTGCTGCCCAGAAAGAGGGGGGAACAGTGGTGCAGCAGTAAATACCAGCAGGAGCAGCCTCTGTAACCGGGCTCCTCCACTGTGTGCAGGGCCGGGGCCACAACTTGGCTGTGAGAGTGGGAGGGCTGGGAGAGCTGGGGCCCTGTGGCCCTGGACAGTGCTGGACCACAGCCCAGGGCCTGAGCGTCTGGGTGGAGAGACAGAGAAAGAGACAGGCAGGGAGAAAGACTGCATGAGTGATTCAGATAGACAGGTGGTGGTCAAGTCCTAGAGAGGAGGTGACAGAGGGTAACCAGGTAGTGAGAAGCAGAGACAAGAGAAGGCAAGAAGGCAAGAAGGAGCCAGCCCACAGTGCATGGTGGGGGACGAAGGGCCAGGGTGGCCTGACTCTGGGAAAGCCCAGAGTGGAGGGAGCAGAAAAGGCAGGAATCCTGGCATCACAGTCCTTCCCACTCTGAGGCTCTGATCCCCCTGGAGCTGAGCTCCCCAGGAGTCACCATACTTTCAAACACTGGTACCTCCCATTTTTCTTGGGACTGCTGTTCCAGCCTCTATATCTATCCCTGTAGGGGCTGACTTCCAGGAAAATGGGCTGCCCTGAGGGAGGAAACTCCAGAGCCTGTCCTGTGGGGAGTTGACCCTGACCCTCACAGACACAGTGGGGCTGTGTTTCCAACTACACCATGGGCCTTCCTGCTTCCACAGCCGGGCTTCAGGTGCTGGGCTGGCCTGAGGATCCCCCAGCCTGGAGGGACTGAGCCCCATCCAGGGTGAGCAGGCTTCAGGGATCCTGGGTCTCCTCGTACTGTCAGAATTCCTTCCAGCCCTCAGGAGTCGGCACCACCTATAAATTACCAATGAACACCAGGTCAAAGGTATTGAGGTCTCACATTGAGCAATAAAATGTGCCAACTGGCCAAATTCAAAGTGCAGTACTCCAATTACACAACACTGTCAATAACCCATTTTATGGATGAGAAGACAAAGGGGATTTGAATCACCTAAGGGTCTCAGGGGTGGTGAATGCTGGAACGTTACCCTGAACCAAGGTCTGCCTTGGAAAGGGACCCACCTGGAGCCCGTCCTTTGACCTGCTCCCTGAGGCTCTGAGGGAGACTGCTGGTTTTGTCTCGGGAAACTCCTCTTCCAATGGCATTGAGTAACGCAGCTGTCAGGACAAGCAGGGCGAGGATATGTTCCTGAGCACTCCTGACTTCTAACAGCAGGTCAGCTTTGTCTCAGGAAATGGGTCCTCTATCATCAAGTCAGGCATCAAAGTAAATAAGAGTAAAAACATAAGATCCGTCATACCTATGAGTACTACATATGAATAAATAACTTTAAATAAAATAAATAAATAACTTTATGAACTATAAATGGATGCATTGCATTGATCCATGAGAAACAGAACACTACATACATTCATTACAAACTAGTGCTGTCACGGATGGGAATGTGGTGACAAGAGCAGGGTGTTTTTAGCAGAGAAGGAGATCCTACAGCTCTCAGTACAAGGTGGGTAAGTTTACAGTATTTCACCCCATGACCAAACTCTCAACACACACACACACACGCACACGCAGGCACAGGCAAATGCACATAGATCCTAAAAAGATAATCTACCTTCTGATCAGAAAAATGATAAAAATATGTGCACACACCACCTAACAGCACACTGACCACACACACAGTTCCCACAATAACTTCTTAATACTTCAGTTCTGTGAGCCTCTGAAGTTCCCCTCACTTGGCGCTCACCATCATCTAACAGAAAGAAGTCATAAACAATACTTCGTCTGATTCATTACAGTTGCTCTGGGAACTTATTTTACATCACTGCTAGCCTCAGGAGAATATAAAATTCACAATTGCAGATGGAGTTTTTGGCTCAGTAGTTTTCACGGCTAAAAGCTTCCACTGACTACACAAAATTATTGCCTCTACTTTTCTCATTCTGTGCTTTCTATACCAGCTAAAATTTCCCTTTACATCTAATCACTTTGGATTTCAATCCATGGCCTGATACTGCGTTTTGTAGATGAAGTGTGATTGTTCCTACAGGTCGCTATCTATTGATGACCATTTTATTCTTTAGACTTAAACAGTACAACTGACTTCCAACCTACAGCTTTTCGTGTAACTGGAGAAAGAATAATAAAGCTTATACTGACGTCACTCACCAGTGCACTGCCAGACTCATAGCTTGTCCTGGTCACACTCTGACCTCCTCTAATAAGTGTCTGTCCAGAAAAATCAAGCCCACACAAGTGTGGGTCTGATTCTACAGGGCCAGCACGCCCACCTTCTCCATTTATTTACTCTCAGTTGTCACTACTTTTCGATTATTTGACCTAGAAATTGGCCTCCTCCTACCCCTACCCTGAACATTTCAAAAGAATAACTTAAAAACTAAAGTTTTCATAGCACACACTCTATCCTCATTGCTAGTAGCCATAAACGTAGCCTATAAATGAATTTACAAGGATTAGAATGAATGTATGATAATTAGTTTAAAGAAAAATATTCTGACCCATAAAATTATAATTAGCTTCATAACTATCAAATGGCATCAGTTTACATTACTGTTATTTTTGCATTTATAGCATCCTATATGGATACTAATATACAATCACACTTAATACCCCCATTACTATGCTTAGATGGCATAATATCGTCATTATTCATTACAGCAACTGTCAGCATGCTCAGCACCCATTCTACATTAGCTGGCATAATACCTAATACCGCCTGTGCGGCTGCACCGCTAATAGCTGTGGGATCCAACGGCTACGGTACTGATTATGTACAAATTCTTAACCTTCTTCAAGGCTAAATAAAACTCATTATTACAAACATTATATTAATACCATTAACATAATTACCAAAAGTTATATCCTCTGAATTAATACTACATCTCATGGTCTATTAACCAGCCTTATTAGCTCATTCTTCCTGAATCAACTCTGAGTGACGCTAGCTTTCACTTTTCACTAGCCTTCCTCTCTACCACAGTGCCTCCTCTTGCATCAGCAACTTGTCTTCTTCCCCCAGCACACATAGACAGCCCACTACATCTATCCCAGGAATCATTAGCCCCTAAAACGGTATCATCACAATGTTAACCTTACTACAAGTATCCTTAGACTTCCACACTTCAGAATTGACCACATTCTATAGTTTAATCAAAACAACATTAGTCAAAACCCTAATCATTTTTTACCCACTGGGAAACTCAAACAAGATGATTAAATTCAGGATTTAATTTCTTACTGTATGTACTCCTTGGATCATTTCCACTTTTCATTGCACTAAGTTTGATCCAGAATCTTTTCTGGGGCGGGGGTTATTTATTTATTTACTTACTTTTGCTTACTCACTTGCTTTATTTATTTATTTATGGTGGAGGTACCGGGGATTGAACCCAGGACCTCATGCATGCTAAGTACATATTCTACCACTTGAGCTATACCTTCCCCCCTAATTCTGATCCTGAATCTTGTACATTCATTACATTCTCTAATAATTCAATACTAAACTCAGGCAGCATCCATTTCTTAATCTGGTGCTCCCCATGACTGACATGTAAGAGCGTTTATGGTAAACATGCCCGTTTAGGACCTGCTCCTTTTGTTCCTGAGAGCATAACTGGAGCTTGCATTCCTGGACCCAGAGTACCTGCAGTTATGCTGCTCACACTAGGCAGCTGGGGCACATTACACATAATAATCAATCCCTTGGAAAATAAGACGGCATATCCTGACCTTACACCATCCTTGTGAGGAATAATCATGACAAGCCCCATCTACCTGTGCTGCCACAGATTTACAGCCGCTCCCCGCAGGGCCCTCCAGTGGCCACACACACTAGAAGCTGTGGGCATCCATGCTCAGACAGCATGAGGTCCCAGCGCTGCTCCAGCCCTGACAATCACCCGCACCTTACGTCATGGTTTGAACCATGTATTAGGCACCCCAGCCACGGGGTTCAGCACTGGGATAAGGAGCCCCCTCAGCTGGGGTGAAAACCAGCGGGCTTGCTGGAGCACTGTAAGAAGCTGAGCCTCTGCTCATGAAGAGCCTGTGCAGAGACCCAGTGACTCCCCATCACGGCAGGGACACAGCAGGCTGAACACTGCCTGGGGCTCTGGCCGGATTGCAGGGGTGGCTCAGACGGGGGCCCCCTGGACTTCCCCAGGCTCCTGCTCCCCTCTCAGATGGAGGCTTCCACTGCCAGTCAGCGTGCACACAGTGGGGGAAAGTGGCGCTGAGCTGGGTGTGGCCCTGCCTCTGAAAAGACGGCCAACAGTCACGGCCAGCTAGAGTGTCCCTGCACACCCTCTACAGGGAACAGCACTAGCACCAGGGCAGAGCCTGCCATCCCCAGAACTCACTTTCCTGTGCACACCCGACAAGCGGTGGGGCCAGCTCAGGGCTGCGGCCCCAATCTCTCTGGCCCTGACCCACCCTCTAGCCAAGCTGTGCACGTCAGAGAAAAGGTTATACCAGTACAGAAGGGCCGCTGCAAGCCCTCAGGCCTCAGCCACATCCCAAACCAAAGCAAAGACTGCCACCACACCCAGGCGAACCCCACTCCCACAGAGATCCTGCTCCAGCCCTACGGGACCCTATGCCACCCCTGATAGGGCTGGAACAGTCACTGAGCAGAGAAGCCCCTGCTTGAACCTGGAACTGGCTCCAGTCCCTCTGACTCCAGCCCTGCCACCCCCATTGCAGGGGCTGCCAGCACGTCCTGAGGGAAGAGGGCAGCCCAGAATCACTTCAGGTCCAGCTCTTCCCCACAAACCTGCTGAGCACAGAAGACTGCACAGGAGTGCTCTCACACAAGGACACACCTTTAATTCTGACAGGTAACTGTTTCATCTAATTTCACAGAGATATAGCAAATTAAAATGAGAACACACAGGAACATATATTATGTGAAAGAATAAGAAAATAATCATAATGAAAATAAATAAATAATTTACCTGACAAAAAGGTCAAAGCAACAGTATTAAGAATGATAACTGCACTGGGAAAAAGAACAGATGAACACAGGGCGAATTTTCAAAAAGAAGTAGAAAGTCTAAGAAAGAACCAGTCAGAGCAGAAGTGTAGGTAACACAAAAGATCAGGCAGTACAGACGACCCATTAGCAATCCGTAAGAGAGAATAATGAAAAGCACCCAATCAGAAAGGTAAGAAGAAAAAGCACATTACATGAGGTTAAGGGACTTCTGAGACAGTATCAAGCACAGTAACACTCACATTGTAGGGGTCCCTGAAGGAAGAGAGAGAAAGGGTGAGAAAACCTTTGATAAAATTATGGCTGGAAACTCCCCTAATCTGAAGAACAAAACTGATACCCAGGCACAGGAATCAGAGAGAGTCCCAAATGTGATCAGCTCAAACCAACTCACAACAAGACCTATCATTATTCAAAAAGTGAAATTTAAAGACAATGACAGAAACAACCAAACAACCCAATCCAAAAATGGGCAAAAGACCTAAACAAGCAATTCTCCAAGGAAGAAATACAAGTGATCAACCGGCACATGAAAAAATGTTCAATATCATTAATTATCACTAATTATCACAGAAATTCAAACCAAAACTACAATGAGGTATCACCTCACACCAGTCAGAATGGCCGTCATTCAAAAATTCACAAATGACAAATACTGGAGAGGCTATGGAGAAAGAGGAACCCTCCTACACTGCTGGTGGGAAAGCAGGTTGGTGTAGCCACCATGGAAAACAGTATGGAGATTCTTCAAAAGACTAGAAATATACTTACCCTATGACCCAGGAATCCGGCTCCTGGGCATATATCCAGAAGGAACTCTACTTCAGGATGACACCTGCACCCCAATGTTCATAGCAGCACTATTTACAATAGCAAAGACATGGAGACAGCCTAAATGTCCATCAACAGATGACTGGATAAAGAAGAGGTGGTATATTTATACAATGAAATACTACTCAGCCATAAAAACTGACAACATAATGCCATTCGCAGCAACATGGATGCTCCTGGAGAATGTCATTCTAAGTGAAGTAAGCCAGAAAGAGAAAGAAAAATACCATATGAGATCACTCATATGTGGACTCCAAAAAAAAACCAACAACAACAAAAAAAAAGCATAAATACAAAACAGAAATAGACTCATAGACATAGAATACAAACTTGTGGTTACCAAGGGGGAAGGGGGTGGGAAGGGATAGACTGGGATTTCAAAGTTGTAGAATAGATAAGATTATACTGTAGAGCACAAGGAAATATATATAAAGATCTTATGGCAGCTCACAGACAAAAAAATGTGACAATGAATATCTATATGTTCATGTATAACTGAAAAATTGTGCTCTACACTGGAATTTGACACAACATTGTAAAATGATTATAAATCAATAAAAAAAAGTCAAAAAGAAAGACAATAACAGAATTCTAAAGGCAAAAAAAGAGGAAAATGTCACATTAAAGGAAATAAGCCCATCAGCTCTTCTTACTGCATGTATTTTTTAAATTTACATATATCTACTGTTCACTGTCTCTAAGAAGGTTTAGAGCTGTAGCTTTTTTAACTTACATAGTTACTAAAGGAGTAAAGCCAACCACAAAGCAAGAATTAATTCAAAAAGGTAATACACCCTGCTATTAACAGCAGCACTTTTGCAATTGCCAAGACATGAAAGCACCCCAAGTGCACATCAACAGATGACTGGATAAAGAAGATGCACCATACACATTACCTAATGGAACACAACTCACCCGTAAAAGAGAAGGATATTTTGCAATTTGTGGCTTTTCATTCACTTTTTTTCACTTCAAAACCCAGAATCTCATAACTGGCATAAACATTTCCATTGCATCAAAAACAACAAAACACCTAGAAATAAGCTTAGAAATAAATAACCAAGGAGGTTACTATACTCTGAAAACTGATGAAGGAAACTGAAGATGATACAAAGAAACAGAAAGATATCTTCTGCTCTTGGACTGGAAGCATCATTATCAAAATGGTCATCTACCCAAAGCAAACTACACATCCAACGCAACCTCTGTCAAAACACTTATGGCATTTTTCACAAAACTAGAACAAACAATTCCAAAATTTATATGGAACCGTAAAAGACCCTGAACAGCCACAGCAATCTTGTGTATGTCTTCCCCCCCCCCTTCTTCTTATGGTTCTCTTTTCTTATGGTTAGATAACTAGAGAAGCTCCTTTAACATCTGTTGTAAAGCTGGCTTGGTGGCGGTGAATTCTTTTAGCTTTTGTTTATCTGAAAAGATTTTGATTTCTCCATCAAATCTGAAAAAGAGCCTTGCTGCACAGAATATTCTTGGCTGTAAATTTTTCACTTTCATCTGTTTAAATATGTTGTGCCACTCCCCTCTGGCCTGAAGACTATCTGCTGAGAAATCAGCTGACATAACCTTATGGCAGCTCCCTTGTATGTCATTTTGTTGTTTTCCTCTTGCTGATTTTAACATTTTCTCCTTACCCTTAATTTTGTAAGTTTGATGACTCTGTGCCTTCATGTGTTCCTCTTTGTGCTGATGCTGTGTGGTACTCTCTGCACTTCCTGGACTTGGGTGACTGTTTCCTTTCCCAAGTTGGGGGAGTTTTTGGTTATTATCTGTCCCAAAATTTTCTCAGGTCCTTTCTCTCTCTCTCCTCTTTTTGAGACCCCTATAATATGAGTATTAGTGCACTTCATGTTGTCCCAGAGCTCTCTTAAACTATCCTCATGCCTCTTCATTTTTTTTCCTGTTCTGCAGTAGTGATTTCCACTAATCTGTCTTCTAGCTCACTGATCTGTTCTGCTTCATTTAGTCTAGTCTTAGTTCCTTCTAGTGTGTTAGGTCATTAAAATCATTTCAGTGATTTTATTAGTCAACTCTGGGTATTCTTTATATTTTCCAACTTTCTGCTAAAAATTTTGCTCTGTGCATCTATACTCCTCTTGAGTTCTCTGAACATCTTCACCATCACTACTTTAACTTCTTTTTCAGATAAACTGCCTGTCTCATCACTTACTTTTTCTGGGATTTTATCTTGTACCTTGGCCTAGAAGATACTCCTCTATCATCTCATTCTGTATGTCTTTCTATTTCTACTTTTAGGTAGGATAGTTATGTTTCTCAACCTTGGAGAAGTGGCCCACTGTGGGAGACATTCTATGTGTCCCAGCAGTACACTCCTCTTGTCACCCAAGGGCCAGAGTCCAGCCAGTCCCAGTGAAGACTCTGGCCTGTGTTTGTGGGCTCCTTCCACAGGCTTTGGGGCCGTTGTTTTCTTCCTTCTGGTATCAGCTCCCTGGTGGATGAGGCTGGACTAGAGGCTTATGCAGGTCTCTTGGCAGGAGAAGTCAGTGCCTGCCCACTGCTTGTTCCTGGACCTCTGGTGGGAAGGGCCTTGTCTCAATGTATTTTTAGGACAGGAAGCCCACTGATAGGTGGGGCGGTGTTCCCACCCAGTATGTTCTTTGGCCTGAGGCTTCCTGGCCCTTAAGCCTACAGGTTGTTGGGTGGGGCTAGGTTTTGGTGCTAGTGATTCAATCAAGATGTCAGCCTCCAGGAAAGCTCACATAGATAAACACTCCTGGAATGTCAGCCACCAGTTTTTATATCCCCTGGGTGAGCCACAGCCTTCCCCTATGACCCCAGGAGACCTTCCAAAACCAGCAGGCAGGCCTGGCCCAGGTTTCTATGAAATCACTAGTTCTGCCCTTGAACCTGGCACACATGAATAGATTCTGGGTACACCTCCCAAGAGAATGAACTCTCTGTTTCCCCCAGCCCCATGGGGCTCCTAGAGCTAAGCACCCCTGCCTTCAAAACCAGATGTCCTGGGGCCTCTTCCTCCTCCCAATGCTGAAATCCCAGGCTGGGGAGACTGACATGGGGCTCAGAACTCCTGTGGGAGGGTCTCTCTGATTTACTCTCTAGCTTGTGGGTAGCCCACCCCGGGGGGTATGAGGCTTGATTATATCATGAGCACACCTCTCCTACCATCCTGCTGTGGTCCCCGCTTTGTTTCCAGTTGAAGATCTTTTTTGCCAGGTTCATCTTTTTTTCGATGCTTGTTTAGCAGTCAGCTGTGGTTTCACCGTAGTCGTGAGGACAGGAGAGCTCATGGAGGCCTATCAGCTGTTTTTCAGCAGTCATTGCAGGCCAGAAGGAACAGCCATGATATATTTAAAGTACTTAAAGGGAAAAGCCTAGAACCTAGGCTACATAGTCAGCAAAGTTATTAATCACAGTTGAAAGACAGTTAAAGAGTTTCTCAGATAAGCAAAACCTAAGAGTTCATCAATCCTAAACTGACCTTATAGGAATTATTAAAAGGTTTTCTTTATGTGAAAAGGAACAAGAAATAAGAACTTGTGTGAAGGGGGAAATCCCACTTTTAGGGCAAAAATGGATCAACAGCTGTGAATCAACCACTTAAATAAGCCACTATAAAGACTGAAAGACAAAACTTGTAAAAACTATAGTTACAGTAAACATTTATACAAGGCATATGAAGATGTAGAAAATAAAATCAAAACCAAAAAAAAAAAGAACTTACATGTCCTTAAATCACAATCACTTTAAGACAATCAGATATTGGAACAGAGTGAAATATATGAACCTCATGGTAATCATAAATCAAAAACTGACATTAGATATGCAAAGGCAAGTGAGAGAAACACAGACATAACAACAAAGAAAATCAACCAATCATAAGAGAAGAATATGAAGAAAGAAGGACAGAGAAGAACTACAAAAACATTTGGCAAGGTAGAAGGATACAACATTAACATACACAAATCAGTTGCATTTCTTTACACTAACAATGAAATAGTGGAAAAAGAAAGTAAAAAAATAAAAAATCCCCTTTAAAATCACATCCAAAACAATAAAATACTTAGGAATAAATCTGGCCAAGCAAGTGAAAGACTTACACATGGAGAACTATGACACATTGATTAAACAAATTAAAGAGGACTTAAAGAAATGGAAAGATATCCTATACTCTTGGATTGGGAGAATTAATAATGTTAAAATGGCCACACTGCCCAAGGCAATCTACACAGTTAAAGCATTCCCTATCAAGTTACCCAGGACATTTTTCACAGAACTAGAACAAATAGTCCTAAAATTCACATGGAATCATAAAAGACACAGAATTGCCAAAGCAACACTGAAGAAAACGAATAGAGCTGGAGGAATGAGCCTCCCAAACTTCAGACAATATTACAGAGCTACAGTAATCAAAAAAGTGTGGTACTGGCATAAAAACAGACACATGGATCAATGCAACAGAATAGGGATCCCAGAAATAAAACACACAGACCTACAATTAATCTTTGGCAAAGGTGACAAGATATATAATCGAGAAAAGACAGTTCCCTCAGCAAGTGGTGTTGGGAAAACTGGACAGCAGCACGTAAGTGACTGAAGTTAGGGCACTCCCTCACACCATACATAAAAAATAAACTCACAATGGCTTAAAGATTGAAATATAAGACATGGCACCATAAAACTCCTAGAAGTGAAAATAGGGAAAACATTCTGACATGAATTGTAGCAATGTGTTCTTAGGTCAGTCTCCCAAGGCAAGAAATGAAAGCACAAATAAACAGATGGGACCCAAACAAACTTACAAGTTTTTGCACACACAGCAAAGCAAACCATAAAGAAAATGAAAAGACAAACTACAAAATTGAAGAAAATATTCACAATGTGACCAAAAAGGGCTTAATTTCCAAAATTTACAGATAGCACATAAAGCTCAGTAACAACAACAAAACAAATGATCCAAACCCCAAAACAGTCTGAAGACCTAGTCATTTCTCCAAAGAAAACTACAAATGGCCAACAGGCACATGAAAAGATGCTCAACGTTGCTAATAACTAGAGAAATTCACGTCAGAACTACAATGAGGTATCACCTCACACCAGTCAGAATGGCCATTATTGAAATGTTTACAAATAACAAATGCTGGAGACACTGGGCAAAGGGAACCCTCCTACACTGTTGGTGGGACTGCACATTGGTACAACCACTGTGGAAAATGGTAAGGAAGTTCTTTAAAAAACTAAAAGTAGAGCTACCATGTCATCCAACAATCCCACTGTTGGGCTCATCCAGAGAAAACACTAAATTAAAAAGATATATGCATCCCAAAGTTCAAACAGCACTATTTGTAATAGCCAAGACATGGAAGCAACCTACATGTCCCCTGTGAGATAAATGGATAAAGAAGAAGTGTTTTAGATATACATATATTTTATAAACACACACACCAGAATACTACTCTGCCATAAAAAAGAATGAAATGATACTATTTGCAGCAAAATGCATGGATCTACAAATTATACTAATAAAGTTCGTTACAGAAAGACAAATGCCATATGATATAATTTTTATGTGGAATTTAAAACATGACACAAGTGAACTTATTTACAAAACAGAAACAGACTCACAGGCTTAAAAGACAAACTTTGATTACTAAGTGGAAAGCAGGAAGGGGGATAAATTAGATGTTTGGGATGAGCAGATACAAACTCCAGTAGATATAAACTACTACATGTAAAATAAGTAGAAAAACAAGGTCCTTCTGTATAGCACAGGGAACGTTTATCAATATCCTATAATAAACCATAATGAAAAAGAGTAAGGAAAGGAATATATATATATATATATATATATATATATATATATATATATATACATATATACACACACATACACTATGCTGTACATATTCAAACAAAATATTATTATATGAATTAAGCCATTATATTAACAGAGTAATAGTAGACTATACTGAAAATGCAATACTGGTCAGGATTCAAAAATAACTATTCAACACCCATTTATGATTAAAAAAAAAAACTCTCACCAAAGTGGGTATAGAGGGAACATATCTCAACATAATAAAAACTATATATGACAAACCTACAGCCAGCATAGTACTCAACGATGAGAAACTCAAAAGCTTCCCACTTAAAATCTGGGACAAGACAAGGCTGCCCACTATCACCACTCCCATTCAACATAGTCTTGGAAGTCCCAGCCACAGCAATCAGGCAAGAAAGAAATAAAAGGGATCCAAATTGGAAAAAGAAGATGTAAAATTCTCACTATATGCAGATGACATGATACTATATATAGAAAACCCTAAAAGGTCCACAAAAAAACTACGAGAACTAATCAAAGAATTCAGCAATATAGCAAGTTACGAGTTTAACATTCAAAAATCAGTTGCATTTCTTTACAGTAATGATGAATCAACAGGAAAAGAAAGTAAAGAAACAATCCCCTTTAAAATAGCACCCAAAGTAATAAAATACCTAGGAATAAATCTAACCAAGGAGGTGAAAGACTTATACACAAGAGAACTAGAAAACATTAAGGAAATTAAAGAATACTTAAAAAAACGGAAAGACATCCCATGCTCTTGGATTGGAAGAATCAATATTGTTAAAATGCTCATACTTCCCAAGGCAATCTATAGATTTAATGCAATCCCTATCAAATTACTCGGGACATATTTCACGGAACTAGAACAAATCATCCTAAAATTTATACGGAATCACAAAACACTCAGAATTGCCAAAGCATTACTGAAGAAAAAAAGGCTGGAGGATTAACTCTTCAGGACTTCAGACAATATTACAGAGCTACAGTCATCAAAACAGCATGCTATTGGTACAAAAACAGACATATGGACCATTGGAACAGAACAGACAGCCCAGAAATGAACCCACAAACTTTTGATTAACTAATCTTTGACAAAGGAGGCAAGAACATACAATGGAAAAAAGACAGTCTCTTCAGCAAATCATGTTGGGAAAACTGGACAGCAGCTTGTAAATCAATGAAGCTAGAACACTTCCTTACACCATACATAAAAATAAACTCAAAATAGATCAAAGACTTAAACATAAGACAAGATACAATAAACCTAGAAGAAAACAGGAAAAAACATGATCTCAAAAATGTTCTCCTAGGGCAGTCTACTCAAGCAATAGAAATAAAAGCAAGAATAAACAAATGGGACCTAATGAAACTTACAAGCTTTTGCACAGCAAAGGAAACCGTAAGTAAAACAAAACAACCTACGAATGGGAGAAAATTTTTCCAAAAGATGAAACTGACAAAGGCTTGATCTCCAGAATATACAAGCAGCTCATATGTCTTAGTAAGAAAAAAACAAACAACCCAACCCAAAAATGGGCAGAAGACCTAAACAAGCAATTCTCCAAGGAAGACATACAAATGATCAATAGACACATGAAAAAATGTTCAATATCACTCATTATCAGAGAAATGCATATCAAAACTACAATGAGGTATCACCTCACACCAGTCAGAATAGCCATCATTCAAAAAGTCTACAAATGACAAATGCTGGAGAGGCTGTGGAGAAATGGGAACCCTCCTACACTGCTGGTGGGAATGTAGTTTGGTGCAGCCACTGTGGAAAACAGTATGGAGATTCCTCAAAAGACTAGGAACAGACCTACCATATGACCCAGGAATCCCCACTCCTGGGCATATATCCACAAGGAACCCTACTTCAAAAAGACACCTGCACCCCAATGTTCATAGCAGCACTATTTGCAATAGCCAAGACATGGAAATAAATGTCCATCGACAGGAGATAAAGAAGAGGTGGTATATTTATACAATGGAATACTATTCAGCCATAAAATGACAACATAACACCATTTGTAGCAACATGGATATCCCTGAAGAATGTCATTCTAAGTGAAATAAGCCAGAAAGAGAAAGAAAAATACCATATGAGATTGCGCATACATGCAGTCTAAAAAGAAAAGAAAAATACAAATGAACATCAATACGAAATAGGAACAGACTCAAAGACATAGAATACAAACTTGTGGTTGCTGGGGGGAGGGGGTGGGAAGGGACAGACTGGGAATTCGAAATTTTAGATACTGACAGGTATACACAGAATAGATAAACAAGATTACACTGTATAGCACAAGGAAATGTATACAAGATCTTGTGGTAGCTCATAGTGAAAGAGATTGTGACAATGATATGTATGTTCACGTATAGCTGAAAAATTGTGCTCTACACTGGAAATTGACACATTTTAAACTGACTGTAGCTCAATAAAATAAACTTTTTTAAAAAGTAGGTAAACAATAAAAATAATTAAATTAAATAAATATGCAAAACTTTTTTGAGATCCCCAAAATAACTTCAGTCACTTTCTTGTTCATACGGTTCAGAGCATAGGAGATGGAATGAGAGCCAGACCATCATGAATTCATACGGTCAATATTCTGTTTCTTAGGCAGGTGACTTAATCCATATAAATCTCATTTCCCAAATACTCAACTTGAGAATACTACTATTAATCACATTGTAGCCCTACTATGAAGTTAAAATATGGTAATACCTAAACTACAGTGGCTTACTAAATATTTAAAACTGTAGTCATCATTATATTACTAATACCTTTACAGTAAGTATGTAGCAATTTAAATGTTCAATAAGTATATGACTTCATTAAATATGCATTTTTAATATATAAAAATTTAAATATTTAAAAAATAATTTAGTATTTAAAAACTTTTTAATATTTAAAAAATAACTAAATTACCCCCTTAACAGAAAGTACAATGATAAAATAATGATTAAGTAGGATAAATGTATAAAGGTATCTAATAAGGTTCATTGAGTAGTCATGAAAATAACTCTTAGCAAAACTGTGAAAGAAAGCAACTTCCATTACAAAGTGAAAATAATCAAAGCAGTATAGTGTTGGCTTGGAAACAGACACATATAGCAATGGAACAGAATAAAGCTCATAAATAAACCTGTGCATATATCAACAATAATTCATGACAAGAGAGCCAAAAATATATAATGGGGAGAGGACAGTTTCTTCACTAAACAGTGTGGGGAAAACTGTATAAGTACATGTAGACAAATGAAAATGGACACCTATCTTATTACCAAAGTCAACTCAAAATGCATGAAGGATTTGAATGTCAGACCTGAAACCATAAAACTACTGTAAGAAATTGTAGGCAGTAAGCTCCCTGACATCAGTCTTGGATCTTGGTGGTGAACTTTTGGATTTGACACCAAAAGCAAAAGAAACAAAAATAAAGATAAGCAAGTGGGATTATATCAAACTAAAAAGCTTCTGCACAGCAAAGGAAATTAACAAAAACATGAAAAGGTACCTTACTGAATGGTAAGAATGGGAGAAAAGAACTGCAAATAGTAACTGAAAAGGGGGTGATATACAAAATATATAAAAAAGCTCCTACAACTCAATAATCACAACATTAAAAAAACACAATCTGATTAAAACATGAAAAGGACCAATATATCATTAGTCATCAGGGAAACAGAAATCAATACCACAACAAGGTATCACCTCACATGTGTCAGAATGCCTGTTACCAAAAAGACAAGACATAACAAGGTTCGGCAAGACATGGAGAAATGGGAAACCTGTGACTGTTGGGAACGTAAATTAGTGGAGCCACAATGTTAAACAACATGGAGGTTTCCCAAAATACTAAAAATAGGGCTACTATATGATCCAGCAATTCCACTCTTCTTTATCTGAAAGAAATGAAAACACTAATTTGAGAGGAGATCTGCATGCCCATCTTCACTACAGCATTAATTCAATAATCAAGATACAGAAACAATTTAAGTGTCCATCAGTGGATGAATGGACAAAGAAAATCTGGTATGCGTGTATACGTCTAACAAAGTACCATTGAGTCATTAAAAAGAATGAAATCTTGCTATTTGCATCAACCTGGATTGACCCTAAGGGCATTACGCTAAATGAAATAAATCAGAGATAAACATGCACGGCTTCATTTACAGGTGGAAGCTAAATAAGACAAAACCAAAAGGCGGCTCATAGATACAGAGAACAGACTGGTGGTTGCCAGGTGTGGGGAGGAGGAGGGGAAATATTGGTGAATGGGGCCAATGCATACAAATTTCCATTTACAAAATAAATGACATATACAGTGTGGTGACTGTAAGTAACAATACCACATAAAATACTTGATATTACTAAGGGAGTAGAATCTTATCACAAGAAAAATGTGTAAACATATACGATGGAAGTTAACTAAACTTACTGTGGTTATCACTTCACAATATATATAACTATCAAATCATTAAGCTGTATGCCAGAACCTAAGATAAAGTTATTTGTCTATTCTAGCTCAATAAAAACAATCACACAAACAAATAAGGCTATGCAATTTGTAAAAGGATATACTTGGGATAATGTGAACATTTAGCAACATTAGTAGTAATAATAATAATAATAACAACAACAACAATAACAACAACAACAACCCTGGGCACTTCCTTTGGTGATCATTGTGCTAAGGGCTTTAGTCACATTATCTCACTTACAAGACAATCAATCATAAAAAGATCTGTACCAGACAATTTTACAAAGAATGAAGCTGTGGCTTGGAAAAGTTAAGCAATTTTCCCAAGACAGCCAGTGGCAGAGCCAGGACTCAGACCTGTCTTTCAAGCAGCGAAAACCTGGAACCAGAACAAAAGTGCACAGACTGATTTTCGTCCTACTAGACTACGTCTTACTACCTAATCACTTCTGATTCCGGCCCCTTCAAGTCTCTGAACTTCAATTTTCATTTATATATAAAACTTAGGATACGAAAACCTGCACTGTCTATCCTGCAAAGTTGTACTGAGAAAGAACAGGGTTAATGTTGCTTTGAAACCTGTGATAAGATGAATAGATACAAGGAGGACAGGCAATGGTCACAGCGTGGTGGCACCACCAGCCACAGCAGCCTGCTAAGAGCATCAGCACAGGTTAGTTCTGGTTTCTGCACAAGATACAGAATGGACACTCCGTTGTTCTTAGGGATCGTCCCGCTAAGTAAAAATATCTAAATGAAGCTGAAAAGAGTACAGCACATCCAGAATCAGCTCATTAAAAGTGCTGAGGGTTTGATGTGTGTGTCTGTTTTGTTTTGCTACACAGAGGAGGGCTGCTATTATAAACTCTGAGCAGCTGTCTGTGGTTCTGTAGTAAAAATACATTTGGGGTCCTATTCTTGCAATTTCCTGAATGGGTGAGGAAGATGGGGGTGGCAGGGATGGGTTTACTCTACTGCACAGTAACGTATGTCCACACTAACACCCTATTCTGATGAGTCAGCACACCACTTTAGGATGAGCAACCTGAGAATAAAGAGAAAGCATCCTGCACCAGGCATTGTTTCATAGAGTACAGGTGCCCAAGTACAGGAATCACACACTCAGCAGTCCAAGAAAACGCAAACAGCACAGCAGAGGAACATAAAAAGACAGCAAGCTCTTGCCTTTTGTTCAAAAACAAAAGTGACAATTTCATTCTGCTTTACAGAAATCTGCAACCGTTCAGGCAGGTCCTGCAGACAGTTCCGACCTACCCAGGTCACTTCAGCTGTAGTTACTCCTCCCCCTGTGGAAGAAGAACTCTAATAAAGACTGCCATCTTTATTGCTTTACCAATAGAAATTCCACCCACGGTATTTTCCATATTCTTTGGAAGGAAACAGACTGAAAACTGGCTTTTTAATAGACAGAAATGCAAAGTGAGGTGCAGACGAAGGAAATAGAAAACTGAATCTAACATGAGTGAGCATGATGAGTCCCAACAATATTTAGAATCCAGACAGGAAGAAACACATTCAGAGCAACAGGAACCAGAAAGAAAACAAAAGGAAAGAAGGCAGCTTCCTGAATCTGATTATCTAAGTGAACTGACAATGGAATAGAAAAGAACAAACCTGACTCCATACTAGACCTGTTCCTTTGACTTCAACTCTGTGCCCTGTTTCCTAGGCTCAGACTTGCCAGTTCTGCACCTTTTGTAAAACAATGTTGCCAACAGCCTGAAATAGACAGCAGAGCCTGTTCCCAAGGCTCTGGCCCTTAAGGATATTTACACTTTTCCATTCATATAAAGGTAACAAGTTGCAATATAGAAAACATTTGTTTTGTTGGAGGTTTACAGGGACACCATGATCTCACCCACGTGGACAGCTGCCAAGAACACAGGATTCCAAGAACAAGGAATTCCTACATTAAGAAGTTTCCAACAACCAAGCATTCCCCCTCCTCTTTTTAGTATAAAAGGAGCCTGAATTCTAACTTGGAGAAGATGGTGCTCTAGGACATCAGTCTGCCACCTTCTGGGTCAGCCAGCTTTCTGAATAAAGTCATTGTTCTTTGCCATAACACCTCATCTCCTGATTTACTGGCCTGTCATGTGGTGAGCAGAATGAGTTTGGATTCAATAACAATAACCAACAATATAATTAATGAGCAAATACCGAAAGTTTTCTTTGAAATGAACCAGATGCCAGCTTTCACCTCTTCTAGTCAATACTGTACTGAAGACACTGTCAGGATAATAATGTAGTAACAACAACAACAAAATAGGAGGCATAAAGATCACATTTTAAGTGAGAAAACTGTCATTGTGTGTGCACGGCATTATTACATGCATGGAAAACCCACCATAATACAAAGACATTCATGATTAGGAAGTGAATTAGGGCATGGTTACTGGGTTGAGGATCAGTATATAAAATCAACTGGATTATTCTGCATGAGTAAGAAAGAAACAAAATTAACCTGCAAACACCAGACCAGCAAACAAGTATCCACAGGAAAAAGAACCTACACAAGATAAACTTACACAACATTAAAAAAAAAATGCTTCAGCCCACCCCACAGAGGCCGTGAGGTCTCCCCAGCCAGGCTGGGTCCAGCCCGGGCTGCGGGGTGCTGTGCGCAGGCCGGTAGGGGCCCAACATTGGCCTCCCTGTGCAGCTGGTGCTCTCACCATGCTGGCCCTGGTCAGATGTCCAGCGCCTCTGAGCCCAGGGGCTCTGGGTGACAGAAATTTTAAAAACAATCAATGTAAGAAAAACACAAAAATCCAACAGGAAAGTGAGCAGGAAATATGAAGAACAGTAAGCCGAGGAGGCTGACAGACCTTCTAAAAGGTAACTCCCCTGATGCAGGTCCAGGTGGGAGGATCCCAGCAGGGCCCAGGCCAGGAGGCCAGGAGGCAGGACCACCAGGGAGGTGACAGTGCCCCCTGCTGTGGGAGGGTCCGGGTCCAGGACTTCCAGTGGGGACTCCAGGTCTTCTGCCTCAGTCTTGGCCTCCACTGCATCGCCAAGCACAGCCCCACGTCACCACCCCCAAGCTGGGGGGGATTCTGATTGGCCAGGTCAGAGAAAGTCATATAAAATGTGGTTGTCACACAGAATTCAAACAGGGCACTGTCAGACTGTCACACAAGAGACAGGACTCAACTGTCATCAAAGCACTTCTAAAGACGAAAGCTTAATTTCGCCCTCTAACCAGGCAAGAGGTTGCAAAATGCTCAAATGAACAAGTATCAGACTCACATATTCATCGACCGGTCACCAATGCTGGGAGAAAAAATGATCCTGTGCTGCTGAGCTGGCCCATCAGCGTGATCCCAGGGCACGGACAGGCTGATGGTTGTCTCTCCAAAGACTCAGATTCCTCGGTCTACTGCGTGGTCGTAAATAAATCAACACAATAGAGTCAGTGGCCTGTCTGTGAGTAGGTGGACATGGGGGTGGAGGGAGGGGTATAACAGACCTGTAAGCAGGTCAGTGTCACTGCACCCAGAGGTTTCACCACTCTCTGGGGTGTTTCCTCCCCTGTGATAAAATCCGCATCTCCTACTTTTCTCATGTGGACCCCTCAACAGTAGGAAGTGCTCCATTCAGAGCTACAGTTACATGCTGAGCTTTTCGGGACAGGGACTGGGTTGGAGCCTAAATGTACAGACTGGGAGAGAACAGGATTTTAACTACTCCGACCATTTCCTGCTGAATGAAACACAGGCTGAGCCCTCACATTTCAAAAGTGCCCAGTTGGTGAGAAGACCCACTGCAGGGAGGAGAAGGGAAGAAACTTCTCCTTAACCCAGGTCCCAGATGAGGAAACAGCCCAGTGACACTCGGCCCAGTGACACTCACTCAGCCCAGAGGGCCCTCAGACTGAATGTGCATGTGGGAACCCAGGCAGAAGTGGGCTCCAGGCATCCCCTCACCTGCGCAAGGTGGCGGCGGCTCTCAGCACCCCCCTCAGCACCCACCTGCCCAGCCTTCCTCACTGAGTCACAAGGGAACTGGGTGGGAAGGATTTCAGCCTCATGTGTTTGGCCCCGCATGGGGCTGGGATTCTGCCTCCATCCGAGTGGAGCGCAGTGATGTTCATGGAATAGGGTGTGTCTGGAACCAGCTGTTCCAAGTGCGCCGTGGGGGTGTTCCCTGGCACCACAACCTGGAGGGGAGGACATGCCAAATTCTGTCTGGTAACAACCCAAATGCTTATTTACTCTTTTATTAGCATAATAATGTTTATAGTGAAGGACTGAGCCCAGACTCAGCAGAAGCCAACCTCTGTGCTACTTCGTGACATCTCCCCGGGCCACAGCATTACATTCACTTTTCCCTCAGAAATTCCCTCTCCACTAAATCTGAGTACACACTTGACCCTTAGCAACCTCGACAACCTCCCATTTAGGTTCCTGGGGAAGGTTCTCAAATACAACATCCAGGGCTTACGATAGTGACCCCAAAGCACCCCGAATGTTAGAGACACTTCTCAGGGAAAGGTTTTTCTATTAAAATGGAGCTACTCCATGCGATGGACAAGGGCGGTGCTGTCTGAACACATCCTGCCACACACAAGGGTGCAAATCAACACTCGGACAGGCTCAACTTGTGTTTATCTTTGTCCATGGTCCCTGCTTCTTTTTGTAAAGTCTCATAAATTTACTTTCCCTCAGGTGTTGTGACACTCTCCCTACTCAAATTAGTCATTTCTGCTCTCTCTGTTATTAATCTACTTAGAGAATGGAATAGTACTAAGCCAGATTGGGCAGTCTATTAAGAGCCAATGAAGGCAAACTTTTAGGTAGGGTCCTAACAAAGACGTGTGTGTTACAATGAAAGTCCATATTGACAAGGTGTATCAACAACTTGCATTTACTACTGGGGTTTTTAACTCATATAGCTAATTTGCTTTTTCCTCAAATTTGCTTTTGCTTACTAACCCTACAGTTCATACCGTTACAATTTAATTCATCAAAAGCAATCACTTAATAAGCATTGTACATGGGCATGTTTATGACCTGTGTTCTCACAGGCTGCCAAGCATGACACAAATATGAGACTAAGTTCATCAGGAAATGAGTGTGCCTGTGACCCAGGGCCACACCAACTGACCTACTGTCCTGCACCAGCAACTGCAGCAGGAGGCACCGTAAAATCTACAAAATTCTTCTGCCAGCTCTAAGGTTACAACAGTACTTACAAGTTCTGGGGGCCTCGTGCTAGCCAGGGGAGCGCACACAACGCGGTACTGCGGCACTGGCCAGGGGCGGGGTCGAGATCGTCCCAGCTGCTTGGGGTCGGACTGTACACTTGGACATCTCTGGCCAGTCTTCTCACCACTGAGGAAAGAAAAGCCAACATGTATTTCTTACATCTATTTACACATGTCAAGCTTTTGTTATCACTTCCCCCAAACTTCCACTTTGTAGCAGGATAAAATACTGACCTCTTTAGACTTTGAATTATCTGCATTCAAAAGCAGATGAAAACTCTCCAAATCCACATTTAGCCAAACTTAGCCAACTAGGGCCTTGGTCTCTATGGAAGCTAAGTTGTTGCCAATAAAAACAAGGGAGTACAAGTAGTAGTACTGGGTTGGCCATAAAAGGACAAGGGACAAGGAGCAAGAGCGAGAAATTGGAAAAGAAGCTTCAGTTTTCCAGCACAGGTCATGGAGAGAGAGACAAGAGGATTCTACCATCTCCGCCTCTAAATGAGAACTGACAACACCGAGGACACCCATCTAACTGTGGCAGCTAGGTTAGCTGGTTTCAATCATTCATTTCTTATCATTCAACAGACACTGAATGTCTTCTGTGAGTCAAAGAAAAGGCAAATATAGGGAGAAATCAAAGATAACTCAGTTCTCAATTAACTGCCCCTACAGGGACTTAGAAAAACATGCAAATTGAATCCATATATTATCCCCAAACTCCACTTTACCAATAACATCATTTTTCTAATCTTTTGCCAAAAGAAGTCATCCACATTTGCTTTCTTTTAGCCATCAACACATATATTTTTAAGCCAAATAAAATATTTAGAGGTATGCACCAAAGACTTTAAACAATACTACAAAGAATTGTAAAACCACTATAAACTGGTTTCCCAAGATGTTAATAGCAAATGAAAGCAGAGATTTTCAATGCCAAAAAGCACTTCATCAGCAGAGAAATGTGCTATCAAGTAACGTGACCAACAGATTTCAACAACTGCCACTCAAAGCCAGTGACAAAACGCTGCTTCATACAAATTTATCGAGCACAAAGCAAAGCTCATGAACTTTTGTCAGTGACAGAGAATACTGGTAACTGTATACACATTTATAAATCCTAAAGTTCTCATTTCAGAAGAATGTCATTTTTATTTCATACACTAAAATATTAACAATTGGTGGGGGTTGGGAGGTAAACTATGTGTAACTGTTACATTTTTATTCCATCATTATGAATTTCCCAAATTTTCTTTATATGTTAAACTTTACGCCACACTAAAAAGCAAAATGCATCATGAAAACGCTAAATTTGTCTGCCTTCTTACTTCCACGTCCTTCCAGTGTCTGGTGTACACCCTCCATCGCCCTTAGGATAAAGGGGAACCACTGTAACGGTGTCTGGGGCATCTGGCTGCAGATTCCTATGAATGGCATCATTGGTATTCACAGGGATTGGCACCTGAAGATTTTAATAAAATGTTAAGTACTTGATTTGAAAACCTTGTACAAGAAATAATACTTTGAACAATCACTCAAAATATTAACTGAAGACCAAGTCAAGAAGCAGGTTCCGTAGTATTGGGACCTAAGGATATGCCCCCATATGAACTGTTGTTAAGAGTTGATGAAGGCCTCTCTGCACACAGCCAGCTCCTTCTTGAAAAGCCCCTAGAATGATTTGATCCCCCAGTCCCAGTCCCCCAAAAGTTCCCATCACCCAGGCACTGAGGCCCCAACCGACTACCCTCCGTCAAGTTCTACAGAAGAAACATGAACTCCTTCAGCGCTACGGTACACTAGTTAACTCTTGATCTCCACTTTGCAGTCTACAGCTGAAACTAACACACTTTTCCCTACAGGAAATAGTGACCAGTTCCTACAGACCACCTGCTGTGGGTGCATAAAAGAGCTTCTACTGGTGAGGATTTCACTCTGTGTGCTCCCAGCGAACGTGCAAAGTGCTGGTGGAAGGGTCATACACTGAGGTTCCTCGCGGTATTCAAAGGTTCTGAAATGCACAGAAAGCACATCACTGTGACTCTAACAACCCAGCACACACGAAGCCCAGGTTTACTGATGAGTCCTGGGAACCCTAGAACACAGGATCCCTTTAGTAGGCACCCCGCAAATACCTGTTGAAGTAGTGAATAAAGGAAAAAAGGTCTGTGATTATCGGGTACATGTCTCATCCCTCTACAAAGTACTGTGGCCTCAGAGCATAGTTTGTTTGTGTTATCCTAGAAGGTAATAAACACCTTTCTCCAAGACCAGAGACAGATAACTCCAGTAAGGATATTAAAAACAATTTAGATCTTTGGGGGAGGGTATAGCTCATGGGTAGAGTGTATGCTTAGTGTGCACAAGGTCCTGGGTTCAATCCCCAGTACGTCCATTAAAAAATAAATAAAACCTAATTACTCTCCATCCCCAACAGAGACCAAAAAAAAAAAAAAAAGATTAACATGCAATCTTAAAAGTTTAGCAAAACTTTGTGTCACCCCAGTGTTTCCAGTGGAAGATGTGATTCCATCCCCATGATGGTTTACTAAAAAATGCCACAGGAGTCCAGATTCACTTACTGGTCTCGCCTCTTCCCGTCATGCAATCTCCTTCCGTATCAGGATACAGGGAGGACAGGGTGATGGTGTAAGGAGTGTCAGGCTTCAGCTTCTGCAGGACCACACTGTTCTGCTGTCTGCCTATCCTGGTCTGGAGTAAAACAGGGATTGTCAGCTTCGCTCCCTCCAGCTCACTCATCTGCTAGGAAAAGCTCTTTCTCTGTTTGAGACCTTTGTCAAGATCTGGAAACATACTCCACCGTGAAAGTTTAAAATATATCCTAGGGTATCATTTTAAATGTAAACTAGGCCCCTTAAATCATAAAAAGGATTTTAAGGCTTAAACTAGTGATCTTAAAAAGACATTTCAACTATCAAGCGGCCAGCACTGCAAAGTTCCATCCAAAACATGTCTCACAGATCTCTTCTCCAAAAAGGCATTAGTCCTAAGTGAGCTGCAAAGGACCTTGAAAAGACAGCAAAGGTCTGCATAATAGTAGAGGCCATTCAGTATTATTCTCACCTTTTTACAGATGGTTTTTACTTGATTTAGAAGCACATTAAAAAAATTCAGCAAAAGATCTAAAGCTTTTTGGTTTCCCCCTCCAAAACTTCTCCATGGCCAGTGTTACCCGTGCAGACTACATGACAGGACCCCCTGCCAGGCCACAGTCAGGCAGGGCTTCCCAGTCCTCTCCCTGACTCCAGCCTGCTGGTATGAAGAGTTTTCAATATCCTCCAATTATGGAGTTTGAAGGGTTGTTTTTTTTTTTAATTCACTGTTTAGGGCCATCTAGCTACCCTGTTGAATGAATATTCAGCTGTCTTGTTAACAGTCTACTGAATTCAGAGGTTTATGCCATACCAATTAAAATCGCATGAAAATGGCAGGCTGCCCGCAGTGGGTGCACATGCGGAGGGTTGGATGCACTAGCACAGTCC
The DNA here is from genome assembly GCF_048564905.1 of Vicugna pacos. Classification (NCBI taxonomy): domain Eukaryota; kingdom Metazoa; phylum Chordata; class Mammalia; order Artiodactyla; family Camelidae; genus Vicugna; species Vicugna pacos. The sequence goes on along the minus strand of NC_133001.1, from coordinate 2,991,281 downwards.
AGGTGTTTCCCACTGAGTACCATCCACTCAAAGAGTCAGTTTCAGAGAAAACCTCAGTGGATCACTGGACTCATCCTCATGATGAGCAAGATGAGCTACAGCAGCGAATTTGGACAACTTTAGTCAATTTGGGAGTTTGAGATTTGCAAATGTTAAAAACAGAATAAAAAAGAAATTTTTCTGTATAGCACAGGAAACTATATTCAATAATCTTGTAGTAACCTTTAATGGAAAAGACTATGAAAATGAATATATGTATATATAAGCATGACTGGGACATTATGCTGTACACCAGAAATTGACACATTGTAACTGACCATACTTTAATATAAAAATAGAAAAAATCAGTATGTGAGGTTGTAAGAGCAAAGCATCAACATGACATTTTTGTTACTTGACGATCTGAAAGCATCCACTTAGTAGAACCAGCCTCATAAGAAAGCAGGAGGGTGTGTGCCCACTTCTCCCATCCAACTCTCCAAAATCATTCCAGCACCAGGGAGTCATCAATTTGATTATTTCTTGGACTAGCATTAAAACGCAAATATGCCAAAGAATAACAAATCTTAAGGGATTATCAGCTAACATGCTACATGGGATAAGTTTATGAGCTGTCTTCGAATTATGAGAAACAGCTGAGAGACAGTAAGAGCGACTCAGAGCAGCAGTTGGAGAGTCAGTATCACCAACAACAGAAATGCTAAGCTTTGCCTAAATCTGGCCTGACAAAGACAAAAGTTCTGTTTCTGCCATTAAAATACTAATCCATCAAATGTGTCTTTTAGACATAAGACAGTTGATGGCCACTGGTTATTTAGTTTATTATTGATAAGCTATAGGACAGATTCTCAACCCAAGTGTCTCATACTAAGTTTAGTTCTTTGGAAACTGCAACAGGGCAACTCACAAGTCACACTGGGGACAGGAGAGTCTCTGATTCAGCTAAACCCACTTACTGTGCAGTACAGAGACCTGTAACCACTGCCAGCATCCACCTCTGCTAACACCTCGAACATGGTAACAGGTATGACCTACTTGCTGGAGCTCAGCAAGTCAGATGAGTAAAAGGGGAAAACTCACTTCTCTCTCAGGCTAATCGAGGAAATACGGCAGCCCCCAAAACATCAACAAAATGCTAGCCCTCATCAAAAGAGGTATTTGGAGTAGATCAGAAAGCATATCCCTGTTTTTGGTGTTTTTTTTTTTTACACTAAGTGCCTGCCATGACTCTTAATAAAGTATCACTAGAGAAACAAGCAAGTAGATGAACTGAAGACTCACAGGTGCTGTCTGGTTGCTTTTAAGAGCCCACAGAACCCCTGCTGCCCTGGGTACCGGTTTCCTTTCCAGGCTGGCCACCATGCCTCACTCTCAGAGGCTGTGCAGTGATGGCCCCACATCCTTCAGATTTACTTCCTAAACTTCCCTCAAAGGTGAGTACCATTCTTGGCTCCAAAGAAATGCCATGTTCCTCACCGGGAAACTTACTCCTGAGAGAGGGGTGGGATCCTGACTTCCTGAGCCCACTAAGAGCCCACCTCCAAGCAGAGTGGGCCCACCACAGCCAGATCCTAAAAGTGGGCCAGGCTGGCTCTCCAGAGAAATCACTGTGCAGCTGTCCTGGGAGGCCAGATGGCACAGGCCACAGAAGTTGTCCTAATCAGACTAGTGAGCTCAACTCCTTGGAGACCCTCCAAGAAAGAGCCTTCAAGAACACACACAGTCCACCCAAGCAGGAGAAACCATCAGCACCGAGTCTGGAGACGTGTTCCCTGAGAGTCACCTAACTGAAGCCCCTCGTGGGAAGTGTGGGAACAGCCAGAAATAGGCTGAGAGTGAGGGACCCCTCGAGGGACTGCCTGACCGACTCTCTTATCACAGGTGAGGCCAGCGCACAGACCACACAGAAAAAAGAGCTGGCTTTGCACGTGGACTCCCACTGCCTTTCCCAGGAGAGCAACATCGACTCAAACCTGTTGTTTGCAGCTGGTGTTAAGCCCTGGAAGGGGCACATGCAGTAAATGCAACAGCCCTTCTAACAGCAGGCGCAGGAGATAAAGAGGAGTCTGCAGCCCTGCACCCCCACCATCCACCCCGAGGCCCACAGCTTAGCTCCCAGAAACCAGAGCGTTTGTCGTGAATAAACATGAAATCACCCAGAACAGGCTTTGTGACCAAAGACAACAACAGCTACTTGAAAACTTGGCGATCAGATGGGAAGATGGTTATTGAGTAAAAATGATTTATATGTAAACCTGTGGTTGATCAGAATGATTAACCAGAGAATACTTTGCCTGCTAACTTCGTATTTGGTGGCCCCCGTAATTCTTTTATAACTGACATGTGGCAATGCTTGAAATATGACTTCCATCTGGCCAAAATGATGAATCAGTTACTTTTATTGTGTCCAGTGAATGACTATGGCATATCCATTCCAAGGGTCAATAAATAACACATTTGATTAATTTCCCTTTAAAAATCTATGATCAACATGTATATCATTCAACTCCTTGAGTAACCAAGAAACCATGAAGTTTTTCCTCAAATAGAAAAGGATTACAGCATTTATTCAATTTCATCGTGCAGGCACAGGATGAGAGACACTCTGTCAAAACCACAGAAAACAAATCCTATAACAAATTTAAAATATGAGAATTTAGTTTCAGAACTGGTTGGATTCTGGGTGTTCAGAATCCTATGTGACTCAAATTTGGCAAAGTTCTTTTTTCCTTTTAATATTTAATGTGAAATTTCCACCAACTTCAAAAATGAAGTAGACAAAAATAAGAGAAGCAACAGATTGCCGTAGGAAGACATTTACATCGCTGAGAAGAAATCATGCAAAGTAATCTGAACTACATAAAAATAAATACTTTGTTATTAATTCATTTACAACTCAGGAAACCCAAAGCTCACAAAAACATTGCTAAATAAACCCATGTTTATTTCTGTCTCCAGCAGCACCACTTAGGACAGCTATACTGTAAGTGCAAAGCTCTTTGGAAGGAAAGGGAGAAAATGATTAACAGCATTGAAAGTTGACTTAGACGTCATATTTCAGAAAGTATCTTTGTGGTGAGAAACCTCCAATTACGTCATCACTTTGTATGATCTGATAAAGAATTCACTGTGCTCTTACAGCTAACCCTGATCACTGGGATAATTTATTCAACACTTAAGGACTTCTTAACCAAGAGCAGAGAAAATTAGTGAGGGGAGGCCACAAGGGGGCAGGAGGGTCTCATAGACACAAAGCAGCCTCCCTTGACAGGAGCTCAGGGAGAATAAAGGCAGGCTCCCACTTGTGGAACTCCTGACCTGGGACGGACCAAGGTGGTGGGGGAAAGGGGCAGTGTGCTCCAGGATGGGAGTGCTTCATGCTGTTCCTATTCAGTGGGTCCACAGACCTCCCAGCCCAGATGTGCCTGGGCAGAATACTCCCCACAGCCTGCTGGTCATGTTGCCAGATGTGGGGTGAAAAATATTCTAAGTCGTTCCCTTCCAAGCCATGAGAAAGTCACACAGTCTAGAATTACTATCAGAGTCACATCTGTGAGTCACCCAGCTGCCTGCACCAATTTGACTACTGGAAATTCCTGATTAATGACATTTTTTTAAACACCAGAGCAAAAACTTGACCTGCCCCAAATGACCATTTTTTCTTATTTCACCATTTTTTTTGCTTTGGTTACCTATTATTTTCTGCAAAGAACACACAGGAAGTAAAATGAAAATAGTGATTTAATGTACATTAACCTCAAACCTGAATGCTGTTCCTTCCAAGGTGTGGGAAAGGGGAAAGGATTCTGTGGTGGTAGCTTTGAGGGAGTGAAAGACTCCTTTTTCGACGGGACTCTTGGGCTCCTTCAGGCCATGCTGAGACACCAGGGTTTTTTTTAATAACTAATACAATTACTTCACATCTGCAACTAAGAGTCTTCTTGAAGTCACAGATTACCAGGACTGCGAGTTCCAATCAGATACACTGTCCACCAGGAGGCACAGTTACTGTGAGGAAAGCCCAAAGACCCCCCCCCCAGCTGAGGCCCCTCGGTAAAGCCTTGTCCGAAGTTCTCCTCTCATGACAGAAAAAGCAGGTGCGCTTTACATTTCCGGCTCCGAAACCACCCACAGCCTGCATGGCAGCATTAATCACCGCAAAGAATCCCTGATGGTCACTTTATTTTTACTCCATAGGAGCCAGGTAAGTCCTGAATCCGGAGACCTGCCAAGTAGCCATTCATGGGGGAAGCAACACACTGGTGGCCAGAACACTTTCCAAAGGAGAGCGAGCACCTAGGGAGCGGCTCTTTAGTTTCCAACACAGGTCGCCCCCTGGGGCTGGTTCTAGCCCCTCTCCCTCTGCAAACCCACCGCCCCTGGGATCTGTGCCCTGCCGCCCCTCTCCACCCCCGACTCTCCCTGGCCCCCACCGGATCACGTGCACCCCACTCCACGTCTCTCCATGCAGCGCGTTCTACAGGGTGGGGGTGCCAGGAACCGGGCACCCACCTGACCCAGCAGGGGGCCACCATGCCTGCCGCCCCCACCCCTCACTGGGAAGACTGTAATAATTACAACTTTCGGCTACCCTTAGGCAACCAGCCCAGAACAACCGCTGCTGCCAGGGGAGACTCCTTACAGAATTCTGAGCCTCGCTCAGGAACTGCCCACAAAAAGCCTCCGTGCTCCCCTTCCACTTGGAGAGCCCAAGGCCACACTCCCGGGGCAGTCTGTCAGCCCCCTGGTCCCCGCGGACGTCGCACAAGGCGTGAGTGGATCCTCCAGCCTCCCCGCTGCGCCCCGCGCCCCTTTCGCGCAGCCCAGGCTCCCGGCGCCTTCCATCCATTCCCAAGAGTGGCTGTCTACCGGTCCCCGCTGGGCGGGGAGAGAGGGTGCAGTTTGCTGCAGTCCCCACCCCCTCGCGGTACCTAGCCTGAGCAGGGCGCACAGCCCCTCGGCGGCCTGCACCCCATCCCGGGTTTCCTCGGGTCCCCCAGCTCGTGGGGCCGAGGGGAGAAAGTCACCTCTCCGTGAAGCCCTGCTTGGTGCTCGCTCCCGCACCCCTGGGAGCCTCGTGAGCCAGGGCCCCGCGCAAGGCTGCCACGGGTGCCCCCGCCACCAGCAGCCCTAGCGGTGCCCCAGCTGTCCTTTTCTTCGCGCAGCCCTCGCCCCGCCTCCAAAACCCCAATGGCTCCCGCGTCCCCCACCGGGTCCTAGAGCAGCTTTGGGCCGGCGGCTGGCACCTTCCTCAGTGTAGACATTCTTGGGCTCTCCAGTTCAGCAGATGCCCGGGGACATGGCCTGACCGCAAGTCAGCCAGCCCGCCCAGGGATCCTCGCCGCTGCCGCCGTTCTGACCCGCTGGAGCTCCTTGCACGATCGAGCTTTATGGATGGCGCCTGCGCACTGGGCGCCCGGGAGGCGCCACGCACGGCACACAGATGGGAAGGCCAGCAGGAGACATCTGCAGAGGGGCGGGGCTCGCACCTGGGGGAGCACCAGGCTTCAGATCCTTTACCCTGGCACGCGCATTCACGGGCATAGGCAGTATACTCCCACACGTAAGTCCTGGCAATATATTTTTGAACCAGCTCCTGGAGTAATTGAAATAAAAGCAAAAATAAATAAATGGGATCTAATTAAACTTAAAAACTTTTTTGCACAGATAAGGATACCATCAACAAAATGAAAAAACAACCTACAGAATGGGAGAAAATACTTGCAAATGATGCGACCAAAAAGGGACTAATTTCCAAAATATAGAAACAGCTCACACCTCTTAATATCAAAAAAAGCAACTCAATCTAAAAACGGGGACAAGACCTAAACAAGCAATTCACCAATGAACACATACAAATGACAAATAGGTACATGAATTGGCTCAACATCACTAATGGTCAGAGAAATGTAGATCAAAACTACAACGAGATATCACCTCACACCAGCCAGAATGGCCATCTTTATAATGTCTACAAATGATAGATGCTGGAGAGGGTGCAGAAAAAAGGAAAACCTCTACACTGTTGGTGGGTGTGTAGACTGGTGCAGCCACTTTGGAGGACAATATGGAGGTTCCACGTGATCCAGCAATTCCACTCATGTGCATATACCCAGAGAAAATAAAATTCAAAAACATATGCACCCCAATGTTCACAGCAGCACTACTTACAATAGCCAAGATGTGGAAACAACCCAAATGTCCATCAACAGATGACTGGATAAAGAAGTTGTGAGACTATATACATACATATATATATATATATATACACACACACATACACACACATATACATATAAATACATACATACACACACAGAATGGAATACTACTCAGCCATAAAAAAGAATAAAGTAATGCCATTGGAAGCAACATGGATGGACCTGGAGATCATCATTCTAACTGAGGTAGGCCAGAAAGAGAAAGAAAAATGCCATATATCACTTCTATGTGAAATCTAAAAAATAAAAAAAGGGGGGGACACAAGTGAACTACTTATTATTTATAACTTTAATGACTGACTTCTTAAATATGTGTAAGCATATTTGGCTGTCCTTTATGATCAGATTACTGCATTTTATTGATTCTTATTTTCTGGTTGGCTTTATTCCTTTGATAACTAAGTTTAAAAAGCTAAAGCTCTAATCTGTTCTTAGAACAATCAATACATATACATAAACTAACAAAATATGTGCAGTATATTGTACATATGTATTTACATGCAATATATTGTCAATTCTACCTAATAAAACTGAAAAAAGATCTTTTTTGTTTGTTTGTTTTTTTGGGAGGGGGAGGTAATTAGATTTATCTGTTTTACTTTAATGGAGGTATTGGGGATTGAACCCAGGACCTCATGCATGCTAATAAGCACATGCTCTACCACTGAGCATAGAACTGAATTTCTGAGAACAGTAAAACTAGGGAGGCACGCCTGATAACAGCCTGAACTTAGTGCCAGGAGGCAGTTTCCAAGCCACAGCACAGAGAAGGGGAAACTCAGAGGACAGCAGTCACAGAGTTGAGGGGTAGAGATCAACATTCACGGAGGCCAAGACAGCTAGATTTGGCAGTGCCGCACCCCTGGGAGGAGGGGGCAGCACAGAGGTCCCCTAGAGTCAGGCTGAATTCTGATCCGTGTTAAGAGGAGACTATCTAAATTTTGGGAAAGCAACAAGTTTATACTATACAGCAGAGAACTTTATTCAGTATCTTGTAGTAACTTATGGTGAAAAAATATAAAAACAAATACATGTATGTTCCTATACGACTAAAGCATTGTGCTGTACACCAGAAATTGGCACAACACTGTAAACTGACTATACTTTAATAAAAATATATTTAAAAAAATAAAGCTGGGGAGACAAGCACCAGAGAACAGTTGGTCTAAGAAGCCCAGAGCTCACACAGGGCCAGGACGAGTTCATGGCTCCACCACCAAGAGTGGAAATGATTCCTAACACACACGGCAGCAGACACAATCCTCAGAAGATCACCACCTTAATAATGGAGCTAAATCATCTCTAAACTAACAGCTGTCCTAGACCCACCCTAACAAAGCCTAAAAACTAGCTACAAAATGATACAACTAAGTCCCAGTAACTTAACTGCATGCCAGAACAAAGTCCAGCACTATTTGAAGGAGTACAACAAAATCTGGCACCCAACAATGTATGTCTGATATCCAAGCAAAAATCATCAGGCAGGCAAAGGAAGAAGAAATTATGACCCATAACCAGCAGAAAAAGCAATCAACAGAAACAGACTCAGACAAGAGATAACGGAATTAGCAGACAAGATCATTAAACAATATTATACTGGTATAGCTTCTTGCGGAAAAGTTTGGCGATTCCTTAAAAGGTTAAACATAGGGTTATCATACGACCCAGCAACTCCACTCCTAGGTACATACCCAAGAGAAATGAAAAGTTATGTCCACACAAAGGCCTGTACACAAGTGTTCACAGCAGCATCATTCGTAACAGCCAAAAAGGAGAAACAATCCAAATGTCCACCAACTGACAAAATGAGTAAAATGTAGTATATCCATACAGTGGAGTATTATTCAGCAATAAAAAGGGATGAAGTACTGAGCATGCTACAGTGTGGATGAACCTTGAAACCACTATGCTAAGTGGGGGAAAAAAAGTAGTCACAAAAGAGCACATATGATCCATTTACATGAGGTGTCCTGAGGAATCAAATCTATAGACAGAAAGATGATTAGTGGTTGCCTGGGCTGGAGAGTAGGACAGAATGGGGAGTGACTGCTAATGGGGACAGAGTTTCTCTGAGGGGTGATGAAAATAATCTAAAATTTAGATTGTGGGTGTGGCTGAACAACTCTGTTACTAAAAGACATTGACTTATACACTTTAAGTGAGTAAATTATATACCTGTATGATTAGGTCTCAACAAAGCTATTATGAAGTTATTATAAATATATTTCATGTAGTAAGAAGGTAAAGCAAAAGGAAGCAGAGAAATGGTAGATACAAAGTAAACAAATCCAGCTGCACTTCTAGCAAAGGAAAGTACAAGTTTGGAAATAAAAAATACACAGGTTAATAGCAGAATAGACATTGCAGAAGATCAGGAAATTTTAAGAAACAACAATAAAAACTGTCCAATATGAAGCACAGAGAGACCAAGAAAGACTGAAACATAAATTAACAAAGTATCAGCGACTGGTGGGACAATATTCAGTTGAATAACACATGTCATTGGGGTCAAAAATAGGAGAGAGGGAGAGGACAGGAGAAATAATGTTTAAGTAATGACTAAATTTTTTCAAGATGATAAAAACCATAATCCCACAGATTCAAGAAAACTTAACAAATCCTAAGCAGAATAAATATAAAGAAAAACCACATGAAGGTACATCACATCAAAATTAGTGATAAAGAAATGAATTTAAAAATCAGAGAAAAAAACACACTAAAAAGAACACTGACAGAATGAGAGCAAACTGCTTTTCAGAAACGATGTACGACAGGAGACAATGGAGGGGCGTCCTTAACATGAGAGGGGAAGGCTAGCATCCTAGAACTCCACTCCAAGTACAAGTGAAGGTGATGCAATACCACACAAACACAAACTTAGAGGATTCACTGCCAGCAGGGCTGCACTGTGAGACATGTCACAAGAAAGTTCATCAAGTGAAAAGACAATGACACCATCTAGAGGGAATTTAAAGGAATCGCTGAGCTGGAAATTATCGATACTGGAGTAAATATAAAGATCTTTTCTCACTTTTAATATTTTAAAAAGATAATGGTGATTTAAAGCACACTAACAATAATGTATTGTGGGGGAACATACATATGAAGAAGTAAAGGAGGACTAAATATGGAGGGAGAAATGGAAGTCTATTGTTTCAAGGACCATACACTCTATGTAAACTGTAAACTGGTGTATTATCTAAAGATCGGCTATAATCAGTTAACGATGTGCAAAGTCTAGAGCAACCATTGTAAAACAACAGAGGCAGAGCTCATAAGCCAGGAGTGCAGATAAAAGGGGTTCATTTAAACAACAATAAAAACTTAACTCAAAAGAGGGCAGGTAAGAGGGGAAAGGACACAAAGAACACACAGGACAAACAGAAAACTAGTCACACTAAGGGCAGCTTGAAATCCAAACAAATCATAATTATATGAAATGGTCTTTTCTAAAAGAATCTCAAATAAAAGGCAGAGATGGGCAGACTGGATCAAACAGCAGCAACAACAACAAAAACAAGACCGAACACTCCATGCTGTCTACACACATACAGACACAGATTCAACAGAGACAGAGACAGGTTAAAAGTACAAGGAAGGAAAAAAGACATCCCACAAAAACACTAATCAAAAGAAAGCTGGGATAACTACATTAATATCAGCTCAAAAAACACTGAGGATGGAGAGAGACATTCCATACTAACAAAGGACTTAAGGGACCAAGAGGACAGGACAACCTTAAATGTCTGTTAGTAGTGAACTTCAACATACAGGAAGCAAAAACAGAACAGAAGAGACATCCACAATTACAGCTGGACAGCTAAACATTTGTTTCACAATAATTGACAGAACAAGAGGTCACAAAATGAAGCTGACCACCTTGATCTAATGGGCATTTACGGAATACACTACCCCAAACCAGCATATAAACATTCTTTTCACATACACTTAAAACATTCACCACAACAGATCATGTTCTAGGCCATAAAACAACTCAATAAATTTGAAGAGAACTGAAATCATGCCAAGTCGTTTCTCTGACCACAAAAAGATTAAGTTGAGACAATAACTGATAAGTCCTCCAAATACTTGGAAACTAAATAATTCACTTCTAAATAAACTCTGAAGGTCAAAGAAGAAATCACAAGATAAAATAAAAAGGGATTTTCAACGGAATGTTAAAAAAAAAACAGCGTTATATGTAGCTAAAACAGTTGTCTGCAGGAAATCTATTCTTTTTTAATGTTTATATTAGGAAAGAAGAAAAGTCTCAAATAAATGACCGAAGCTTTCATCTTAAGTTACCAGGAGAGGAACAAATTAAACCCACAATAATCAGAAAGAAATGATAAAGAGTAGAAATTATGGAACTAAAAACATAAAAGCAATAGGGAAAAAAAATCAGTGATACCAAACATTAACTTTTTAAGGAATCAATGACATCATATGTCTCTAGCCAGACTAATAAAGAAAAAAAGAAACAACAAATTATCAACATTAGGAATAAAAACAAAAACACTACAGATCATACATGTATTAAAAAGAGAATAATAAAACACATTTATGCTCACAAACTTTTGACAACTTAGAGGAAATGGAAAAATTTCTGGAAACACCCAAAATACCAAAACTCACTCAAGAAAAAATAAAAAAGCCAGTAACAAACAGCACTCTGTCTATCAAATGAATTAAATAAGTAGTTAAAAGCTTCTCAAAGAAAACTCCAGGCTCTGCATTCACTGCTGAATTTCACCAAATCTCTGAGAAAGAATACAAATCCTACCAAAAAGCAGAAAAGGGAACACTTTCCAATTCATTTTAAGAGACAACCACTCTTCTAATACCAAAATCAGACAAAGATTTTACCTTAAGAATTCAAGGTTGTAAGTTTAACACTGAAAATCAATCAATGCATTTCATATTAAAAGAAAAACCATAGGATCCTACCAATAAATGTGGAAAAAGCATGAGGTAAAATTCAGTATCTAATTATGACTTTAAAAAAGAAAAAAAAATTAACAAACTAGGATTAAAAGGAATTTCCTCTGCATAACAAAGGGCACACATGAAAAACTTACACCTAACTTCATACTTAACAGTGAAAGAGTGAATGTTTGCCCTTAACACTGAGAATACAGCAAGGACTTCCCACTACTTCTATTCAAAATGGACTAGAGATCCTGGCCAGTGAAAAAAAGCAAAAAAATAAGTAAGTAAATAAGTAAATAAATAAATAAATATATATACACACACACACATAATCATATATATGAATAAAAGGAAGATATAAAACTTTCTTCATTTACAGATATGATCAAAATAGAAAATCTAAGAAACCTACAAAAAATGGTATTAGAACGAATATGCGAATTTAGCAAAGCTGCGAGAAGGTCTATATAAAAATCAACTATACTCCTATATATCAGACATGAACAGTTGGAAGCTATAATTTTGAAAATATCATTTACAATGGTATGAAAATATTAACTACTCAGGAATAAATTCTACAGATACATGTGAAAGAGCTCTACTCTGAAACGTATAAAATAATGCTGGAAGAAATTAAAGAAGACTAGACCTAGAATAGTTCAAACAATTTTGGAAAAAAAACTAAGTTGGAAGACTTATACTGTTTGATTTCAAGACTTACTATAAAGCGAAAGTAATAAACACAGTATGGTATTGGTAAAAAAAAAAAAAAAGATATGTCCATCAATGTAACAGGAAAAAATGTCCAGAGATAAGCTATGTCAAGATAGATCAATGAATAAATTAACATACTAAAGTTTCTAGGTGAATGAATTGTGGACATCCCCCTCAATGAGCATGTGCATTCCCACCCACCATGTTTTCCTAGGAACAACCCCAGGCTCCTGTCTTGCTTCTAAGCCCTCACTGAAACAAAACCTTTTGGAACGGATGTGAGGATTCACACTTCATTTTTGGGCAAAGGCTCAAGACAGTAACGTTTAAAAATAATCTACTTGCTCAGTTTAATAACTATAAACCATTGCTTTACTGAATGTGAATTACGCTAGGCCAATCTGAAAAACATTAAAGAACTAAGCTCCTAAAACCAATATCACAGAAATACAAAATATCATAACAGAATACTGTGAACAACTATATGGAAACAAACTGGACAACCTAGAAGAAATGGACAAGTTTCTTAAAACATACAGTTCATCAAGACTGAATAAGAAGAAACAGACCACTTGAACAGACCAATCACTAGAAATGAAAGAGAATTAGCAGTAATTAGCAATTAGCAAAAACCTCCCTGCAAACAAAAGCCCAAGACCAGATGGCTTCACTCAGAAATTCTATGAAACATACAAAGAACTTACACCCATCCTTCTCTAACTCTAAAAAGACTGAAAAGGAATGAGTACTCCTAAACTCATTCTATGAAGCCACCATTACCCTGATACCAAAATCAAAGACACTACCAAAAACTAAAATTACAGGCCAATATCACTGATGAACATACATGTAAAAATCCTCAACAAAATATTAGCAAACAGAATCCAACAACACATAAATCATACACCGTGATCAAGCTGCATTCATCCCCAGGGACACAAGGATTGTTCAAAATACACAAATCAATCAATGTGACATACCACAGCCACAAAATAAAGGACAAAAACCACACAGTTATCTCAACACTATGACAAAAAAGCATGACAAAATTCAGCCATTTATGATAAAAACTCTTAACAAAGTGGGCATACAGAGAACATATTTCAACATAATAAAAGCTATTTATGAGAAACCTATAGTCAGCACAATACTCAACAGTGAAAAACTGAAAACTATTCCACTAAAATCTGTAACAAGATAAGAGGCCCACTTTAACCACTTCTATTCAACATGGTCCTGGAAGTCCTAGCCACAGCAATCAGGCAAGAAAAAGAAATGAAAGAGATTCAAACTGGAAGAGATGAGGTATAACTGTCATTACATGTGGATGACATACTGTATATACAGAACCATGAAACCACCACACACACACACACAAAATCTAGATATATTAAAGAATTTAGCAAGGCAGCAACACACAAGATTAACATACACAAATTAGTTACATTTCTTTACAATAACAATGAACCAACAAGAAAAGAAAGTAAAGAAACATTGCCTTTTAAAATTGTTTCCAAAAAATACAATACGGAATAAATGTAACCAAAGATGTGAAAGATGTATATGTGGAAAACTACAAAACACTAAGGAAATTAAAGATGACTTAGAGAAATGGAAAGATACCCTATGACCTTGTATTAGAAGAATTAATATTGTTAAAATGGCCATACCTGCCCAGGGCAATCTATAGACTGAATGCACATCCCTATCAAATCGCCCAGGACAATTTTCACAGAACTAGAACAAATCATCCTAAAATTTATATGGAATCACAAAAGACCCAGAATTACCAAAGCATTACTCAAGAAAAAGAACAAAGCTGGAGGAATATCCCTCCCAGACTTCAGACAGTACTACAGACCTACAATCTAAACAGCACGATATTGGTACAAAAACAGACATATGGATCAATAGAACAGAAATGAGAGCCCAGAAACAAATCCACAAACTTTTGGTCAATCAATATTTGACAAAGGAGGCAAGAACATACAATGGAGGGAACAGCCTCTTCAGCAAATGCTGTCGGGAAAACTGGGCAGCTGCATGGAAATCAATGAAGTTAGATGACTCCCTCACACCGTACACAAAAATAAATTCAAAATGGCTTAAAGACTTAAACAGAAGTCTAGAATCTACAAACCTCTTAGAAGAAAACATAGGCAAAACATTATCTCACATAAATCTCAGTAACGTTCTCCTAGGGCAGTCTACCCTAGCAACAGAAAGAAAAGCACAAGTAAACAAACAAATGGGACCTAACTGAACTCACAAGCTTCTGCACAGCAAAGGAAACCGCAAGCAAAACAAAAAGACAACCGACTGAATGGGAGAAAATACTCGCAAATGATTTGACTGACAGAGGCTTCATTTCCAGACTACATAATCAGCTCATACAACTTAATAACCAAAAACCAAACAACCCAATCCAAAAATGGGCAAAAGACCTGAACACGCATTTCTCCAATGAAGACATACAAATGGCCAACAGGCATATGAAGAAATGCTCAGTATCTCTCATTATCAGATAAGTGCAAATCAAAACTACACACAAGTCGGAAAGGCCATCATTCAACAAAAGCCCACGAAGGAGAAATGCTGGAAAGGCTGTGGAGAAAAGGGGACCGTCCTACACTGTTGGTGACAATGTAGTTTGGCGCAGCCACTGTGAAAAACAGTTTGGAGATTCTTCCAAAGACTGAAACTAGATTTGCCAAAACATTTTAATCTTGGGGGCAGGCCAATGAGTTCCCAAAAGCCCGGGCCTCATCTGTTACTCCAACCTGGAGGGTCCAGGGAGGGCTACAGTTGCCAGGCAGGTGCACCTAAGCAGGAAGGCCATGGCCTGAGGGCCAGTCGGAGGTGCTTCAAGGCCAGTCGGGCGCCCTCCCACCTCCTGGGGCTGCTCCCACTTTCCCAAACCCACGTGTGAGCGGCGATGAAGACACCGGGGTTCAGTAACTACTAATGGCGGGGGCGATCCACCATAAACCAGGGCGGCGGCCCTGGACCCCCCTCAGGGTCCTAACAGGCCACGTGGCCCGGGCCTCACCTACGCAGCCCTCCGTACCTGTGCGCCTTCCCAACGCAGCCCAGGCCTCAACCACCGGCTCCCCGATCTGCGCGCCCCCTTTACCTGCCAGGCGACAGCAGCACAGGCGAAGGCACGCGGGGGCCCAGACCTCAGGCCGTGTTCCTCCTCTGGGAGCTGGGCCAGGAGCACTCGGCTCCGGCCCAGCTTCCACACGCTCTGAGCGCGGTCCCGCGTCTTCGCGCTAGCGCCTCCGCGTGCGCGCCCCTCCCCCTGCCGCTGGCAGCACTGATGCTCGGGCTGGGGCTCCCGCACTATGGGACACTGCGAGCGGGGCCAAGAGGAGTCAAGCCCGGCCATGCGAGGCCAGGCCGTGGGGTGGTGGGGCTGGCCCACCCCGTAGCCCAGGACTGGCCAGCTGGGTTCCCAACCCCAATGCCCCCACCCAGACACCAACAGGGTCCCAGCACCCATCACAACCACCACAGGCCCCGGGCCAGGCCGCACGCCACAGTCCCATTCCCTCCACTGGCCGCCACACAACCCCCTCACCCCCCCGTCACGGCCCCCACACCCCACCCCGGCCAGGCCTGATTCCTGACCTGATCCCCAAGACAGGGCTCCTTCTCCTCATACTGAGGTCCCCCCCACACTATGCCCTACTAGGTTCTAAGCTACAGCCCCTGCAAACAAGCTGACCCCTCATGCCTCACCCCGGGTCCCCTCACCCCTCACCCCAGGATTACCCCCACCCCTCAACCGGGTCCCCCGACTCCGAGCGCCCCTCACCCCGGGACAGCCTCCTCACGCTTCAGCCAGGTGACTTCCACTCTGACTAGACCCTCACTCCTCAACCTGGCCCCCCTCACCACGGGATCCCCTCTCACAACGACTGCACCCCTAACCCAAGCTGACTCCTCTCACTCCTCATCCTACCGGGGGTGGGGCAGTCTGCGCTCAGGTCATCATAGTCACAGCCACCAGACAGGGATCCCAAGCAGCGCGGGGACACACGGCCCAGTGTCTGAGGCTCCTCCGGGGCGCCACGGGTGGGGCTGGAGGCTGTGCCAGTTCCCACCAGAGCGCCCTGCACCCCCCAGCCCCTCTGTGCCCAGGGCCTCATCTGAGCAAGGGGGTCAGGGTGGTCCCGGGCCGCAGGCCACTCGCCACTGGGCCTTGGGTGGGTGATAGCACACGTGGTGATCCGAACACCAAGGGCGGCAGGCCCTGGGCACAGGGACCTGCCAGGATGAGCATGCGGCCCCAGGGAGGACAGCAGGCAGTGGTGGCATCCGCGCGTGCCCATCCTCCTCTGGCTGGGATGGCAGATCCTAGGCTTGGGTCTCCTGCAATCTGGGACACCCATAAAACTGGCTTCGAGATTCCTCCGTTTGATACAACTCCCTCCTAATGACCTCTCTAACCTGAACCAGATGGGGAAAACTTCACCCACATAATTCTGAATATGCTGACCTTGTCCACATAGTACAAAGTAGAGGTCTAGAAAACCTAATTTGAAGTCCTATTTTCCTTTCCTTAGAGTATGGCAGAGAAAATTCCTTAAACCTTCTGAGGTCACATACTTGTAGCTCTGCAAATCTGTAACATCTCCCTTCCCTGTCTTTTATTCTAAAATAGGTTTGTTCCCTGAGAACTTTCAGTGGCCTCCATTCTCCCAACTTTTTGAGGATGGTCAGCTGGAAGTCCGGCTCCCTGCTTGCATTCTCTGTGTGGCTGGCAAAGTCATTCCTTCCCCTGTGGCCATCCCCACACAATGGCATCCATCTTTCTATACATCAGAGTCACATGCTTTACAGCTTAAGGACAACTAACCACCTAAGACCAGAATTCAATCTCTTGTACCTGAAGACCCTTTGGTCTGCTGCTTCCTCATTAACATTCGTGCTGTGAGGGACCCCAAATGGATTTGCTTCCTGAAATTATCTTTTCTTTCAGACTAATGTTGATGAGAAAAAAGTCTTGTTTGCAAAATGGAATCAGAGCTTCTATGTTGATGTTTTCATTTAGATTATTCTGCTCTTATTTCTTGCTTTCTGCTTAATTCAGTATTGGGGACAGTCTGAGGAAAATGTCTTCAGAAATAAACACTGACACAGTCACACCAAAACAGATCAGGAGACTTTCACCTGCTGGTGTGTTGTTTCATTCTGCAAAGCACCTGGGCAATTACTAGAATCAGGGAATTGTGGCTTTGAAAATAACTGTTACAGCATTTTTCACTAAGCTATACAGCTTTTACCATATAAAGATGAAATGTTTCAAATATGGACTCCAAGAATTGTAAAGAGCATCAGCTCACCTCTGGCTGCAGAATATGACTTTCCCACTCTCTCTGTGATTCTTCTCCACAGGTCTTACAACACACACTTTCCAGAATCTGCCCACATTTCGTCACCCACTTTTGCCCTAGTCTCAGCCTTGTCATCTCCTGCCAGGACCTCTAAATAATCTCCTGAGTGGTCAGCTTCCCCTCTCACCTCCTCCCTACAGCCCATGCTTCATACAGCTGCTAAAGTGGTCTTCACAGGGTTTGGCCAACTTTTTCTCATAGGACCAGATAAACGGTATTTCAGGCTTTCAGGCCATATTATCTTTGTTACAACTACTCAACTCTGGTGTCATAGTAAGAAAGTATGAAATCAAGCATGAAACTAGCCACTCACTGAGCATAGCTCAAGGCATGTGCACGGCTGTGCTCCAATAAATTTTATTAACACAAACTGAGGGTAAACCCACTGGGCAGAGTTTGCCAACCCCTATTTTAAAACTATCAGAACCTGTCACTGTTGCTGAGGCCCTCATTCATCTTCCTGTTCTAGGCAGGATAAAATCTGCACTGCTGGTAAAGGCTTACCTCTCTTGACCTGCTTCTTCACAACCCTAACCAGGCACCCTCCCCACTGTGTCCCTAACAAGATCTAACTCCTCTAACCCTCCAGCTGTAACTTGCCATGCTGGGCTCTCTCTGTCTCCCGAGACCTGGTCCACTCCCATCAGCACTTGGCTGGGGTATTTTTGGTTTCATTTTTAATCAGTTGGGTTTTAATTCAAGCTCATTTCTGCTGAAAGCTTTTGACTCTCCTGTGGAAAATACTGTTCACCGTCCCTGTGGTAATGACTATTATCTCTTTTACAGACTCACTGTCTTCAGAGTCCTTCATTATTTCAAGTGATCTTATTTTGCATATTTCTTTGTGTTATACCACTACAAAGAACATCAGCTCTGGGAAGGCATGGATTTTGCTTTCCTGATATCCAGAGGCATCCTTGAATCATAGTTGGTGCACAATTTATTGTTTGCTGAATGAATGAATGAATAGATGAGTGCAGTTTGTTTAGTGTGAGTGCAGATTCTAAGTATTAAGTATTGATAGAGGAAAAAAATAATTCCCTAAAGGCGTGATTGAGCCAAAGTAAGGAAATGATGTGGAATTTTTTTACATCTTACTTGTATGAAACATTAGTAAGTAGAGGTTTAAATTTCTTCAAGTTTTCTGTCAAACCAGTTACGGCTTTAGAAAGCAGCAGAGTTTAGCATACATAGTTTTTTGTAAAATGATAACTTACTAAGGGATTAAGTGGAGTTGCTGAAACAAGTGTATTTTAAGAAATGTCTCTCTCTGGTGTCATGTGTCAGACTCAGACATATCGCTTGAGTTCTGTCTTTCTACAGAGCAGGGCCATACAAAGTAAATGCAACACAAGTCACATGTATAATTTACAATGATTATAACCACATTATAAAAAGTAAAAATAAACAGGAGAAATGACATGTAATAGTATTTTTACTTAACCCAATCTATCTAAAATAATATTTCAACATGTATTAAATACAAAAAGATTAATGAGATCTTTTTGCATTCTTTCTTCTGTACTAAGCCTTTGAAATCCAGTGTGTGTTTTATACTTAATGGAACATCTCAATTTTGTCTAGCCATGTCATGCTTGATGACTAATGGTTACTGTACTGGACCAGGCAAGACTATAGCTGTTTGCCTGTGTGACTATTGTTTAGAAGCTATAACAGGCTACGTCACTTCAGCCGTGTCACTTGAAAACTTCGGGACTCCACCTTTTTAGTGATGTTAGCTTTGCTAATAGAGGAAAATTCTCTTTCTTCACTAATCTGTCTGTGAATCTCCCAATATAAGAAAGATGGTCTGATCGTAAAGGGCACATTATGGCTTTTCAGGAAAACATTAATAACAATATCATGTGTTTACATTGAACATGCCCCAAGTTATTATTCAAGGCTAAATTTCATGGTACAAACTACCCAGCTTTTATACATCATTCACGGCAAGGTGTTACACATTGAAAAATCCTCACCAGAGAAAAGAACTTCTGTTCACAAGATCATCTTGAGAAAAATCTGACTATGTAGTAGGAAAGCCTCTCTTGTCTTGATACCACTAGACATGTGAAAATGTTCTCCACCAAGAACACTGGCATTTTCCCCTTTATAAGGTTTTTTTCAGTCATTCATCAGTGTGCTACGTATCATTTTTCTAAATAGTATTGTCAAATTATACTGAAAGAGATACATATGGAAAAAACACAGAAACCCATTCTGACAGAAGTGGATTATTATACTTACTTGAGGGTAGGTGGTTTTTAGTTTAATTTCTTATCCCCAATTTCTATATACTATGGTTGTTTTCATGGTATATTCAGAAGGTCTTGAGCTATTTACAGCAACCTAGAAATCAGACCTGGGGACAAGGGAGAATAGCTGGGGAGCTGAAGACAAGTGCATTTCTCCTTGTCACTTGCATGTGGGGCCACTGTGCATTTGAGAACTGTGAACCACAAACATGCCTGCTAGATAGAAAAGGGCTCCCTTAGTTTCTCAGCCTGGCTTCCTAAGTCCTCCTCTCTTCCTTTCTGTCTGCTCTACCTTATCTGCCCTCCCTCTGCTTTTCTCCACTTGTGAGACCTACAGACATGTAGCAACAGCTGAAGGACAACAGAAGCTAAAGCCAAGTGGGAAATCATAGTGTGTTTGGGCATAAAACATTGAAGGAATTTGCTGTATCACCTCATCACACACAGAGCCTATAATATATTTTATATTATTAGCTTGTACTATTTTATTTTCAAAGTAGCTCAATATCAGAAAGAATTATTCTGGCTATGAAGCAAAGACAATGTGCCAGTCTGTCTCCTTCCTCTCTTCTTCCTTTCCCCATCTTGCCCCTTACCGCCCTCATTCTATGCTCAGTCCCAAAGGACTTTGGTATTTATAATTCAGAATCTATTTGTTTCTACAAACAATAGCCAGGAAACAATGCAAGGATCAAATCTGGCAAGAAAAAAAAACTCTCTGACTGCCATTTAACAACAACAACAACAACAAAACAACAACAACAGAATCCCATAAAATCTCTAAAAATTGAATTTGAGGACACTTGCAAACAGTTTTTCTATAAGAAAACTAGACAGGATTTTATTTAAATCTGGCCTTTTCTATTAGAATATTTTATAGTCTTTGTTAACTTAATCAAACAGTAGGCAAACAAGCTGTCCAGAACTGTGTGTCTTAATCTCTTCTGTAACAGTTATTAACATGACATCTAAAAAGAAATGACTTGAACATATATGTAATAAATATTACTTACACTAGAAGCAACCACAAATCTCTTTGAAATACAAAGAAATCCCACATACACTAACACATCAAGGGGAAAAAAATCCTGATTTGGCTTTCAAAGTCATCAGTTTTATCCCCAGGAAATAGGTCCAATTTACTGACAGCTATAAGCTGGACAGTAAATTAACTCTATAATATCATCTCTGCTGTTGTTAAACTATGGGTCCCATTCAAGAATCATCGTCCAGCTGTTCCACGAAGCCCACATAAAGATACACCAACCCTGAAAGTAACCTCTTTCCCAGTTTTTGCAAAGGCACAGGATTTATGGGGATCTATTAGGGAAGCCAGGCTAATAAAAACAGGAAAATACCCTAGTGCTCTTGGCAGTGCACTGTGCTTATATAAACCTCTTAAAAGATATAGGCTAAACATTACCTGACATACATCTCAGCAATGTTCTCCTAGGGCAGTCTACCCCAGCAACAGAAAGAAAAGCACAAGTAAACAAACAAATGGGACCTAACTGAACTCACAAGCTTCCGCACAGCAAAGGAAACCACAAGCAAAACAAAAAGACAACCGACTGAATGGGAGAAAATACTCGCAAATGATTCGACTGACAGAGGCTTCATTTCCAGACTACATAATCAGCTCATACAACTTAATAACCAAAAAACAAACAACCCAATCCAAAAATGGGCAGAAGACCTGAACACGCATTTCTCCAATGAAGACATACAAATGGCCAACAGGCACATGAAGAAATGCTCAATATCTCTCATTATCAGATAAATGCAAATCAAAACTACACACCGGTCAGAAAGGCCATCATTCAACAAGTGTTTAAGCTTCTCTGTCCGAGGTGATATTCTTGCTCTTCAGTGAATGAAATTCTAGGGGAAGCTAGCCAATAATGTTCAACAATGCAGTCTATGGATCGTGACTAGGAATAAATAAATCTGTCCAATGAAAAGTTTGTTTCTAACAAGTCCTATTTTCTCCCATGGTTTTCTCTGCCCTCAAACTGCAAATGTCTATAGTAATGACAGTCATCAAATTCCTCCTAAGAGCAGAGTGATGGGTATGGCAAAACAGGACTGACAGAACATTAGAAATAAAAGCATGTCTTTCCTTCTTACTTTTTAAAACTTTTGTGATGTTCTTTTCTAGAGCCAAATCTTCCATTCTATAAGGAAAAAAAAACTTCTGATATGTAAGTTGCTGAAGTAATTACTTCTTATAGTTATTTTTTGAAGAATTGAGGATTTTAGATAATAAAAAAGATTTTGATCTATTTTTTTCCTTTTTATGATTTCACTATTATTAGGACCCTGAGTAATATAAAACTGCCTCCTCCAAATTCCGCTTTTTAATTTAGGATAGCTAGGTCTCTAGTCTGATGCTTGTTGTAGGCAGTCCTTTCTGAAAAGATTAAGATTAGATGGAAAGACAGGGGAAATCTGTAAAATTCTCAAAACTGAGAACAATGTATGAATCCATTTATTAGCACCCAAAAATGAGAAGGGGTGTAATTCATGCTAAAAAGAGTAAAAGGAATAAAAATAATTCTTAGCAAATGTAGTAATTTTTAAGGGTTGATCCAAAGAACGTATACACAAGAAAATTATAAAGTTAAAAGACTCATGTTGATTCATAGGTGATTGAATTAAGGCAGGTTATCAAAGGAAAATTGTACAGCATCACAATTCAAAGATAAAGCCCTGAAAATTTAAGAAGTTTAATAAGCTTGGAGATGACTCATTTACAAGTAAAAACCTGACATCTGAAAACATTACAATGATAAAAGGAAAATTTGATTGAAATAATCTTCCAGTAGGGTGACGGCTCTGATATGTTTGGAGGGTTCTAAGTTTTGGAGCCTTCCATAGGATTTAAGTACACAGCATCTTAAAATGTCAGATATGTTAGCAGCTACTAGAAAACCATTTTGTAGCATCAATAATGTGCACACACAGCCACTTCTCAGAAGCAACACCTGGAAGAGGTCCTAAGGATGTTATGGACATCTGTTTGCTTTCATTTGCTTAGAAACCAAGACACAGAGTTAACTCTCAACTTTCCCAGCTTACCCCTTCAAAATAGTTTTTGAATCCTGACTCCTCTCTAGCTAGGTTATCTGGGATACATTTGCTAGTCTCTGCACCTCAGTTTCCTCATTTTAACACAGTATCTACCAATAGGATTGCTAAAAAGATTAAAGCTCTTGAAAGAGGGCCAGGCATGTCGTAGTTTCTCAACATGATGAGAACTTAGCATTTGCTGTGGTGTGGAGGTGGCCTTTCGTTGCTTCACTACCTAGCAGAAAAGATGGTTTGGGAGGGCTGTGTGTCAACACACCCAACTGAAGGTGCAGAGGGAGGTGAAATTGATAGTTTCACAATCTCTGACTTATTCCCTTGTGTTTCAGACAGTGTGTTGAATTCTCAGGGTCTTATCTAAGACCAGCAGATAACAGAGAGAGAATTTAATAGTAATGATAAAGGATGAACGTTTTCATGGCAAAAACTGAGCCAGAAAAATACACACTGATTCTAATTTTATTGTAGATAAAATTAATTAGGTAAGCAAGAATATAGATTGATAGATGATTGATAGATAAATAGATATAAAGTTATATTTCAGTTATATCACAGGTAGTTCTTGAGATATGGAGTATTTGATCAGTTAATATATATGCATGCATGTTAAAATCGGTAAGCATTAATATAATAAATTCCATCTGCTATAATTACAGTCTTATGTTACAGCAGGGATTACCAACAACCTTATGTTGTACCAACTACAGGTTCTCAATATTAGGAAAAATAAATAAAAGCTAATACATTTCTCTAAAAAGTTAACTGCCAAACACTGCAAAGCACCTCCTTACAGGGGTAACATTCAAGTTGATTAATACAATATTTTTTCCCACAAGTGGAATCATGTCCCTATAATTCAAGGATCCTGATGAAGTAATGGTAAAGTGAAATTTTTGACAACTGGCAATATAGCCATATTATATAGATCATTTTTGTTATGATTTGTCAAAGAATGTTAAATTTTCTCCTAACTAAACTTGAACAAGCACAAATTATAGATCTCTTTTCATAGTCTCTGCAATAACATTTGCAGTAAATTTAATTTATACTACTGTCCCAGGTATCCAGTGCTATACTGTCATTGAGATTATTGAAATGGTAGTTCTGCTAGATGATCTAGCAATCCAAATGGCAGAACTTGGACCAATCTCGTCTGTATTAAAATTACCTTCTCTGTAAGAAACCTATCTTTCCTTTTCATTCACAATTTTGCCTCTATTTTGAGCTTTATGAATAATTGCTTTTCTACTAATCAAAAACAAATTCTAGTATACTAGATACACTACCATTGATCACTGTAAGTACTAATGTACTTATATAGTACTAACGTACTACTGTGGTGGGGCTCCCATGGGCCCGCAGGACCACCTGGCCCACAAGGTGCCAGGGACCCAAATCCACTTCCCCTTTGCAATTTACACCTGAGCAATATCCAGCATGACGTGTCTGAAGAACTAAAAGAAAGCCAAGATCACTGACATACTGAGTGGAGGAGAGCGGCATGAAGTGGATAGACAAGGAGGCAGGGACCAGATCACACAAGGACTTGTAGGCTGAGGGGAGGAGTTCCATTTTCATTCTAGGTCTGCTGGGAAATGACAGGGTCCAGTTTGCATATTTGAGAGATGCCTCTGGTAGCTCGCTGGGGATGGGCTGGACAGAGGCAAGAGGGGGAGGGGACATCGTGTCAAATTGGACCGAAGAAGGCAGAACTACGGAGAGAGTAAAAAGATTAGTGGTTGCCAGGGGGCTGGAGAGGTGGAAGGGATGAAGAGGTGGAGCACAGAGGATTTTTAGGGCAGTGAAACGAGTCTGTATGACACTACACAATGGCAGCTACAAGTCATCACACACTTGTCAAAACCCATAGGAATGGGTTCAGCGCCATGCGGGAACCCTCCTGTAAACTATGGACTTTGGGTGATGACGTGTCCATGTAGGTTCACCGACTGTAACCAGCGTTCACTAGTGGGGGTTGCTGACAGTGGGGGAGGTGGTGCCAGTAGGGGGAGAAAGGGTACACAGGAAATCTCTGTACTTTGTACTCAATTTTGCAGGGAACCTACCTAAAACTGCTCTAAAACATAGAGTTCATCTGTTAAAAACATTAAATTCACCTGTTTCTGTTCACTTTTTAAAAATGTGGCCATAAGTAAAGGTAAACTTTCACGTGTGGCTCTCATCGTGTCTCTCCAGGCTAACACGGAGTGAGAAGGGATGGTGGTGGTTTGGACTAGGGCAGTGGTGGGAGAGGTGCAGTGGAGAAGACACAGCTGAGATGGGTCTTTGGAGAGAGCACTGGCAGCTCTTGCTGTTAAACTGGGTGTCGGGGGTGAGGGAGAGGAGGGGGAGTATCAGAAATGGTAGCGTTGGTTCTGGCTTGAGCACTTGGATGCACGGTGGTATCACTGCCTTGAATGGGGAAGACTTAGGGGAGGCGAAACTTTGGGAGGCAGGTGGGGGTGGAGAGCTGCATATTCCTTTGGGACAAAGTGAGTTTGAGGTACCTGTAAGATGCCAAATAGCTATGTCAAGCAGACAGTTGGATGTCTGGGCCTGGTCCTCAGGAGCAAAGTCTGGGGAGAAGATCTCAATTTGGAAGCAACCACTTGGGAAAAAACAAGGTCCCTCCTCTGGGTCTGAATCTCACCACAGACAGACAGTCAGACACAGATGGACAAAGATGTCAGTGCACACCCCTGCTCTCCCAGTTACAGCAAAACCTTCTGAATATGCAAATGTTCTCTCTGGACAACCTGTGGTCTCTGCAAGTCACCAATTCTGCCACTTTGCTCCCCTCCCCCCAGCCCCTAAACTCCCTTTCTGGGTTCCCACCTCCCAAACTTCCCTGGCAAAAACTATGGCACAGAGGCCCACCGCAGACAGCCTTTGCCAGTGAGCTGTGGGTCAGGATGTTTGCACAAATGCCTCACAGCATCATTTATCTTGAGGGATGTCAACTCAAAAAATGTTAGTTCATGCCAGTTGCTGGAAATGCCAAAAATCAGCTTTCTTTCATCAGAAAATGGAATAATTAACTTTGCAACTGTGTCCCAATCTGCTAATTAATGGGTTTTCCCCACGTGATTTGTTACACAGCGAGCAGAATAGCAGCCTGCGCCCCTGGAGGATTCCTGCCTCCCCTCCTCTCCACCCTCGGAGTCAGAGTTGGAAGAAGTTACAGGAAAACCAGTGGAGGAAAGCAAGGCTGGAGGAAAACGCTGCTACTTAGGGACCGAGAGTTCTCCTTTTCCTTTCAAAATCCATCTCTCACCACTTGGCTCTCCCACATTGCTGTCCCCAGCTGATCTCAAAATTGTGGTGGTTAGTCTTAGTTGACGGGCTCAGCCAACACCTGTCACCCAAACTTGGAGGTCAAATCAGATGCCTCTCTCCCTCACCCGAGATGGTAGGGGGCAGTGGTTAAATCCTGGAGGTACACAGATGTGGGCTGCAGTGCCAGTCTGAGTTCCTACCAGCTGTGCGCCCAAAGCAAAACACTCCCCCGGCTCCCCTGCCAACCACCTCATTTCTAAAATGGGATTCGTAGTAGACCTACATCAGCAGGTTATTGGAAGCTTAAAGAAGATGACAAACACAAAGCCACGGGCATGCCGTTTCAGACGTGTTAAGTCCTCAACAAACAGGGCTATTAGTGCACCTCTTACCCCGTCTCCACCTATACTGCCCCTGACATGGCTCAAGCTCCTCCTCTGTCCACCTCTTCAATGAGGGTCAGTTCATCCCCACTGTGAGTGCTAGACAAGTTTTCCCACTGTGCAAATGTGAGCATGTGGTGGGCTAGACTACTGGTCCCAATTCTTACTCCACTGTATCAGGACTATCCATCCATACCCTTTGCCTGTAGCTCTGCAGAGCCTCCCGCTGTAGATGGAGTGTACTGCCCCACACCACTGAATGTGTCGAGTATTTTTAAGTTTTAATTGTGGTAAAATACACATAAAATTCACCACTTTCTCCTTCAGCAAGCTACTATCAACATTGGCTGCTAATAGCTTTTACCCCCTCCTTTTTCTGGAGAATTGCCATTGCCCAAACAGGATCTGCCAGCTTGTAGCCAGTGATTGACTGACAAGGGAGGGGCCTTTCCAAGGGCCTTAAGACGGGACCAAGGCCGGGGTGCCCTTTTTGCCTCTCCATTGGACCATGTTGAAGTTGACCTCCAGCTGACAGCACATCCTGACTTAATATTCTTCATCTGCTTTATTGTGTTTCCTTAACTTTCCTTCTCCTGAGAGCAGTCCCCTGCTAAAACATTTTCACAATAACCCCCATGAGCAGTAACAGATGGTTGTCTTAAGCCACTGACTATTGAGGTGTTTTGTTACGTGGCATTATGAACTGATACAATTAGAGCACATAATACACGGAATTCTATCCAGCCATTAAAAACAATGATGAGGGCTTTACATATTGACTCCAAAACAAGTCAACAAGGCAATGTTGCTTGAAAAACAAAGTTGGCCCCAGTAGAGCACATATAGCAGCATTTTTCTCTTAAAGAAAGTTAGTATGTGCTTCTGTGAGAGATTCAGGTACAGAGAAATGTCTGGCAGGGACTTCAGTGGTTAACAGTGTCTATTACTGTGTGGTGGGATTATAGACAATATATTCCTTTTGTCTTTCCACTTATTTTATACCATTTGGTGTTTAAATTGAATTTTCTTTTTTATCTGAATTAAAGTTCTTTAAAAAAATATTTACCAACTTAACCATTTTTAACCATACACTTTAGCAGTGTTAAGTACCTTCACATCATTATGCAACAAAACTCCAGAACTCTTTTCATCTTGTAAAACTGAAACTCTATCAATTGACCAACAATTCCCCATTTCTCCCTCCCCTCACCTCTAGCAACCACCATCCTACTTTCTTTTCTGTCTCTATGAATTTGACTACTCTAGGTACCTAACATAAGTAGAGTCATACAGTATTTGTCCTTTCTTATTTCACTCAGCATAATGTACTCCTGGTTCATCCATGTTGCAGTCTGTGTCAGAATCTCCTTCCTTTTTAAGGCTGACTAATATTCCTACTGATGTTGGGCTTAGCCATGTGACCTGCTCTGTCCAGTGAAATG
This sequence comes from Vicugna pacos, assembly GCF_048564905.1. NCBI lineage: Eukaryota > Metazoa > Chordata > Mammalia > Artiodactyla > Camelidae > Vicugna > Vicugna pacos. The sequence goes on along the minus strand of NC_133001.1, from coordinate 2,963,575 downwards.
TTAGAAGGATATGATGCATGCAGGAGCTTTACATGTGCTTGCATAGCTTAGCTTGGTTTCATGTACTCTGATGAAATGCCATGTGAAGATTAGGCCCCAGATAGCTGCTGACTCTTCATCCTGGATCCCAAAATGAAGACACAGCAGACCTGAGCCCAGATGGAAGCCTGGAGTCCAGCCTGGCCCAGCCAAACCCAGTCAAGGTTAACTAAAAGTCAGATGACCTGTGAACATTAAAATACATCTTTGGGATTGTTTGTTAATGCAGCAAAAACTACTCCCCTGCAATGCCACCTCTGCCCAGAGCCCTTCCTCCCTGGGTGCATTAAATGTGTACTTCCTGAATAGAGATGGAGGCTCTCACCTTAGGAGAGCTCTTGATCACCATCTTGTCCCTGCTATAGGCGTGCCTTCTCCCGTCACAAGAATACCACCAGGCAACTCACAGACCACAAAGGCTCACAGACTAAATTGGGATGCTTAAATCATGCTGTTCATTAAACCAATTAAGACACAAAGCAAAAAAAAATCAAGAAAAAAAGATTTGAGGTTGGTTGGCACATTTAAGATGGGGTACATCTTAAATGGGTGGGTGGAAGGACCAAATGACCCCAGAACCCTGAGGTACGCAATGTTCATATGTCCTGTCTCTCCGTCACATCAGCCTTCCCTGCTGATGCATGGTTCAGAGGACCAGAGTTAAAGTTTCAGCAAGGGGGTCCAATAGACAGAAGGTGCTGGGGCCACACACATGAGTCTATTGAAGAGATAAAGTCAAGTACATATGCCTAGACCCTGCTGCAGCTGGACCACTCACCTCTGAACAGCCATGGGTTTTACCTGCATTTCTTGGACAGACCATATGTTGGGGCTGAACAAGACCAGGATTGGTAACACCAGGTCAATTTAGGGATGACCTAGCTGTCAAATGAGAAGTGGCACAATCATGACGTGGCCTTTCCACCCATTTCTATTTTTTTAACATTTTTTATTGATTCATAATCATTTTACAGTGTTGTGTCAAATTCCAGTGTTCAGCACAATTTTTCAGTCATTCATGGACATATACACACTCATTGTCACATTTTTTTCTCTGTGATTTATCATAACATTTTGTGTATATTTCCCTGTGCTATACAGTGTAATCTTGTTTATCTATTCTACAATTTGAAACCCCATTTCTATTTATGGTACTATTGTCTGTTCTACCACATATGTCATTTCATTTATGATTAGCCGTTTACTAACATTCTTACTACCTATATTTTTAACACATCTTACGAATTCTGCCTGAGTCTCACAAGCTCATTCATGGTGTATACTTGAAACATCCTCTAAGTTTTGCCTCTGTTGCATAATGCCAAGCGCTTCTTATGAGGTTCATCCATCTTTTTGTTTTCTTGTCCTTTTAGAAGAACTACATATTCTCAAATAATACAGTAAATATGCAATACATTTTTCAAACTACCCACTTTCCTGCAACTCTACCACCCAGCCTTGGTCCAAACCGCCACCATCTTTCACCCCACTGGCCTCTTAACTGCTCTCCCTGCTGCCACAATGACTGCCTACAAAGTAATCAGAGGGTGGCTTCAGAAAAGGAAAATCTCTTCCTGTTCAGACTGGCTATAAAGTCTAAACTCCTGAGTGGCATTATGACCTACTGTGCTACAATGACAATTGCCTCTCCTCTCACTTCATGTCCCGCCATTCCCATCTCCCCACACTGTGCCCTCTCAGCACCAGCCCCATCCAGAATGAGCTCCTTTCCATGTACCTGCTCAACTCACTCCATGAATAGATACATCTTTTTCAAACTGTCCTTCTGTCCAAGTCTGGGTGGGAGGAAATGGGGACTGAACCTGTGATGTATTTCACGATAGACACTTTAAGAATTTAGGAAGTTATCAGACCAGATGTTCAAAATCTGCTCTCTCAGGGACAATTCTCATTCATGTATTCACTTAACACGTATTTATGAGTGCCCACCAGGTGCCAGGCACTGAGCAGGTGCTAAAGACAGGCGGATGAGTAAAACAGACATAGTCTCCCAAATCACAGGCCTCTCCAAGAATACCCCATTCCAGGCCCCATCCTGCTCTGTAATCTGGAAGGTTCACCCCCGAAAGCAGCGCCTGCCAGATGAAAGCAGGCTCCGGGAAGCTCTGAGTACTCACGGCCTCTAAGCCCATCTTGCACTCCACTCTTCATCCTGCTCCCTGGCTTCTGGCCTCTGGGTCTACTTCCTGTTATCAGCCCACTGCTTGGATTTCTGTCTCTCTGACTTCTGATTTCCCTCATAAATTCAAGCCCCAAACCAGACCCAGGTATTGCAGCCTTGACCTCAGCATCAGCACCCGGAAGTCCACTCCACCAGTCTGGAAGTCCAAGGCACCAGTCTGGAAGTAGTTTTGGCCTCACTCTTCCCTGCACCTCCATGGGCCAGTGCCTGCCTTCCATGAATACAGCGTTATCCGTGGGCTGGGCTGGCTCTCCACTTCCCCTCAGGCCCATGAGCCATTGTGCCCCGCCACTGAGGCACAACTCGGAAGCACCATCTCTTTGGGCTCTTTTTCCTGCTCTGTCTGAACTGAGCTCATTTACTCAAAATTAGTTGGGAATGAAAAAAGCCCCTAGTTTATCAGCATGCTGTGATTCCCCTCCTGCCATCCCCCTGCAGCATGATGGATTGCCTGGTGCCGGGACACAGCCCCAGTCAAGGAGTCAGCAAGCTCCACATGGTCCCCGGCACAGACAGATAGGGAGGCCCAGTCCTGACCATGATTCATTAGCTCCGCAAAGCCTATTGAGCGGAGTTCCATCAAGACTGATGCTTTCTCCTTGTAACAGCATTTCCAAAAAGTTTCTATTACATTTTGATTATGTTTATAGCATCTCGCTGGTCTAGGGGAAGATGCAATCTTGTTCCCAGTGTGTGTCTTCGTGGGCTGTCTCCATGACTTGCATGGCCCTGCCTGCTTGGCCTCTGTCCCCGAGAGCCCGTCACTTGCTGGGCAGTGAGAAAGACCTCTGTTGCCTCTCAAGATCAGGTTGGAGGAAGCCAGGGTCCACTCACCTGGTGCCCAAAGTCCAGTCTCAGGCAGCTCTGATTTTTGAGCACAAACCCCAAAGGTGTTCTAAGGCCTGGTAGGTAAAGAGAAAACCGGAGAGCACAGATGTTTCCTGAGGCCTGCTAGATATTGGGGAAAACCCCCATTTGTCTACCTGGTTCCCATGGGCACAGTACAGGGCCTTGTCAAATGTCTGGTAAACTCCGTATTTAAATTGTGTGTATGTATGTGTGTGTGTGTGTGTGTGTGTGTGTGTGTGTGTGTGTATTGTGTATCATAGGTCATCCCACAGGGGATCTGAGTGATTTACAGGAAATGGTGAAAAATGAATAAAGAATAAGAATTAGGACCAGGAAAATGCAAATCAGCTAAAAATGTTAAGACCAAAAGTAAAAAATAAAATATATATACAGCAATATATATCTACTTTATTTTCTACTTACATGAGATGACGGATGTACACTAAACTTACTATGATAATCACTTGAAGATGTATGTAAATCAAATCATTATGTCATACACCTTAAACTTATATCATGCTCTTTGTCAATTATATCTTAATAAAACTGGAAGGAAAAAAATTAAATTAAAATAATACATATTTATATAATAAGTAAATATATATCTAAATACATATTATTTTAAGTTTATATTTTATCTTAATATATAATTACTAAATATAATGATAATTTATATATATATATATATAAAGTAAGATCCCACACAGCCTATGCTTCGGCTTTTAATTTGGTCTGAGTTTCCTGATAGTCAAAGAGAAAAAGGAAACAAAATTAGTTACTTAGGTCTTACTGTCATTAATAAAAGAATGAAAAAAGCCAGTTCCCCAAGGGACTCTTAGGGTTTCTTCAATTGTGAGTCTAAAGGAAATTTCGTATTAGGGAGTTCTTAATTACAGACTGTAAGAAATGTGTTAAGCCAGTTAAAATGTTTCTCATTCTGACACTACTGACATTTTTGGATGGATAAGTTTTGCTGTGGTGGGGTCCATGCTGTACATTATAGAGTGTTGGTCTCTACCCACTAGATGCCCCTTGCATCCCCCTCCTCAGCTGAGACAACCAAAATGTCTCCAGACACTGTCAAATGTCCCCTGGGGCAGAGTTACTAGATTTAGCAATGAGAAATTCAGGATGCCCAGTAAAATTTGCGCTACAGATAAATAACGAAAAATATTTTAAGTATGCCCCATGCAATATTTGGGACATACTTATACTAAAGAATCATTCCACTTTTTTTCTGAAATTCAAATCTAACTGAGAAACCTGTATTTTATTAAATGACCCCTCCTGATGAACAACATCTTTTGGTGGGAACAAGATCCCCAGGATACACTGCAAGGAGCCCACTCCCTACATCAGATTTTTTTTAAGTGTTATAATAGTGAAAATGTGTTTTCCCCCCAGTGCTTCTATTTGTTTACATGTAACCAACAATTTGTCTTCTGTTTCATATCTTTTTATCAAAAAAAACCTCTGATTGGTTAAACACTGAGTTAATGCCCTCAAGATAGCAGATAATGGAGCCAGGGGGTTCCAGAAAGCTCTTTCTTGTAGCATCTATACAACAAGAAGATAACTCTACAATGCAATTTTTTAAAAGCAATTCTTTGTAATTCTAAATAATATCCTTCTACATCATTTTCTGCTTGATGCAAGGTTAAAACCTAGAGATACTTCACTACAACCTGCCCCTAGCCTACCTGCCCAGAATCCCTTGGCAAAAAGGTAACAGGTGAGTTTCACCTGCTGGCTTGGAATGACCCCATGCTGGGCTTCCTGTGGCCATTGGGATTACCATCTTTAGAAATAATCCATTCTCAAATTAATTCTAAAAACTGGCTAGGCATTTAGAAAGATAGCAAGTTGGATACCTCCCTCTGTGTTCATTCCAAAATAAATTTCGGATATATCAACTATCTTAAGCATAGAAATGAAACCATAATAGTACTAGGGAAAAAATACAGGATAACTTAGAATGTCAGAAAGGGAAAAGTCTTTTTGTGTTACTTTCTGGACAAGATCCAGGAGCTGTTGAAAAAAACAAAATATTGAGAGATTTAACTACATTAAAAATGTTTAACTCTCTGCACAGCCAACAGAAAAAAAAGGAAGGTAGCAAACTCTGGAAATAATATAAGCAACATAAAATAGAGAACTAATTTTTCCATTACTTAAAGAGGCCCTCACAAATCAATAAAGGGAAAAAATAGAAAATTAGGCTTGAAAAAAAATTAATGGAGAGTTCCCAGAAAAATATAAATGGCTTTTAAACACACGAAAGAGTGATCAACCTCTCACAGTTACAAATTAAAACCATAATTTTAAACCTCTTTGTATCTATCAGATGGGCAAAGATCAAAGTGTTTAATAGCATGCCGGCGGTAAGAGTAGGAGGAAACAAAGACGGTGTTCTTGGGAACACGTGCGCTGGTGCTCGCCCGCGGGAGGCATTTTGGTAGCATGCATTCAAATTTTAAATTTTGAACTGTTTGGATTTTTTTTATCATGTGTATGCATTCACTTTTCAAAATGAAGCGCTTACAATTTTTTAGTAAAAAATGCCCAATTGTGCTTAAGGAAATTTACCTTATGGAAACAACCAGAGACAGGTGCTAAAATTTATGCTCCAAAATATTTATTATAATATTATGTAGAATAATGAAAAATTGAAAACAACTTCTATGTCCAATAACAGAAGGTGGGTTTAAATGAATTATGGTATATCATACAGTAGACTATTTTATAGCCATTAAAAATCATATTCATAAAGTATGATTTAGGTCATAAGGAAATGATCATGATATATCATTAAGCGAAAAAACTTAGGTATAAAATTAGGTACAAAATGGTGTGATCCTGATTTTTTAAAACAGACACAGAGAGAAATGCCTGTGAGATAGGAAGGCTATTTCCCAAATGTTAGCAGCCATGTTCTCGAGGTTGTGGGTTTGCAGGTAATTTGTAGTCCTTTTTCATACTTTGTATAATTCCACATCTCCTATGAAAAGATATTAATTTTATAATAAAGAGCATTAAATTTTATGTGAAAAAGAGAAAATTCCACTGGCTTACTAAAGTTAAATGAAAAATAAATTCCCACTAAGATGAATACCAAGTTCCCTAGACTCTCCATGAAGCTTATGGTCTGCCTTTATTAAATGAAAATGCTGGGTTCTAGTCAGGGACTGTTTGGGTGCCAGCCTCACCTTGGGTAAAAGACTCAGGCATCGCAGAGAGGGCCATGTCTCAGTCCCAGAGGATTCACAAGAGGATGGGGTAAGGGGAGGGCAGAGGTGCTGGCCCCGTGATATTACCTGGAACTCTTCCCCACATGTTTTGGCTAAAACCACTAAAAACTATTCCCAGAAGAAAGCTAGAATAGCTCCTCCAAGTCCAACAAATCTTCAAAGCCCACCACACCCAGGCAGGCCTCCCTGATAACACCTCCTCTGCTTTCTTAGGACAGTGTGGCACCACTCCTCAGGTCCCCCATTATTTACTGTACTATAAAAAGTTTTTACTTTATTAATAACAGCTACCATTTATTTCACAACACACACTATGCTAAACACTTTATATTCATTAGTCTGTTCAACCTTCACAACAACCCTAGGACGAAGCCTCTATATAAGTTGTATAGTTGAGCAAACTGATGCCCAGAGGGATCCAGTTACTCACTCAGAATCTTACAGACAGTAATGGCGGCACCAGGACTCAACTTAGTTCAGTTATTTCAAAGACCATCATTTCAACCATGATGAAATGCTGAACTCTTTAATGATGTGCTTCTCAGAATCAGAGACTTTTGCTTCTGGGCAGACCCTGCCAACTATTCATATCTCCTCCTGACCACAGCCACTGAATACTGCCTTGGGAAACTCTCAGCCCACATCACATGCATTTCTCAGACTGTCATTCAAGGTGTCCCACCCTTCCTGGCCCCATGACCTCAGCTAAGCCAATCATGTTCATTCACTGGAGTCTCCAAAGGGTGATGTAGAGAGGCCCCCTGATTCTTGTAACTGGACTCTCCATCCTCAGAGCTGAACCTACTGACCTCATATGCTCCATAAAATTCCTGGTTTTGCTTGAGTTAGCCAGAGTTTGCTCAATTTAGTTTGCAACCTAACCCTACCTGAAAGGAAAAGTTCAAGAGTAAAAGACAAAAATTATCAACAAAATAAAAATTTAGCAAACCAAATTCAGCAGCATGTGACCAAGTGGCATTTATCCAGGAGTGCAAGTTTGGGTTAACACAGAAACATCAATCAATGCAATACACCATATTAATAGAATAATGGATAAAAACCATGATCATCTCAACAGAGGCAGAAAAAGCATTGGGAAAAAATCCAATACCCTTTTATTAACAAACCAGAAATATTAATAAACTGGAAAACCCACAGCTAGCATCATACTTAATGGTGAAAAACAAAACGCTTTTCTCCTAAGGTCAGAAACACAACAAGGATGTCTGCTCTTGCCACTTCTATTCAACATTGCACTACAGTCTCTACTCAGGGCAATTAAACAAGAAAAAGAAATAAAACACTAACAGAAATAAAGGAAGATTTTCCAGATTGTAAAACAAGAAGTAAAATTTTCTGTATTCACAGATGACATGATCTTATATATAGAAAACCCTAAAGAGTCTACAAAAAATTTTTAAAAATATAATGAGCTCAGCAATTCTGCAGTATATAAGGTCAATGTACTAAAATCCATTGTATTTCACACACTTGCAATAAACAATCCAAAAATAAAATTAAGAAAACATTCCATATCAAAAAGTATAAAATACCTGAGAATAAATTTAACAACAATGCAAGACTCATATACTTAAAACTACAAAAATATGATTGGACACAGTTAAAGAGGGCCTGAATAAATGGAAAGATGTCTGATGTTCATGAACATACTATTGTTAATAAGGCAGGATTCCTCAAATTGATCTGTAGTATCCCTACCAAAAATTTCAGATGACTTTTTTGCAGAAATTGACAAGGTGAGCCTAAAAATATATATGGAAGTGCCAAGAGAGACAAAAACAATAGACAAAATAGACTAAACCATCTTGAAAAAGAACGATCACACTTCCCAATTTCAAAACACACTATACAGCTACAGTAATCTACAGTTACTGACATAAAGACATAAAAACCCGCGGCCCGGGTCGGCTGGGTCCCCAACCCCAACATCCCCACCCCGCCACCGACCAGGTCCCAGCACCCAACTAATACCACCAGCGGCACGGGCCAGGCCACAGCCCCCAGCCCCACTTCCTCAGCTCACCTCCGCCCCATCCCCCATCACAGTCTCCCCACCCACGGCCAGGCCTGGTCCCCAACTGGACCCCCAAGACCGCTCTGCTTTTCCTCACACGGAAGATTCCGCCCCCACACTCTGCCCCTTAAGTCCTAAGCTACAGTCCCTACAAACCAAGCTGACCCCTTATGCCTCACTCCAGGTCCCCCCACCATCCAGAGATGATCCCCTATTCCCGGGATTACCCCCTACCCCTCATCCAGATCTCCCCAACTAAGAGCGCCCCTCACCCAGGGACGGCCACGTCACTCCTCAGCTGGGTCACTCCCACTTCCCAGAGGCCTCTCACCCCGCAGCCTGTCCCCCGTCACCACAGGATTCCCCCCTCACTGCCATTACACCCCTACCGGGGCTGACCTCACCCTGCCAGGGGCAGGATGGTCTGGGCCTGGTCACCATGGCGACAGCCGCCAGATGGGGATCTTGTGCAGTGCGCGGGCACACAGCCCCGTGTCCTGTGTCTAAGGCTCCTCAGAGCAGTGCACGGGAGGGTGGGGTGGGTAATAGAGGCACTTAGAATTGCCACCACGACACCCTGCCTACCCAGGGCCTTATTTGAGCCAGCAGGTCAGGGTGGTCCTGGGCTGCACACTGCTCAACAGTGGGCCCTGGGTGGCTGATGGCCCGGATGGTGAACCGGACACCAAAGGCGGAGGCCCTGTGCACACGGACCTGCGAGGGGGAGGGTACGGCGATTCTGGGGATGGACAGCAGGCAGCAGCAGCGGTGGGGGCTAGGGGCAGCCCTGCTAAAGACAATGAAGTTGCTCCCATCACCCCCATGGCCTGGCCTGGGGGAGGTCTCTTCTGCTCCAGCTTCATGGACCGCACTTCCCCCTGTCAGCCTCCTCCCGGGAGGCGGGCAGGGTGTGGTCAGTGGAGGCTGCAGTGGCGACGGTGAACTGGGGCTGCCCCTTGAGAGCGCGGGGATTTGATCGCATTTCCCCGTCACTGTCACCGCCCCGGCACACTGACTGCACCATGCCCGCCTCCCAGGAGCAGACTGACCCGTAACCTGTGACCTGCGGACGTGGGGCAGCAAAGGCCGCCCCCAGGACAGGACGCGGGGGAGATGGGAGCAAATCGACAGGCTCCCAGGGGCAAACCCCTCTCCCCGCTGCTGTCGCTGCCGCCGCCCCCGCACCCCGACAGCACCACGTCGCCTCCCAGAAGCAGGCTGGCCGCGAGTCGTGCACCCCGCGAACATAGGGGAGCAGCGGCCACCCCAGTCCAGGCCGCGGGGGAATAGGGAACAAACCCAGGGGCTCACACAGGGAAGCAACCATCTCCCCGCGGCGGCCCCGTGAGCGCACCGCACCCACCTGCTGGGAGCAGGCCATGACCCGAGGGCTGGTCAGAGGTGCTCCGGGGCCGTCCAGCATCCTCCCACCTCCCGGGGCTGCACCCGCTTTTCCAAACGTGGGTATAAGCGGCAACGAAGACGCGGGGTTCAAGGACTACTAATGTGGGGGCTGGGGGGGATGGGGCACCACGAGCTAGGGCGGCGGCCCGAACCCGCCTCAGGGTCCTAAGGGGCCGCGCGGCACGGGCCTCACCTCTGCAGCCCTCCCTGTGCGCCTCCCCAAGGGTACAGCCCAGGCCTCACCCGCCGGCTCCCCGACCTGCGCGCCCGCAGGAGCGCCCCCTTACCTGCCCGGCAACGGCATTCGGCGGCCCAGACCCCAGACCGCGTTCCTCCTCCAGGAGCTGGTCCAGGAGCACTCGGCTTCGGAGGCGCGAACGTCCAGCACGCTCTGGGCAATTCCCGCGTCTGCGCATCTGTACGTCCTCGCGCATGCGCGCCCCTCCCCCCGCCAGCAGCGCGGATGCTTGGCCTTGGCTCCTGCTGCAAAGGGAAGTGGGGACTATAGTAAATGCATTACATTTTATTTTTGTTATATGAAATGGAGTGGAATAATTACAAGCAAAATAACATTTGTCACATAAATGAATGTGATCAAGGTACTCATTTGTATTAGAAAAACACTAAGAGATTTTTTTTCATATTTCAACATGATGTGGCATTTTACAAAAGTTTGAAAAGAATTTTCTTAAAATGAGAATTGACTATCACATCACTTAAATACTGTTTTTCAATGTGAAATCGAAGGAATTTTTATAAAACAGCTTGTGAGATTGTATGAAAAGTTACTTTCGAACTTACATTCCAAGTAGCTTTAAAAAGAGTAAGGATGAAATATTTATACTTATTTGGTGAGCTGAGTACATAGAATTTTTGTATGGCCAATTTCATTTAGACAATTTTTAGTATAATTTTAGGATTTTGATGTAGTTTTCAATGTATCACTTATGTACATGGGGTTTTGTTCTTCATTGGCTCTTTGGAGAAAAAAGTTAAAGTTTTATTCATTCATGGATTGATCCTAACTTGTTTGTTATGTTATTGTATCACAGATGTTTTCTAGACATAGTGATATAGCCTAAAATCTACATCACGTTATTTTTATAAAAATAATGTAAAGTGACAGACTGATTTCACACAATAGAAACAAACTTTAGCATCACAGTTTTAAAAAGTCTTTGTAAGTATACAGTAAAATCGTACTTTATTTCTTTATAGTCAAACAAAAGATCTCTGAATGAAGATTCAGAGATTTCTTGGTTTTTGTCTAAATTTAAATTGCCCTCTACTGTCACAAACATGTACTGCTGACAAAGAGAAAATTTGACAAGTATGAAATCAAAATCTAGACAGCGATGGAAGAGAACCAGGAGCGGTAATGGCTCTCTGCCCTGGGGCAATTCAGTTTGTAATGTTCTAGCAGTAAATAGATGCACTCTCACTCCAAGTTAAATGTTACTTAAAATTATTTGTAAGTTTATAAACTGTTGCTTCATTGCTTCTTTTCTTTTTCCTTAGCTTTGGTTTTAAAACTGACATTTCACTTTGGTGTCATTTACATTTTACTATAATGATCTGAACGGTGCATATTACGACTGTCAGGATAAAAGTTAAAACTACCCATATCCTGATATTTTTATTTCACTCTTGAGGAATACTGTTTAGACGGCTTTTCCCCCATCTTTTTCAATATCAGAACATTTTAATTTTAACTAGGAATTATATGTACTTAAAATGAAAAATATTCATCATTACTCTGAAAGAGTAAAGCTAAGTAATCAGTTGATACAGTGTGGGGGAAAAAATCCAGACTTTTAAAAATATCATGCATACAAGTGGTTGCCTATTTAAGTTCACTCTTAAAGAAGGTATTTAAACATTAAGAAGACAGTTGTAAGCGTGCTCTGTGTGTTTAAGTGTAAGCTTGGTACAATCTTTCAATTAAAGTCAGTGACCTTCCCCCACAATTTTTGCCATAAGAAATTCAGGCTAGTCAATAATGATAAGTTGTATTTTGCAATGTCCTACAAAGCTGTGAAACTTGAGGTTAGTGACAGACATAAGTGAACAATTTTCAAAATGGTTACTGACATGTTTTATTAAATCACTGGATGGTATATTTTAAAAAGATAATGTTTTGATTGAATTTTAACTTTTTGTAATAAAATCAATAATTCGAAGTGAAATTAAAGAGGCACTGATGTAACTAAGGGATAGGAAAGCTCACAAGTTGTCATGTCCAGCACGTGTAACAGGTCTTGGCTAACTAGCTCCATGAAATACTTGGTCTATATTTCAAGCAAGAACAAACTAGAAATATAAATAATAAGTATAAAAATGAATAAAAATGATAAGATGTACAAAGAAACCCTTCTCTTTTTCTTATGAGAATTGTTACATATAGAAGAAAGTATGAATTGTGGAAAGTTACCTTTCTTTAATACATCAATAGTAACAAAATATGTCACAATCAGTTAATAAAGGGATTATTGTAAACTTTCTACATTCCTGGGAATCAGCAGAAAAATCTCAAGGGACAGATCATTAAATCTTCTTCCTCAGTGTTAACCTGGACCACAGCTCAGGAAACATGTCTAAGGGTGCAAGACTCTTATTAGAAGCATGTTTAGGAATCTCTGTTTTTCAAAAACCACTTCTGCAGAAAACAACCGGGTAGTTACCAGGCATTTCTGGAAACCATATGTAACTGAGGAGATTCAACTCATTAGAAATATGATAAATTATAAATGGTAAAGTCTGAAAGGGGTAAGTTGTGGGGGAAATATAAATTAAATATGGGAAGTGTAATGCAACCATTAGAGATTACTCAGTATATATTACTTTATTTTATTTTATATTATGCTTTTTGAGATAAGGCAATTTACCACTATTTTTTTATGCCTCACTTTATGGGGAAATGCAAAAGAAACAACTGGGAACAAAAATATACGAACTGTGGTTTTTTCTTACTGCTATTGATACTTTTTATATTATTATTTAAATATGCTGATATTCATGATATAAAATGTATTTATGGCTTCTTCATCAGCTGTCATTAATCCTCATTACTTTTTTCTTCCTGAAAATGATTATTATGAAAATCATGATTTTTTTCTTCAAAATCTTTATCTTTCCTTGATGCAGCACTTTGCTTATTTGCCAATGGATTCCAAGTAATAAATACAATGTCTTTCATTTGTGTAGTGATCCAGACTTAGCAAGTATTTTCATAGTCAAAATTCCATGTGCTTCTCCCATGGATTCTCTTTCCTAGCTGACAGATATTTTATTGATTGATAATGTATTCGTTTGACTTTGTGAAAAATGAGGTTTGGTAATTGGCTAAAAGACAACACATATATTAGGAGATTAAAATAGGTTTAAAGATCAGATTTGGGGACTCATAGTCTGGCACTCATTTATTCACTCATTTATTAAATCACTCATGTAGGTATTATTTTTTTCAACAAGCATTTGTTTAACCTACTTATATCAGATGCTCTTTCAAGTACCGGTCATTACTGCTTGTTGCCTGGAAAAACCTTTCCTTGCCTAGGGGTAAAACAGGAAAGTTTATTAGGGCCAGCTGCAACCCAGGGCTCAGGAGACAAACATTTTAGGATAAGTTACTTTTAACTAATTTCCGTTCTTTTTTACTCTTTCCTTTTTGTTTTTGAAAAATACTGTCCTGGACTCTCCACTTTGGAATTGATGCCTATTATGATTCCATAACATCTAGGCCCAACTTTGCTTCAACCACTTTAGACATCCATGCCCAGCGCTCAGAAACCTGGACGTGTGGACACTTCTCCACCGCTGATGTCACGACCACACTGACTACACACAGCTTATCTGGGAGGGGAGTTCTCTGTCTGGAGCCAGACCCATGTACACCTGCACTCCTGAACTCCCGGGGATGTCAGCTTCCTCTGTATTTACCTTTTTTTTCTTTTCACCTCCTCTGTGCTTTCCTAGGCTAGACTTTCACCCAGTTGCCCTTTCATTTTCTTTTCTATAACCTCTCCTTCTGCTCACCTCCGCCATTGATTATATCATTCATATGTGACACTGGGCAAGTTCACTTAACCCCAGTGGGTCTGGTTTTGTTATCTGGATAAATAGAAATAATTTTACTTACAGAGCTGTGGTGATCACTAAATAATGCTTTTAGGAGTGCTGGACTCAATCCATTTTTTCTGGTAGTTATGTCCCTGTCTCTAAACAAGATACTCAAACTGCTATATCTTGCTTTACAAATTTAAGACCTTATATGTTGACTTCCTGCTATAGAAGTTAAGCATTGAGCTTTCTTACACCATCTTCAACATCTTAATTACATATCAAACATTGAGTTAATCAACAATCAGTGTTTGCATCATTATGACTTATATAAATGTTATTTATTACTAAGCCAAGTAATATACTGGGATGTCATATCTTTTCTTATAGAACTATTGATTTTCCTAAAGACATTAATTGATTTCTTTTTTATGTGTTCAGGTTTTTTTTGGGTTTTTTTTTACATTTTTTATTGATTTTTAATCATTTTACAATGTTGTGTCAATATGTGTTCAGTTTTTAATGTACTTATTGCTACTTTTTTCCCGACTACCCCAAAAGTCTTTCAAACTCTATCAATAATTTTCACAAACACTCAACCACAATTTCAAACATTTATTTCTGCCTCCTGTTCTCCCCTCTGCCACCCACCTACTTGTGTCCTTTTCCCCTTTGCCCTCCAGTCCTCTGTTCCCATCTGGACCTATTGGTCTCCAGGCCTGTTACAAGGTTTTCATGGGCATTCTTTTCTCTACCCTCTTCAACCCCAGGCATGAAATGCCCTGGTTTCTTAAACCCACGTCTTCCTCTTTCTTGACTGACTCCTTATTTTATAAAGCACATCCTTTGGTAGCTTCCTAAGAATAGATGTGTAGTGGGTAAAATGTTTGAGCCTTCATGACATAAAATGTTACATAATACCTTATACCCTCAATGGATAATTTGGCTGTGTCTTGAGTCCTAGGTTGACTATAAGTATCTCTTTAAATTTTAAAAATATTGCCCTTCTGTTCTGTTATCAAGCATCGCTATGGTTAAGTCTGAAACCATTTTGAATTCTGAGCTTGTCTCTGTCTCCCTGTCTCTGTCTCTGTCTCTTTCTCTGTCTCCTTCTCACTTGTCTTTATTCCAAGTGTACTAAAAGTTCACAATAATGTACTTTGGTGTAGGGTCTTCTTTCATACAGCATGCTGAGCCTTCAGGAGCTTCAGTGTAGAAGTTCACAAACTTCATTTAGGGGAGACATTGCTACATGAGCCCTTTGATAATTAATCCTTTCCATTTTTTCTATCTTCTCTTTCTGATTCTCCTAATTTAAAGCTCTGGGAGCCCCTGGATTGACCTTTTTATTTTCCTACATTTTCTTCCTTCTTGCCCATCATTTTTTCCCTTTCATTGGACAACAAAGTTACTTTTGAACATTTTAAAGAACTTTTTAGGTTTTGGGGGGGAGTGAAATAAAAACATCATCTTTTCCCCCCAAGAGCTCTTTATTGTTCTGTTTCCTTTTCCCAAGTATCCTATTGATATTTTATTGGTGTAACAAATTTTCTTATCTTTATGAAGATAATAGTTACAGGTTCTTGACGTTTTCCCCTGCTGCCAGCATTGTCTGTTTCACTGAGTTCCTTTTCATTGTCATTTTCTGTTGGTTTGTTTATTTCATTGGTTGGTTTTTTGGCTTGGTTTTTGTTTATTTGTTTGTTTGCTTATTTGTTGTGCATTTTCATCACTTTTATGTGGAAGGCCTTCCTCAAATACCTAGTTATCCTGGATTGCCCATTTGTCCCTTTTAAGAGTAAAGCACCAAATGTTGATCTGAAGCACTGTGGACATGGGCAGAGACTCAATTGCTGGGTTTTACTTGGGGTGATGAAAGGACATGCCATCCTTGTGGATGGAAAGCTCCATTTGTCTGTCTCTGGAGAGCTTTTCTTGGGAGCTACTTCATTTCTCCACAAAACGATCCACTAATCTGCCGCTGGAGGGCCTCAGGAAAGGGATACATGCTTGGATGCTGGTCTCCTAAGGTAACAGGGAAAGGTGCTGAGGGTCTCACAGTGTGTTATACAGATTGTTCCTAATCTGCTTTTGGTTCCATTTCATACCACCTTACTCTCCCCAAATCTGGGTGTCCACCACCACTGCTCTTGTCCAAGCCACCATCTTTGCTCATCAGAATGCCCACAATCAACTCCCAACTGTTTGTTCTGTTTACCTACTGGCCTATGCAAACTTGGTTTTTTTTACATTTACATAAATCTAATGACATATAAATAATGCATACATAAAAGATAGTGTTTTTAATTTAAAAATCCACCAAACAATAAAAATATACATGTGTACTTAAAACATCAAAATTCAACAAAGGCCTAGAAGAACATACACAAAATCTATGATATATTTAACTTGCTAGAAAGAAAATGAGATAGGAAAAAAAGGACAAAATGGACTTCACTTCCTCTTTTATTAAAAAATATAAGAACTTGAAGTGAACATGTAAGTATGTTAAAATGTAAGTTCTCAATTGGACATTTCGATATTGTTTTCTGTAAATTCCTTTTTCCATTTTTTTCAAAATAAAAAGAAAAGAAACACAGAGAAGGGCAGATAAAGAGCAATAAAATAAAAGGGAAAGTACCCCTGAGCCAAAGATTGCTTTCAAAATTTAAATATATTCTAGGCATAAATAGCTGGTAAAATATTTTAATTTCATGAAAAAAGTCTTGCTCTATTTCTGATTTTATTTGGAACAGTTCTATGTGCCTCCACACTGTACAAAATCATGAAAATGTAAATCATATCATGACAACCTGTTTAAATTCCTCCAATGGCTTCCCAACATGTTTAGAGTCAAATTCAAATTTGTTTACCATGACACACAAAGCCCTACCTGACCTGGCCTCTAACCACCTCTCCTACCTCCTCTGCTGGCATCCTAATCACCCAGGTCCCTGTGCTGTGCTTCCATCTGTCTGTCAATCACAAGTTCTTTCTCACAGGAAGCCCTATGCCTTGGTCCCTCCTTTGCCTGGACAGCTTTTTCCCAAGAAGTAAACTTGGCTGGAACCATCTTGTCATGCAAGCCTTTCCATATATGTCTACCTCAGAGAGATTTCCCTTGACCAACTGATCTGAAGGGTCCCCCCCCAAACACTTTCCATATCACCCCATTGTAATTCTCTCCACAGCACTGACCACAATCTGATCTTCACTATGTGTTTCTGTACTGCTTTTTCTTTGTTGCATCTCCCTTATCCCCTATCGTCCCCCCAGAATATAAACTCTACAAGTGAAGAAGCCACGTTACATCCCCAACTCCAGGTACTGTGTCTGGCACATAGAGGGTGTATTAGCTTTTTATTGTTGGGTAACAAGTGTCATCATTTTAGCAGCTTAAACCCACACCTATTTATTAGCTCACAGCCCTGCAAGTCAGGCGTCCAGGCTCAAGGCGGATCGATTCTACAACCTAGTCAGGCCATTAGAAGCCAAAACCAAGGTATCAGCTAGGCTGAGTTCTTGAATGGAGGCAGTGGAGAAGAATCTGCTTCCAAGCTCGTCCAGATTGTTGGCAAACTCCAGCTCCATGAGATTATAAGATTGTGGCCTCCATTTCCCTGCTATCAGCCAGGGGCTCCTCTTAGCAACTAGAGGCCACCCACATTTCCTCCCATGTGTCCCCCTCCATCTTTCAAGCCAGCAACAGCATTCCCAATCCTTCTTGTACTTTGAATATCTGACTTCCTCTTCTATAACAAGTTGGAAAACTCTGTTTTCAAAGGATGTCATGTGATTCAGTCAGGCCCACCTGGATAATCTCCATATCTCAAGGTCAATTGACAAGTAATATGACCTACTCACAGGAACAAAATCTGTCATATTTCCAGTCCTAGGGATTATGTAGGGATTACACGTACACCAGCGGGTAGGGAATCTCGGGGCCCAGTTTAGAAATCAGCCTACCACCGAGGGCGCTCTACAAACATGTGTGGATTGACAACAAAAATGACTAACAAATGTGCTCATCTAAAAATCATACATAACCTCATAAATGTTAGCGTTAAAGGAAATTATGATTCATCAAGGGGGCCCTGAGACATCATGAAAAAGTTAAAGTGGTATGATTTGCCGTGGTTAAAAAACAGACCATCAAATCAAGATTATTTTTTCTTAAAGTTTTGGGGCTCAGAAAGATAAACTCTAGTTAGCTGACAAAGGGAGTTTTAAAAAGACAAAAACAAAACCAAATAAACAAAAACCGTAAGGCTAACTGGTAAGACTTGGTTTTCATTTGACTCAGCAACTTAACTACCTCTTGACTTTGGGCCATTTATTTTAACATGCCCAGTTCAGGTATCTTCTTGCTAAAATGAGCAGTGATTTCACAGGTGGTTGTGATGTTTAAACTATCAGGTTCATGTACATTAGCTGTTTAGAATGACAATTCACAGATCTATTTCATGCAGATAAGGTTTTTCAGTGGTGTTGCAGGGTAATAGAGAGGGGTAGGGGGATGTTCTAGTGTCAGGGAATTACTCTGTCTGTCTATCTATCTATCTATCTATCTATCTATCTATCTGAATCACTTTGTTGTACACCTGAAACTAACAATATTATAAATTTTGTAAATCACTATACTTCAATTAAAAATACTTCATTTAGATATTAACATCTCAGCACAGCAAAGGACCCCTATCATGAGGGACAACATCATGCAGTGGAAGTAAATTCCAGTCCTGATGCTTAAAAGCTCTGTGACCCTGGACAGGTTTACATAATCTCTCTGTGCCTCAGTGTTCTCATATGCAAAATGGAAATAATAATTCACCAGAGGGCTAACAAAGGGAGTGACCCGCCCGCCCACCGGGTAAGAGCTCAGCTCCTGACCCAGTGTTAGGAGGTTGTGCGATCTGATAGCCAACAGCCACTGGGAGCAGCATAGACGAGGGCACAAACAGAGCCTAAGCTGAGCTCTCATGTGTGGAGCCAACAGGAAGAGGAAGTGGCGATTACACCAAACAAAGTGAATGATTGTTCCTTGGAATTGACAAGCAGAAGGCATAATCCGAGGGAGGGCTGGGAGTCGGGGAAGGCGGCGAGTCAGGGCAGGGGTCACAGAGGTCAATCCATCTTGTCTAGATTTGTTAGTCGGGCTGAAGTATCCCAGAGGCTTTGGGCCACGTGAGGATCTCGGGCAGCTTTAGGGGCAGGAGTTATCACATCGGAACTGCTAAAATGTTTTCCAGAAATGCCATCTAGCTCCTTTGCCAAGCTCAGGTAGAGCACTGGGACTGCACCCTGTTTGCTGTTCTGCGGAGACACGGGGGTGGGGGAGGAGGAGGAGGAATAAAAGCCAGGCAGGCTGTAGCCTGAAGGGACACACTGAGCAGCAGACCCCCTGCCCCAACCCCTTCAGGCAGAGCCAGCTCCTCCCCACCCACCTTAAAGAAGAGGCCGAGGAGCCAGAAGATGAACGATATAACCAAGAGAAATTCTTCATGATCTCCGTGTACACAACGCCGGGGTCCACGGAGTTCACAGTCACACCTGTGAGAGAGAGAAACAAGTTTAGTGCAAAGCGCAGTGAGAGGAGGAAAGGGTTAAACATGGCTCTAGGATGCCAAAACTTGTTTTAAAGCTAAGTTGATATTTCTTGGCACTTCAAATGTCAGTCCTTACCTACCAAACCTATCACTCGTCATTGCTGCCATACCAAATAATTTACAATTGCCTGAGCATGTCTTGCCTTTCTTCCTGCCACACATTTTTTCTAAGCCATTACCTCTGACTGGGATCCTCTTTTATTCCTCATGCACCAGGCAAAAACTGCTCACCCTATAAGCTCAATTCCTATGTCTATCCCACTAGAAAGTCTTTTCCATTTTGGAAGTAAAGCTAAGGGCTTTCCAACCATGCTTTCACAGTTCTTTGTATATCCTTCCTTGAACATATCACATGGCTCTGATTTTTAAAAAAAAAAAAAACATGACTATTTACTTGCAAGGCAGGGATGGGTGTATGTGCATAGATATAGATTATGTATTTCATATGGATGTGTTTGTGCTTGATGCATAGGAATCATTTAATTCATGTTTGTGAAGCTAAAAGAGAAGGGAGAGGGAAGGTGAAAAGTAGTAAGTTTTATAGTCAGATATTTTTAATGCTACTGAAACATAGAAAAGGGAAAAAACATTACTATATTTGGTCTAGAAAGGATGGGGAACAGAAAGATTCGCTAAGTAAATAGCATTTGCTTTCTCTGGAATGAACAAACAATTTCTTTTTTTTGGTATCTACAAAGATGTAAAAGCACAAATACCCTGTTGAATCTCTTTGTTCATATTTCACTCTCATTTTTTTTCTCTTTTTCCAAGTAACTTCTGCTCTAAATGAGATGGAATTTCTTTATACTTAAAGCACAAACTTACTGTGTCTCTTCCTCAGGGAAGGAGTGAAGGAAGTTCTCATTAACCTTCTGATTGGTGTCACCCAGAGTGTCACACTCTCCACTTCTAGAAAGTGCCAAAGAGAGTTGGTCAGATGTCACAATGTTAAAAGAGATGATTTTTGAGATCCTCCTCAGTCATGTCTCCACATATTTCCCATAAATTTTGGAATAGTTTATGTCCATCATCAAACTAAAGAAACAAAACATGCTTGAAGCCAAATATAAATGTAAATTCAAACAATCATTGCTAAAGGACTCATATCTTTGTTTTATCGATGGCATTAAAAGACAGTCTTTTTACTTATTGTTTTGAAATAAAATGTACTCTTTGTAGAAAAGGAACTTGGCAGAGTAATTAGATGAAGGAATATAAAGGTTTACCTCTCAATGTGGAAATACATATTTTAAATACCTCAACATATAATTATATATAATACCCCAATATATAATATATTTGCCATTCTAGTGAATGATAGCCTTTGATGGTAAACTCAAGGTTCTTGCCATTTCTAAAGGTTTTTTTTTTTTAATTTTTCTTCAACATATTACTTTTTAAAGCCAAGATTAGTATTTATTTTCAAGAAAATCATTTCTGCTACTAATTAATTAGCTGCTATAGAAGAAAAAGTGTTTTACTGAGTATTGATGCAGGAAAATTAGGCTTTTGGGGGCTGGAGTTTCTGATTAGGCTGCTCTCCTTCAGTGTATTTAATGCAGATACCCACCAATTGCTCAGCAACCTTTCCACGGTCAACTTCATAAGCGTCTTTCCTGCAGAAGGTCAGTCCTTTCTTACCTGCCCACCACTCCCTTACACCCACCTGGTAATAATGAGCCCAGTTCTTCCAAACCATATATAATAATCACATGGGATCAGATGTCAAATTATGATAAATGCCTCAAGAAGGAGCAATCAATGATCTTACCACAAGCTTCACACTCCTCCCCAAAATACACATTTCTCAAACTGCTCCTATTCTTTCTTTTGAGGAGAAGAAAACTTTACAATTAACTAATTCAAACTATAAAGTAACCATTCTAATATGCATGTTCTTTCAACCAGAAAGGTATTTGTATTATTTGTCAAGAGAACAGCCTTGAGAGGGGAGTGCCTAATCCTAAACAGCGTCTTTTTAGTAACATCTGGGCACACAGAGAGAAGACTGCGGGGGTAAGTGAGGATAGCTCCTTGGTTCCTTTAAAATCTTATCAATATATATAAAACTAGCATTATGTATAATTTATACTTTAGGCATTAAAAAAGGAGGAACACTTAAAATTACTAAAAAATGATGCACCCACTGCCCTCCCCCAAACTAGAAGGCCCTTATAGAAGGAAATAGAGGATAAACATGAATACATTGAGAGAGTCAGGGTAAGCGGGCCTTAGGGATATGATGCGTAGGTCAGGATAAAGCCTTCTCTTATTTTTCCTTTCAACCATGATATGTATAAAGGATAACCTTACCAGTTCTATTCCATTACTTCTTTCCCTTCTCCTTACAATATCAAATATTGTAATTATAAAATATTTTTTGGAGAGAAAAGGGTGTTGGAGAATGGAAGAAAAGGGAAATACTGCCCTCATTTGAGAAAACACAAGTGAAGGAGTAATTTATGTATTCTTAGATGTTCCTTCCTCTCTTTTCCTTACTTCTGTTCTAGTATATGCAATACAAATTACAATTATATTATGATCTTGTTTTTACATTGTTTAAATATATCTAGACAGGTACGATTTCTTTCTTGTATTTAAAATGCATTTAATACTCAACAAATATTAATTAAACATAAAATAAAATGTTTATATTTTTGAGAAATAAAAGATTAGTACATTCATTCTTCCCTCTTATTAAACATCCAAAGGAAATTGAGAGATACACATGTTTAAGATATGATTTCTACTTTCAAAAAGTCACTAATACATATCATTTATAGAGATAGCAAAGCTCTGAAAGTGAAGGAGTTCCTCATATTACACTTTGAAATAAAAGTTATATAGTATCACTTTTTCCTAACAACATCTCTAAATCTTCTGTAAGAACGGGCAGCTATGACACAGGATTTTGTGCGGAAGGAAATGAAACAAATGTGTGTTCAGTTGCAATGCGTTTGTTTAGAGGAGACCCATGGTGATGTATGCTTCTACTTTAACTAAGAGGTAAGAGCTGCTACCAGAAGGAGGTCTCACAGTGCAGGATTCTAGGAGATGGTTTTAGAGATGTGTGGAGGGACAGCCTATCCCTTTCTCTTATTCTTATGAGAAGTGACAAGGATGCCTAAATATATATTCTTGTGAGTGGTGTGTGTGTTTGTGGTTGGGCACATTAAAATACAAAATGACACCTAGCACCCACCACTGTACATTGTTGAGACTTCCAAAAATGTATGAAAAGGAGTGATAAGATGCCGAAGCTCCGTTTTGCAACTTCATTTTAATCAACTAAGTGAAGCAAGAACTGGCTCTTTAAGAGAGGGAGAATATCTGCAACACTCTTAAACCCTGTACTTACACATTTTTCCCCTTGGCATGAGCTTACTGTGTTTTCAGCAGTAAGAAATGAAATGTCTATTCTCTCACATTCTGTGACAAATTGTGAAGATATTTCATGTAACATTCATAGATTTTTACTATATAATATATATGTCATAACACATATATAACATATTTGTGTATCATATGTAATATATATAAATATATGTATAGTTTTGTCATGGTTGATCAACAGTACACTCCATATGCTTTCTAAAACTTGGTATTTTCTATATGTCATTTAGATAAAGGTATTTTTGGTTGTTTGACATGTGGGTTTAATCAAAATTTCAAACAATTCAGAATATGAGTTTTTTCCTGCATATAAACATCTTAACATTAAAACATATTTTGTTAAATGTTTGCTTTATAATCATTTATTTACTCATAGTAAGTGCAGATTTAGTAGAAATATCACTAAATCTTGCTATCATCAGTTTCAGCTTAGATTGCAAGTATTTATTCACTCACTTTGCATATGAAATCATTAAGGTCACTTTAATCTGATCAGCAATAACAAATCTACCTGCAAAGATTAAATTTGGTGTCCCTATTTAATGCTTAGAAATTTAAGTAGAAATATATAATATAAATATGTCAATATGCCAATCAAATCAGAAAGACAATTTAAATTCTTAGTTCTATTTTTAAATTGATATGGGCCTAATTTATTTAATTAATTCATGACCATAGAAAATCTGCTATTCGAATTACTGACTTTTTAAACTCTACTAAGATTAACTTATTTCACATTTTAATACCTCAGAAATCTGGATTTGAGTGACAGCATTTTTGCCTTGTCATGTCATTGTTTAATGGTAGAATGTTTTTTATCTTAGAGGTGCATTTTATGATTAAGAGTGTCTTATATTTATTTAATTAGATATTTAAAGACCACAATTTTATGTAGTTTCAACATAAATGCAGCATTTTAATTTAAAATAAAAACTTTGTAAGACCAGTCTAGACATACTCTTTAAAACTAAATTACAAACTAATTTTTTTCAGGATTTGTCCATTTACTCTAATCAGAGAGACGATTTTATTTTAGGTAACAACTAATTATATTTTTCTACAATTTAAGGGCTACTTTCTATTTTAGTTTATTCATCTCTTGTATAAGTTGGGTATTCATAGTATACACACATCCACCAAATTATACTATTAAATACTAAGCTGTACAGATTTAGGATACTGGTATTTATACTGTTTAAAATGCAAAATACTTATTTCCCAACTATAATACACTAGCTGAAAATTGTAGCATGTAACAAAGCAGAGGCTTTGTTTCTCTTCAACCCCTCATAATTTAAGTAGTTTTCAAGAGTCCTCACTTGTTGACACTTTCCTCTAAGTTTGATGTAATATTAAATAAAAGAAGAAATACGACATAAAAATTTTATTACATAATGCTAAAATGTATACATAGGCTAATATCTAAATGACTCAAATAGAATTGATGCATTAGTTGTATTTAGATTTCATTTTGATGTTGTTTTGTATATTTTTGCACGTCTCATGTTCAATATGTTACATGTTTCTTTGTTATATAATATCACAGAATTATTCACGTAGAATTATTTTGTTAATTAAACTTTACCAAATGTTTTATTTAAAATACTAAAATTAATGGAACATATATATATTCCTTATACAAAATAACATGCCAAACATAAATATCTAAAGGCTACTTCTATGAATACGCAATTATCTTTAACATGTATAGCTGTATGCATTTTGGGCCATCCACTCGTATCTCTAGTAGCATATTCTGTTCTTCATTTCTGTGATGAGTTAGACAATTACAGAGCAATATAGCATAATTAAAAAAATATATGACTAAAATTTTAATGAAAATGAAATTCAAATTCAATATTTATGTGAATTTTTATTTGGTACACTTTTATAAATGGCTTTACATGAATGATGTTTAGTATCTTCAGATACATTGTTGAAATAAAAAAGCCTTCAAAAACATAATTTTTATTATGATGCATAATAAAATCCAAACCTAATATTATAGAACTACTGTTACATAAATTTACTAATTTATATGTATAATATATGTCATTTCCATTATCATAATTCCAAAGATGACATATGGTTATGATTTATAGAAGCATGTCCTTATATAGAAATCATTTCATTTTTGTTATATTGCAAAATGTTTTGTTAAAAAATAATAGTAAAATTATGTTTTAGACATGTGTTTGTATTGTAAACATCTAATTTAAAAATATATCTCCAGCAATTTAATGACAGGGTGATCTAATTGTGATGAACTACATCTCGTGTACATGATTTGATTTCCAGTGAAGAATGGATTTTCTGGATGTACATTTTCTTCCTAAATTTGGGTTGTATGTCTTTTAACATGTGCATGTAATATTGTGTAGCATACTTAAAATATTTTAAAAGAAAGTAAGCTCTTATAGTTAGTTTAATATTGGATTAGCTATATTATATTTTTAACATTGAATTGTTGCTATATATATAAGGCTTTATCCAACATGGGCAATTACCTCATAAAACAGTTATGTATGCAAAAATGATTGTTTTGAAGCTGTTAAATGGTGAATTTTGACAATTTAAAAACCTGTGTTTCAGACACTGCCAATTTTAAGTGGTACCAAAATTAGTATTCTGAATTGGTCTACATTTTAAGTAAAATGGTTATGCAACATGTAACTGTATAGTGATAGATGACTGTATTGCCTTTTAAAGGAAATCAATGTTATTGTTTATAGTTCCACTATATATATATGAAACATATCTACCTAAATTTAGATGCACTTCTGCCTCCTGCCATTATGGGTATAACAACTCTTTACAGAAATTTGAACATTTTAAGTAAAATCCATATCACATTAACACTGTAAACTATCATGCTTTGGGAATGTTGGCAAAGGTCTTCAAGTATCTCTTATGCAAATAAATCTTCAGATTCCACACTTTTTCAAAGTGATGTTTTTGAAAGTTCAAAAAAAACCATCAGTTTTTCTTTGGTTTGGAATTATTCTTCACTTCATTATACTGTTTAAAATATTTACCATGGTAAAAATTATAATCATGTTTTATTTGTGAAATGTATTTTATTATTGTTAATATTATATTAGAGCTATTATTAAGTTCATTCATCCATTTAGTTTTTCTTTTGAGGAATATTTCTTGAGCATCTACTATGCACCAGTTCTAGATACTAGAGGTTCATCGATGAATGGAATTTATAAAACTCTCTCTGCCTTCGGGGAGCTTGCATTGTAAAATGGGGAGGAAAAAATATGTGCACAACATATAAGTAAAACAAAGACTGTTTAGAAAAATACCTGGTTGAAATATATAGCTAGACTATGGTTATTGAATCAATGGGCTTTTTCAATGCTTTACTCAAAAATTACACCCTGCTCTGCATTTAGGTAAGAGAATAGTACTGAATCATCACTACCATTGGCCAAAAGTACAACACTATTATTGAAAGTTTTAAGATTGGAATTGCTGGCAAATCCTTTATCTAAATGCTACCAAAGACCAATTCTAATTCACAAATATGGTCAGGGGCCCCTCTGGAGTCTTCAAGAAAATGGGTATTTGGAATTGTTCTGCAAATCTTGATTAGTTATAGAAGGAACCTAGATACAGTCCCAAGAATTAGCACAGGATTATTGACCCAAATACAGGAGATTATTTAAGATTAATTGTAATGAACTTTGCTGATGGAATGTAATAAATAGCTATTCAGTTTACTTCCTTGTTAAAGGTAGAAACACTGAGATTTGAGACTGATTATACATTTCATTATTTTTCATACTTTTAGATTGCTTTTAGTAACATATGTCTATAGTTAAATGGCTTCCTTCTTTAAATTAAACCTGAAAGCCCAGAAATTATGATAAAGTTAGTTCTAAAGTATTAGTTTTTCATCATATCACATCTTCTTTTCAAACATGAGAGGTGCAATTAAATTCCTCAGGAGAATAATATGGGCCAGGTAACTTTTTATAGTATGGAGCATGAGGACATCAAAATATCTGATTTACCATGAGATCAATTACTGAATGTTAATGTAAATGTAGTTATTGCTTAATCATGTGATTTAAAAAGCCTTTACCAAATATTACCTTAGTAAATATTACTGACCAATTTGCATGATAAACATGAATTTAGTAGGTTTTAATCTTCACAAAATAGCTTGGATAAATATTCAATGGCAACTTTTTTCAGATTAATGCTTTAAAATATATTAAAAGTCTTTAAAATAATCTGATAATTGTCATACTTCATTACCCATGGCTGCCTCAAAATATAATCATTTAATTCTTTTGAATTTCTAAATCAAATTAAAACAAGATATGACAATCCAGGCAGGAAGAATTGTTAACAGCCACGTGCTCTTTTTCTTGTTTGTGAATCAGGGGTCCCAGGTTTGACTTCCTTTTTGAGTTTAAAGTAGAAACCATAATTACTAGTCCTACTAATCATCTGCCTATAGCAAAAAAAAAAAAAAAGGAAAAGAAAAAAGGCAAAGCATGATCAAACCACATTATATGATACAGCTATTTTTTCTCTTGTAAAGTGGTTAAAATATTCTTATGTATTTTTGTCTAAAATATCTAATTATTCATTGTGGACAGAATTTTGAAATTCAGTGCATTGAGAAGACAAGTGTATGCAACATGTACCACTCATGGGCTTTAAAATGTGCTCAGAAGTTTTCTAACCGGGGCCTGACTGTTATTCCTAATTAGTAGCTGTTCCTCCAAAATTCAATGCCTTTTTTTCTCATTAAGCATTTTAGCTATCAGGATTCCTCTAAATATGTCTTCATTCAGTTTTATGCTTTTATCATAAAGTTCCTTTTTTTTATTATGTAAGAATTATATACTACCAAGGACAATCTTTGAAAAAGTTTAAGTGAAAGGAAAAATAAAACTTTAATTTCACAACTTTAAAACAATTTTTAAATTATAGTGAAATTTTAATAAAGTTAAGAATGTGGAGAATTACTGTAACATGAGATATTTGGAAAATTTGAACCATCTTTGACGCTAGTTTTGTATGAATAAAAGTTCTATGCTATAGTTAATTTTCAATCATTTCTAAATAAAATGATTTTAACATTTTAATTAGTTGAAAATTGGTTAATCTCAAGATTTACTTAAATTACTCTGAAAAATACTACTCAATTTTCAAAGCAACCTACTAAATTCTAAAGTATATGCAGCACAAGACATTGAGTGTTTTATCATGGCTGGCTACTTTCTGGCAAATGAGGTTAAGACAGACTTTACATAGAGTAGTTATTTCAGAGTTTCATTTTTTATATCATTTTATTTTCATTTTGGCTTTTATTTTAAATTCTCCTTTCTTCACTTGTTGTCTAAATATAGAAAATTTTGATATTTCCCCAGAAATTATGAAGCACTATAACAAGACTATTCAAAGCATACTTTTGAGAAAAGTGTGGTTACATAGTTACACATTCTGTCAAAACTTGTCACTTGCCAGGCGTTCGTTGCTAAAAACTATCTATAGATAAATAATGAAGATTGATTCAAGGCCATATAAATGGCTTACTATTTCACTTTTTCTTTCTAATGTGTTTCTTTTTTTCCCCCCTGAAATCCACTTTTATTCATGTAAAAAAAAAATCCCCAAAGGATAGAGAAAGAATGTGACCCCTATTTCCCAGAGCTCGCAGTCCCCACCCGGTGCTCCCTGGAGAAGTGAGGGTGATGATGCCCACTCTGGGGTGTGGGTGTCATGGGGGCGAGGCTCTTCCGGCCCAGAGTGACCCACCAGGCACCTTCCTTAGAAGTGAGGGCAGGAAGGAGGGGCGGGGGACTAACAGGGCCCTAGGAGGGTGAAGGGAAGGAGTTAATGTGGGGTGCTCACCCCAGTTTAAAAAAATAAAATTTCTAAAGATAAAAAGTTAAAAAAAAAAAAAGCATCAGTGTCTGGGCCTCCTGCCCTCCTCCCAGCGCCCACCCTGGCCCTGTGGCCATAGAGTTCACATCCAGTTCAGAGATTCATATTCTTCTCTTGGCTCTCCAAGTCAGCACCAGACAGGTGCGGCTGCTCCCGGGCACGTGACTATTGCTGGCACAGGCCACCAGATGCGTGTCCCCTAGTCTCTCAGGTGTCTTGCCCAGCAGATCCCCTGGGGCAGCCTTGCCCACTGCTCCTGACATATCTGGGCCAGCAGGGCCAGCAGCTGGGGCTCCTCTTCCACCAGCTGTTGTAGGCCCTGCTGCTGCCCTGCCCAAGGCATTCGTGCCGCTGCTTCTGGGCCGCCTCCAGCCGACGGATCGAGTTGACTGACTCAGTGATGTGCCGCCGGTTAATCTCTGTCAGTTCCGCCTCCTTCTTATTTTTCTCTCTTGTCTTGGCCTCTGAGATACTGTTGTGGTGCTTCCCATCCAGGATCTTCTGCAGTTCCTTTTTCTCCCTGTTGTTCACCTCCTTCAGTCTGTTGAGCTGAGTCTTGTGAGCATCCATGATGACCTCTCTGAGCCGCTGCTGAGTCTGTCTCAGATGCTCCAATCTCCGCTCGGCATCTAGGTCCGCCTGGGCTTCAGCTCCAGCAGACACTGCACCTGTTTCTTCTGAAACTCTTGATACAGCTTCACCTCTTCGTCCTCCCCGCCTAGGACACCTGGCCGGTGCCGGCACCTGCCCTCGGCCGGAGCTTGGGCCAGGCCATCGAGCAATCGCTGAGTGATGGCGTCCGCCTTCCGCTGATGCTGCTTGCACAGCTCCCACAGGTCTCGCTCCTGCCGGCTCCAGAGCTTCACCAGGGCTTTATGGCCTCGGAGCTCAACCCGTGGGACCAGGGCCACCTCTTAGAGGATGCTGGCAATGAGGTCGTGGCGCTGACGTGGGCTGCTGATGGAGGCGCTGGTGGGGGAGGTGGCAGGGCCTGAGGGCCGGCGGAGGGAGACATCCAGGGGGCTGGGTGTAAGATTTGGGGTCAGCTGGGGCCCCAGCTGCTGAGGCTGGGTCTCTTGGCATGTCTCTGGGCCAGCCTGAGCCTCACTCTCCCCAGTGAGGACGGCCAGCTGCTTGGCTCTGGTCCACTAGGCCAACATGCTTGATGGGGTTGATGAGGGCCTCTGCGACGTCCTGGTGGTCATCAGGATGAGTGGATGCCTCGGTGTAGATGTGCAGGGCTGGCAGGCAAAGCGGCTGGTTGGCCTCGTTCTGCAGGCAGATTTAGTGGTACCCTGAGCGGACGGCAGAGATGGGCAGGATCCGGTGCCCCAGGAACCTGCCGCCCTTCTCAAAGGCCGCGATGCGCAGCGAAGCCAGCGTGGGCAGCACCGCCTTGGGGAAGTCGAAGGGCTCCTCCTCCCACACTGGGTTGAACGAGTTCCCCTGAGAGGTCCGCGTAGGGTACTTGGGCCGCCTGTCAATAGGGAGGCCAAACATACCCACCTCCATGTAGATGCCCATCTTCCTGTCGGACAGAAACTGATCCGAGATCACCTTGACCCGTAAGGCATTGGCCACGATGCCATCCACGATGACCTCGGTGAAGGGGTCACAGGACTTGTCCGGCCGCTGCACGAACTCGAGTTTGAGCAGGTAGCCACTGCACCCCCTGTACTCGAACACGCCCTCAAGAAGTTGCATCGCTACATCCAGGGTCTGAAAGTTGAGTGCAATAAGCTGACAGCCCACGTTCCAGAAGAGCTGAGGCAAATAGTTGGACAAGTCCACGCGGGTGCCCTTGAGGTAGATGCGACGCTAATGTGTTTCTGATGGTATGTTTTTGTGTAATATCTATTCATAGTTGGTTGATACAAACCAACCATCAGATCTGGTTGCTTCACATTTTAGTGGCTTGTTTATGGTTTGCCTCTTCATGTTGATTATCCTTAAGGTAATAGAAGGGAATATAGTTTATTAAACTTATCAGAAATAAAAACAAAATTTAAAAGAAAAAGTTAGCATGTAGTGCTACTGTGTCCCACAGGTTCTTCTACAATGACCCACACAACCTCCACTGGTGAGTCGGAGGAGCACAACAGGACTGCCACTGGTGTTACTGCTGTTGCCAGCACACCTGCAGATGTTACTGTATCCAGTGGTACAGCTGTCACCATCCATAGAATTTCCGAGGAACAGCGAGCGCAAGTTACGAATCTCAGAAATTCAGGTCTGGACCCCCACATATCAAAGGATGGACCCTCTCCTCATCAAGCAGATGCACAAAGTACAAGGAGAAGACCAAGAAATGCTGAACAGATAGGAAGAACTAAAGAGCTTACAGCTGTAACTCATAGACTTATTGGATGTTATTTTACTTGTGCCCATTTAGTTACAGCCAAAGCTCTATTTTGTTAATGATTCTAATTAGAGAATGAGCTGAAACAAAGCCAAGGTGTAGGAAGCAAAAGAAAAAGTTAAAAGTAGCTGAAAATTATAGACAGTAACAGCAAGAACCTAAATAATTTGAAAGCACAAAAATTAGAATAAAACAAACCAAAGTGCAATACAAATGTTAGAGGGAAGAGGGGGTAAAAATAGAAAGAAAATAATGCATAAAGGATAGTAAAAATAAGTACTAAGAACCTATTGCTTATTACATACCAGTTATGATATTGAGATAACATAAAAATCAAATAGCCATTTTCTATTAATAAGTGCACATATTTACCCACTGATGATTTATCTTATGTAGTAATTTTCAGAATTTGCATGAATTTTTTATGTCACACAAATGCTAATTAATTATTGAGAAAATAGATAATTTGATTGGAAAAAAATGGAAACATTATGTCTGGTGAATATCTTATATAGCTTACTGTACTATTTCTGAAATACCTATTGCCTGACCAATGATTTAAATGAGAATAGATTTCTCATTTTGAAAAGGTGACAGGTATTCATTAATATTATGGCTCCAAATTTAATTATTCCTTAACTTCCCACTTTAATTTTTAGAGATTAAAATACCACAGAGCCAAATCATATATTGGTAATTTTCTAGTCATTAATAAAAAGCTAAAGTTAGGAAGTGTGGCAAGCATACTTTTTTCTGTTTCTTGGTAGCAAGTTTCCATGAATAATTTAGGAAAAAAATTCAATGTAGTTTCAAAAAGTAAAGAGATGTTATTTGTATCAATATATACATCAGTGAAAATATTAACTCTTTGAACCTATTTCAAGTACAAAATATCTACTCCAACTCCACTTCCAATTAGTAATAATATATTCTCCATAATGGCTATGGTTTATGTAATATGTTTAGGCATGGTTTATATAGAGCATCATATAAGTAATGGAAAACCATTCAATGCTTAGTACACACTAGGGAGAAAAATCAAGGCATCTTCACATAAGTTGACTGAAAATCATATGTAAATATCTCAGAAGGTTATTTTCATCAGAATTCATACTGAAAGTACTTACTTCAATGCTCTTTAGTAAGAAGCATTCTAAAATGAATTCTTAGCATGCAGTATGCTCCTTAAAAGGGTTAAATTGATACCACCCTGCCTCTCTATTCATTCTCCTACCATGAATATTTCCATTTACCTGGCTATAGGGACATTATAAAATTTATGATTTCCTTAATCATGTAGACAGATCTTCTTATTACCAGAAAATAAAAATGTGTAAATATTATGAAAATATTGATTAAGAAACAAGCTCTTCCGTTTAGTGTTTTCACTCTAGACAATTGCATGAACTAACATCGACAAACATCCATATATTCATTTTATTACCCACTGAATAAAAGTTGGGTAATTTGGAGACATAAGTTATTATTTATCAACTAATAATACAAATTCTGCTTTAGCCAAAGTTTGCCATCAAGTGATGTGAGAAACTCCGGGGCTACAAATCAGTATTTCATAAAATTTAGATTGAAAAGAGAATAAGTAGTTGTCAATTATTAGATTAAAATGATTTGAAAATTACTCAGTCTAAAATTTTGAATTATAGTCAACTAAATTTCAATTAAGCATCAAGTTTATATCCTAGGTAAATTCCAAATCAGTGCTCAAATTTTTCAGTTGTTGTCATAATCTCCCAGTGCTGTTTGATACCATTTAGAGCATTTAGACTTGTTTCACCCATATTTTTCTAAAATAGTGTTTCCGAATATGACACTAATTCAATGGTGCCCATCTAACTTGGAAAAATTATTTTTCAATTATTGATATTTAAATTATGTGTATGAAAGACATTTTAAATGTTATACTCATTATTCAGTGAATTACATTATTATACTTTTATCAAATTTTTATTTTAATTAAGTTTGGTCCTTGTGACTCTTCTTCAATAACCTACTACTATTTCAGTGATTTCAGTTGGCTTGTTACCTGTACTTGACACTCAGTGTATTAACATTTTGGGCCAAAAAAAAAAGTCAGCATTATAAGTAAAGGAAACCTATTATCCTATATCGATTAGGCTTAAAAAATACTCAATGTACAGCTGTATTTTCATACGTAAAACAATCTTTAAAGACTTGACTCTTAACAGGACCAAATTTCTAAATTGGGATTGGCTGACATGAAAACAGTATTTATTTTAAAAATTATTTCATTTCAACCAACATGCCTTAAATGTCTACTCAGTGCCAGGCTCTGTTCTGTGAGAAATAAAGATAAATAATACAATACTCCGTCTTTAAGAAATTGAGATAGAGTGGAAGAGATAGAGAAATCCACGCTAGTGGGGCAAGGATGATTTTATAAAGCTCATGGCTGATCAGAGTACTAAAGGAGTTACAGGATGCATATAGGCAGTGAATTATTTGACATTTTAAATGAGTCAGTAAAGATAAGATAATATAAAATTAATTTGCTTAATTTTTCTAGAAATTTTAGAGAAAAATAATTCTTGTTCCTCTTTTCCATTCTCCACAATGTAGTTAGAATTAGCTTTTAAAAATGAAAATCCGATCGTATCACTCTACTGCCTTAAAGCTTCCAGTGGTTTCCTAGTGACGTTGGGGATAAAACCAAGACTTGGTGGTAACCTGTGGGAACCTCCATGATCTGGCTTTTTGCCCTTATCTCCAAATTCATCTCATAAGACTCTCACAATCATGCTGTCTTTTTGGCCAAACAGAATTGCTTTTAGTTTGTTCAGCACACCATGTTCTTTTCCACCTCAAGCCACTCCCATAAGCTATTCCTTCTTCCTTTCAACCAGATCATTCTTATCCTCTTTTCAAGTTTAGCTTAAATTGTCACCTCCTAGAAGTTTAGGTTTTCCTGTTACAACTCATCATTTTAAGCTCTTTGAGGAAAGGAATGGATGGGTCTTGTTCATGCTACATTCCCAGTGTCTAGAGCAGCTCCTGACCCATGGACATGTTTAGATAATATTTAATAAACTAATGAATATTTATAATGTCACTAGCTAGGTATTTACTTAAGTTACTTAAAATCTTAAAATTCTCCAACGTAATCAAATATCTACATTATTTCAGTATTAAGGATAACTACTTCAATTTGTCACAGTTATAAAAAGAGCAGTGTTTTTAATCCCTTTGAAAGGCAACAGTATTCTCATTTTATTATATTACTGATTTTATTATATTACCACTTCAAAATGTACAAAATAGAACTAGATATGAAGGCCTTGCTTGTGGTCTTTTTACATTTATACAATCGAAGGAAATTCATAAACACAAGAAAACTAAAGCTGTAAAAATAAATTTCGTATGAATAAATACTGATGTAATACAATGGATGCTATTTTATTGAAATTAATTACCAGCTAAAACATATATTTGATGGAGATGATGACAGCATAGGTCCTTTGATGTCTTAAAGTGCATAATGTTTTGCACTGTGATAATTTAGTATTTTTCATCATTTTTCTCTATTCACTATGCAGTTAAACTTTCATTTTTATGATGTCTTTGATCACTAATTCCTAATTTGTCTAATCTCAATAACTTGAGGCAATTAAAGTATTTACAGTTTACCCTAATATCACTATGAGCACAAAGAAAGTATAGACACTGAAATTGCACATAGTATTTGTTACTTGGTACTTGTGAATGTGTGGACTCAAATCTGTATATTAATTTATGATAAATTAAATCTTAAATCACCATAATTAGTTTTTATAAATAATAGTTGTGCAATTAATGAATAATTTGGAAAAAACTTGGGATATTCATCAAGGATATATTCAATTCACTATAGAGTGCCAGTCCAATTAGTTTTCCTATAGTACTATAGTTAAAACATCAGTAATTCAAGCTGTCTTCTTAAAATATTTTTTTTCAGTTTCTGCTTATTTGCAGTAAAAGAAAACCCTTTCCAGTTTTCTCCATTGTCTCTGACATCAAAGTGAAAAGAAGTAAAAGAGAAAAATACTAATAAATTATGTTAACATAGATCTACTTTTTTTTTTAAAGTCTACTTTGTTTAATGATGTACAAAAAAAGTGTGAGTAAAACCAAAAGTAAATCAAACATTATCACGTTTGTTTATACCACAATCTCGTTTTCCATATTAACTTTACTATTCAACCAACAGAAAGTAGGTGGCAATTTAGGGACTGGGAAAGAGATAAAACCAAAAAAACTTTTCTAGCATGTTTATTCTACACTATGTATAGCTGTGCTCACAGAGATGGCTTCCCTTACCTCTCTGCTGTGAGGAATTCAGTTGTATATGCACAAAAGCTGAGGGAGACTAGAAATGATGGGTCCATATCCAGGCGCATTGTCATACAGTTCAAACAGCGGTGCAGCTACCAGCTTGTAATTTTTAGGAATTGCAAACAAGGCTTTCTCTTGAAGTTGAACCAAACACAACTTCTTATGTTCCTTAGGTTTTGTAATGTGTGCAGGAATATATGGACACTGAGGAGGTTCAAAATTTGTTCTCCACCAGTTACCAATGCAGTAGTCAGTGACCCAGTCTTGCAGGACTCCATCTTGACGATCCAGTATCTCTGTCATTAAGCATTTTAGTCCTTCCACTTCATCTTCTCTGGGGTTAAGCTCACCACCAGGTAATTTGAAGAAAGCTGTTGGCAGCTGTGGCAGTTAACACGTCGGGCAGAGGGTGCTCATGGACAATCAGAACCCCTTCTACTATCATTCTCATGCCAATTTTATCAAATCCCTCCCTCAAACGCTGACATCTGGCCGCAACAGAGCTGCCCTTCTCATAGAGGGGCTCTTTTATACCAAAAGTTTAATCGGTAAGAGGCTACAGGTTCATAGCACGCTCCAGGGTGAGGGGCTTGGTCTGCTGGACGTACTTGTTGCCGAACTGGTTGACCCCGGGGCCAGCCAGTCTGCGAGCGACTGGGCGGGACCACGGACCCGCCGGCGAGCTCCGAGCTCCGGCGCCAGCGGCGAGTGGAGAGGGGGAGGCAGGGCCACCGTCCCTGCGCCGGCAGCGGTCATCTGCGTCCCGCTCAGCAGCCGCCGCCCGCCGTTAAGACGAGAGCGCCAGCTTAGATCTACTTTAAACGGTACATTAACACCAGGCTTCCCTTTATTAGTGTCCAGTAGTTCACGGACTGGATTTTAGTCTCCACCTTTGTCGCTTAATATGTGTGAGACCCTTTGCAGGTCACCATGAAATTAGGGCCCAAATTTCATATCCATAAAAGAGTGTCATTATTACATTAGGGTTGTAATGAGGATTAAACATGATATTGGGTGGAAATCCCAAAAAACACTCTCAAGTATTTTTTCCCATTAGAAAGATAAAAACAAATAGCTGATTAGTTTTGAGGTCACAGAACGAGGCTGAGTCTGTTCTCTGCCCTTTGTTAGCTGTGTGATCTTGAGGAATAACTTCAGCTCTCAAATCTGCAACTTCTTAGTAAATGAGAATACCTACCTCGTAGGTAGTTACGTGAAGAAAGTTTAGCACATTTCTGAATTGTGTTTAACAAATACTAATTTTTTTTATTACTTTCACCAAATATGTTTTAATTCTTGCTATGTGCATGACATTGTGCTGATAGGAATATAAAAATGAGTAGTGCAGGCTGACATCAAGTAGTCTATATAACTTTAAAAAAGTAATTATAAGGTTATTATAAGAAACACTGCCACAGTAGCATTTTTTAAATATTATTGAAGTGAAGGATAGGGACTGACTACCTCTAAATGTCAAAGTCAACCAAGGCTGTACAGAGGATATTTGAACAAATTCTTGAGAGATAAACAAAAGTTTCAAACTAGTAAATCGTGTTTATATTGCTAGGATATATTAAAAATGCTTTAAGTAGATACTTATGCCGAATAGAAATATGATGAATCTAAACCAAAATAAATAAAGGACATGTTCAACTATGTTTTAAGGAATACTTACATTTGTATAAATAAACCTAAAAACAATTGATGTTTTTAGTTTAGGGAATATTCAGATGTTTAAAATTAGATAACATAATATCTAGTGATATTTTAAATTTCACCAGAATAGTTTGTTGCCTTAACTGTAAGATCTCTTTTGAAATTATTTCTTAATATTTACTTAAAAATATTTTCAATAATCTCTAAACCCTATAGTTCATTATTTTAGCCCTAATAGATTTCAATTCAAAGTTGACTTAAAAATAGCCAGAAATATGTAATATGATTTAAAAATTGTAAGTAAAGAGTCATGTATTTCTAGGATTATGTATTTTAAAATAGGTGGAATCTTTCAGATCATCTAATACGACACCATTATTTTATACAGGAGATTATGGTCTGGAAGAGGTTATATGAAAACCCAGCCTTCATATTGCTAGACTAGTAATCATTCATCCTTTCATTTACTCATAGTTTATGAGAGGCTAATGTATGCAAAGCCTTGTATTAGGTCATATTAAGGTTAATGTATATGATAAACACAGTTGGGTTTTCTTCTTCAAGAAGTTTATAGTTATACTACTAAAAATAATCATTAAAATGTGTTTTAGTCTGGATAACATTTTTAAATATTTTTTCTTATATATTATGGTAGAATATTTCTATTCATTTTCCAATATGTAGCTAAGTTCTCTTAGCTGTTAATGAGCAGCTTTGGTGGTTGATATTTCTAAGTAAAAAATGTGAATATATTCTTCTGGAAAAGTTTCCATATATATATATATAATAATTATAAACTCTCTTTTGTAGTTCTTCCTGGCAAAAATTTAGATGACTGTATCATCTCATGGAGTAAAATATGTTATAAGCATCTATAGCCACTGCTGCTACTTTTTTGCCATATTATAGTGAGTTCTACTATAATATGTTCAATAGCTAGTGATCATATTAATAGTATCAAGCTGCATTTTAGTTTAGTTTTTAAAGTAACATGAAATTATGTTTAACTGAAGTTAAAAAAGATGTAGACTTCCCTTCCCACAAAATGGCAGTTAAAAGAAAACCTGTTTTAATTACCAGTTTGTAAATAGAACACTACGCTAACTTTCCCATTTATTTCAAAAGTCAAATTCTATGATTTATAACAATTTTGTTTAAAACACTGGACCGTAATATGACAAAAACTCCACTGTGTGGAAGTAACAGTTCTTGGGTGCATAACATGTTCTTTTGCTAATAAGCTGTTTGACCACATGTAAAATATATTTTAAATCTTTTCAACAGTTTGCAAGCAACTAATAACATTTTCAAATTTTCTATTAATACTTCTGTAGAGTATAAATTTGTAAATTGAAAATGTGTTCTTTTTATTAATCTTCATGAGCAATATCTCAATGAGGAAGTTAATGTATGGGTGGTTACTTAAATCTTTATGGGTATTGATTTATGTCCATCAAGTATCAGGGTTTATTGAACATATTATCTCTGTGCTAAGCATATGATGAATTCAAAAGAAGTATAAGATATGGTCTTTAGAAGAGCTGTAGAAATAAGACTTTAGAGGAAATTATTGATCAATTCTAAAAGAAAGAATGATTACAAAATGAGTATGATATGTGAGTATGGATGACTTATAACTGTCTTCAAACCTGTGATATGCTGTTATATGTAAGAGAGATCCAACCTGTTCTGCCATAGGTTGTAGAACCTAGTGTATGGAACCACAGGAAGGTACAAAATAACTTATGATAGAGAAGATTCTTTTAACATTGAGTTTTGTTAAAATATAGACTATGTGCTTCAGAAAGCAGTAAATTCCAAAATCACTAATGAGATATTCATCACAAAATTGTCAAAGTGGTCATTCATAACCATAAATGTATTTTTATACTTCTAATTATTACATTTTGTTGAATAAGTTGCTTTCAGGGGAAAAGAAGATAAAAAATAAAATATTAGAATTTACTTGGTAATAGGTTTATGCATTTTTGAAAGGTATTATACAAGAATACTCCAAATGCCTGAGGACCTTTATGATAATATTAAGCAATGAAAATTTATTTTTTTCACAAATGATATATCTCAAAGTAACTATTTTAACGTTTTTATACAATGCTATCCTTAAAGCCACACTTTTGAATTATTCCTATGAAGAGATTTTAAGAATTTCTTAAGACCCAGTTTTTTGTTCTCCTTTAAGTAGATCTTAGGAAGCATGTATCTTTTCATATTAACTGAAACCATCATCTCATAGCAATGGTCCTATTATATAAATGATATTTTTTTCAGATTTTCAACCTCTTTGTAATGCTCACCAGTAATCATTAATCTGACATTTATTTTGGTAGCTTATTCTTTATATTAACATATATCTAATTTTTTATAGAATGAGCAAGCAAGGGAAAATAATAATGTATAGAACACTGATTTAAAATGGAGGCTTCCCTTTAAAGATCAGAGATGAAAATGGTTTTGTGTGAGTGTAACTGATTTCTCCAAATGGTAATCAAAGCTAATTATTCTACCTGTGAATGAGATGGTCACAATGAATGTGATGTTTATGATGTTTAAATCATTTTCCTTGTTAAAATATTTTGAAAGGGCTAGACTTCCTATTTGTGCTCAAAAGCTAGTGCCTGAGTGGACACCTCTGTCTTTTGCATTTTAGAAGAAATGGTCCAATTTTAGAGACATTTTTATCTTGTTCAGAATTATTTCAGGGCATTCTCACCCACTCTCGCAACAAGTTGCTTCCCTCGCACATAGTTTTCTAGAGCACATGGCTACCCTGCTGTGTACAAAGTGAAATCACACAATTAAACTTTGCAATTTTATGAAGAGCAGAACCTTCATATGTGGCAGAACAGCATGAAGTTTAGGTTTGGGGTGCATTAGCATAGTATATTTTTCTTTTCATAATTATATCATTTGGATTCTAAATCATGGACTATTGCTTTTTAATATTGATACTTGATTTTTCTTTGTTTAAAGTAGTCTTCAAATGGCATTTTTTAAAATAATACCAAATAACATAAAAGTGTCAGAAATTTCTAGATTGGTTTTATCCAGAGTCCAGAGAAGGTAGACATTTCTCACTTTAGTAGGCTTACATTCAGGCCAAGGGGGAAGAGGTTCCTCAACTCTCCTAAATTTTCCTGTTAGGGAGGAATACGGCCAAAGTTGATTTTACTCAAAAGACTATATGGTGATTTGAATTTCATTTAGCAGTTTGCTTTTGCTACACCTTTTTTTATTCACCTGTTCACACTTTTAAAATAAGACATTAAGAGGCTTCACACCATGGGATTATGCTTGGCACTATCAGTTATAATTAATATTATTCAATATTCCACATTAAATTCAGTTAATGAACCTGGTTCTGCTCCATAGTAAAGGAAACTGTGCTTGAAATCAGAGTTTGTTGACTACTTAATTTTTTTCTATTTTTGCTTTGCATTAAAAAGAATAAATGAGGACAGTTTACACTAATTCAATTTATTTATGGTCTTCTAGGATATACACTTGGGAGTTCCAATTGGATGTATGGAAGGCTATTATTCATGGCCAGGTGGTGGTGTAGATGCTAGGATTAAAGTTTCAAGGTCAGATGAATGAACATATTCTACAAATATATTTGTTATCTCGGGCAATCTACTTAGCCTTTTTCTATTTTTACATTTAAAAAGGAGAAAGAATTCCATTTTGAATGGATATTTTGTGGTTTAAATAAGGCTGTAGACAGAGTACCTGTGTTCAGACAGACAACCAAGAAATGATACTGTCCCCTTCTGGAGCCTCTACAAGGAAGAAATATGCTGTAGTCACATAAAAAATTTATCAGGTAAAGATATGCAAACAAATTAAGAAAACAATTAGCAAATAGTTTTAAATTTCTTACATAGTCGATTTCCTTAGAAATAAAATGTATAATCGATGCAACATTGACAGAGAATTATGGAAACAACTGATTTATACAGCTGTATTTAATGCTATTCATATTGATCTCATGTGTAAGTTATTACTAAAATAATGTGTAGCATTCAGTTCATTTCACGTTTCTATTGGCCTCACATTTTTTTCTTTGCCAGTTTTACCTGTAATTCAGTTACTCTCCAACCTCAATACAGCCAACCTATTTAACTTTCTTTTTATCTCCTTTATCCTTGTGAATTCTTTTTGCTTCTTTAGGAGATAATGGCTAGAAAAGAATATTGATATGTGACCTAGATTTCAAAGCATTCCCTAGGAAACAAGTAAGCAATCAATGGGAGAATGATGAGCAACAGCCATTCTTATTTCTACTTAGATGTTATCTTTTTAGGTATAAGAGTCATTATGGCCACATTAAGAGATGTTGTATCTGAAAAATCAAATCCCTAATGTTTTCCATGTGACTGTGGTGTATCCATTAGAGTCTGCTGAGAAACAATGGAATATGTGCTAATTCAAGGAAGGTTCACTTAAAGGGATTGTTTCTAAATGAGTAGATATAAAGGAACTACAGGGGTCATACAGCTAGGATAGTAGCCAGGCTATCACCATTCCACCCATTGGGATGAGGGAAGGGAGATGTTGGACAGAGAGATACATATATCAGTCTGGCACGAAAGGAGGATCTGAATCAACCCCAGTCAACATAATAGGAGAGACCCTGCAGAATAATCTTATTTTCCTCCCCTTCTCCCTCCTTCTACTGGAATTCTCCAGAGGATAAGAGAGTCTGTTGATAAAGTCTAGTGCTTCTCAAATTTTAATGTGTATTAGAATCACGCAGGGGTCTTGTTAAACCATCAATTCTAACTCAGCAGGTCTTGGGCAGGGCTCAATAATCTGCTTTTCTGACACGCTCAGTGAGGATGCCAGTGCTCCTAGTGTAACGCCACAGTTTGTGTAGCAGGATGTACCCTAGTCAACCTCTGTACAAAGAACAG
This sequence comes from Vicugna pacos, assembly GCF_048564905.1. Taxonomy (NCBI): domain Eukaryota; kingdom Metazoa; phylum Chordata; class Mammalia; order Artiodactyla; family Camelidae; genus Vicugna; species Vicugna pacos. Next base: position 2,921,536 of record NC_133001.1, on the reverse strand, counting down.
GAAGGAGAGTAGATCTGGAAAGTCATAAGGAAAATGTAGACCACAGATGCGTTATGATGAGAGTGCTTTGTTGTCTTCAATAGCTGTGGCTTTAGCAGCAGAACCCTGTATGACAGTGTCAGAGTCCATCTATGCTTGTTTAAAGCAGAATCTAGGTAATGATCCCAAGCTTTCTAGTGAAGAACTTGGATAAAATACAATAATCCAAAATTAGAAGGATGAGAAAATAGTGTTACTTATTAAAGTAATAACATTTTTTGTATTTTTTAAAAATTATTCACTATACGAATAAAATCTGTAATGAAAGAATAGACAGTAACATATGCAGTCTATATAAAAAGACAGGTATTATCTAAGAATACTTAAATCGGTGGCAAAGGAAGTCATGAAAAAACACTTATGGTTATATATCAAATAAACTGAGTAAAATGTGTTTATAATTATATCTAATAAAATGGATGGTTGGATTTACACTTGTTTAGAGGCTGTGTTTGGGGTATCTCATTTTAAAGGGGCTGCAAGCCATAAACATTTGTTTGGGTGTCCCAAGAGGCATCTCAAAGAGATGGGCACTATTTTTACAAAAGTCAAAATGGAGATATGGAAGGCACATGCGAATGTCAAGGTGAAGAAGAATAGCATGGAGGGTAGGGGTAGAGAAGACGGTGCCTCCCAACACACACATAAAAACAATCAAATGATGATTTCAAGTAAGTATTCCAGTGAGAAATGTTCCAAACTGCAGACCCCTGAGTTTTGGTCAAATGTTTCTCACGTGGCCATCTATGGTGTGCTTCCCAGTGAAGATAAACAGTAAACCACGATTAAGATGAATGTTTCTCCTAAGCAATGTTGGCAGTGTAATACTAGCTATTAATTATTAAGTTAAAAATAATTCAACATGAAAAATCATAATACTTAGAAATAAACATAATTAGACCTTGTATAAATAAAACTGAAAACACACACACACACACAGATTTGGAATTAGAGGAAATGTGGCCAAGATGGCGGAGTAGGAAGACCCAGAGCTCGCCTCCTCCCATTGGTGCCTCTGGGAGCGACCACTTACAGAGCAACTACTGATGAGGACCACCTGAAAACTAGCAGAAAATATTTTCTGTCCATCAATGAGACTGGCCTGAAGACCAGCAGGACAGATTTTCCTCAACTAAAGACATAAAGAAAGACCCACAGTGAGACAGGTTGAAGGGGTGGAGACACAGTACAGTGAGGAGACACACCGCCCAGGTGGGCAGCCCACAAAGGGAAATGGCCACGATTCCAGAGGCTCTCCCTAAGGAGTGAGTGTGGCTTTAAAGACCAGTGCAGCTTGTATACAAGGGACCTGGAGGGCTGTAGAAAACAGACTGTTCTCAAAGGGCATGCGCAAAATCTCACATCCTCTGAGTCTTAGCACAAAAACAGTAATTTGAAAGAAGCCTGGGTCAGATCCAGAGATAAGGAGGTAACTGAATCTCCCCCGGCAGCTGCCATTTTAGGAGCTTGTTCTTTGACAAGGACCCTAGTGATGGGAAACACCATTTTGTAGTTCTCCCTATAGCCTATCAGGGCCAGGGGCTCATCGCCCACCTGCAGAACAACACCAGTCCTGGAACCCGTCAGGCCAAGCAGTCAGCCAGGCCAGGACTTGGCCCCACCCACCAGCAGGACAGAGACAGCCCCAGGGCCCCCAAGTCACACAGCAAACAATTCTAGGACACATCCCTGACCACCAGTAGGTTGGCACCAGCCCTGGGCCCCTCAGGCTGTATAGCCAGCTGCCCTGGGACACAGCCCCACCAACAGCAAGCTGACAGTCACCTTATGAAGCAGGGTCTGGAAGTCAACCATGTGAGGAGCTAGCCAAGTCCACCAACACACACACCATAGTCAGTCATCCACACCAGAAAGGCCATGCAGGCCACATAGGAGACATCACTAAACTGCATAGCTCTGGTAACCAGGGCAAGTATAATGCTGTGCCTCACAAAGTGTCTCCTACATAAGGCCACTTCTCCAAGGTCAGGAATCATACCTGACCTATGTTTATGTAGGTCAAAATATGCAAACAGAGAATTTGGCAAAATGATGAGACATAATAATATGCTACAAAAAGAGGAATAAGACAAAACTCAGAAAAAGATACTAAATGAGGTAAAGATACACGACTTACCTGACACAGAGTTCAGGGTGCTAATTATAAGAAGGCTCATTGAACTATAGGAAAGAATGGATGAACACAGTGACAATTTTAACAAAGAGCTAGAGATAAGAATCAAACAGATCAGAATAATATAATTAACTATAAAAAAACACTAGAAAGAATCAACAGTAGGTTAGATGAATCAGAGGCACAGATCAGTGAACTGGAAAACAGAGTAGTAGAAATCATCCAATCAGATCAAGGAAAGGGAAAAAATATCTTTTAAGATAATTTAAGAGACCTCTGGGACACTATCAAGCACACTGAAATCCACATCATGGAGATCCCAGGAAAGGAAGAGAGAAAATGGCAGAGAACCTATTCAAAGAAACAGTAGCTGAGAACTTCTGCAACCTGGGGAATGAAACAGACATCCTAATCCAGGAAGCACAGAGGGTCCCCTAAAGATACATCCAAAGAGTTCCACACCAAAACACATTATAATTAGAATTTCAAAAATTAAAGATCACAAGTGAAAAGCAACTAGTTACATGAAAAAGAGCTTCCGTAAGACTATCAGCTGACTTTCCAGCAGAAAATTTGCAGGCAAGAAAGAAGGGGCACAATATATTGAAAGTGATATAATGGAGAAACTTACAATTAAGAATATTCTACTTGGCCAGGCCAACATTCAGATTTGAAGGAGAGATAGGATTTTACAGACAAGCAAAGCTGAAAGAGTTCAGCACCACTAAACTGGCTTTACAGGAAATATTAAAAGGACTCTTCTAAGCAGAAAAGACTAAACCAGATATATAAAAATTATAAAATAAAATCTCATTGATAAATTCAAACATACCACAATAATGGTGGTGAATAGCAGGAAGGTTAAAAGTAAGAGTGGTAACACCATCTACATTCACAATTAGTAGTTTCATGATACACAAAACCAACCTATAAAAGATGAAAAATATAATGCTAAAACATTAAAAGTGGAGAGGGGAGTAAAAGGGAGGGCTGTTACAATGCATTCAAACTTAAGGGACTATCAACTTAAAATAATCATATACATATGTATGTAATTATAAATAAATCTCAAGGTAATAACCATAAACCAAAATATTAGAATAGACACACACACATACACACAAAGAGAAAGGAATCCAAACACAACACCAAAGACAGTCATCAAGTCACAAGGGAAGAAGGCAAAAGAAGAATAAACAAAAACAAAAAAATCAACAAAATGGTAGTAGTGCATTCCTATCAATAATTGCTTTAGGTGTAGATGGATTAAATGCTTCAGTTGAAAGACACAGAGTTGCTGAATGGCTAAAAACAAGAATCATATCTATGCTGCCTACAAGAGATTCACTTCAGATCTAAAGACACACACAGACTGAATCTGAAGGGCTGAATATGTAATCTGTGAAGCAGAAATGAAGAAAAGCTGGGCTAGCAATATTTATGTCAGACAAAATAGACTTTAAAGCAAAGACAGTAATCAGAGACAAATAAGGACACTGTGTAATAATAAAGGGATTGATCAAACAAGAAGACATAACAACTATAAATGCGTATGCAATCAACACTGGAGCACATACATATATAAAGCAAATTTAACAAATATAAAGGGAGAAATTCACAGTAATACAATAACAGTGGGGGATTTTAAATCCCACTTACATCAAAGAACAGAACACCCAGAGAGAAAACTCAATGAGGGAACACTGGCCTTAACTGACACCTTAGATCAAATGAAATAAATAGATACATACAGAACATCTCATCCCAAACCAGCAGAATACACACTCTTTTCAAGAACATATAGAACAGTCTCTAGGATAAATCACATGCTAAGCCACAAAATGTCTCAATATTAAATTTATATTTATAAACTTATATGTATTTTAGAATATATTTATATCTAGGAAGATTTAAATCCTATCAAACATCTTTTCTGACCACAAAGTAATGGATCTAGAAATCAACTACAAAAAATAGACTGCAAAAAACACGAACACATGGAGGCTAATCTATATGCTACTTAAGCAAGCAGTGCATCACTGACAAGATCAAAGTGGAAATAAAAAACTGCCTTCAAATGTAATACACAGCACAGGGATTATAACCAATATTTTATGATAAGCTTAAACTGAGTATAATCTATAAAAATATTGAATCATATTTTGTACGACTGAAACTAATGTAATATTTTAAATCCACTATACTTCAACAGAATAAATACCTAGAGACAAATGAAAACAGAAACACAATCATCAAAATTTAGGAGATGCTGAAAAAGCATTTCCAAGAGGAAGATTTATACCTGTAATAGCCTACCTCAGGAAACAAGAGAAATCTCAAACAAGCTGCCCTTACACCTAAAGGAACTAGAAAAAGAACACACAAAATCCAGAATTAGTAGAAATAATAGAGATCTAAGGAGAAATAAATGAAATAAAGACTAAAAAACCAGAAAAGATCAATGAAGTGAAGACTTGGTTCTTTGAAAATATAAATAACATTGATAAACCTATGGCCAGTTTCTTCAAGAAAAAATATTGGTCCAATTAAATGAAATCATAAATGAAATGAAATAGAAATTAGAACCAACAGAAGAGAAATAACAAAAGATCGTAAGAGACTATAGACATTATACACCAATAAAATGGATAAGCTAAAAAAAAAAGGATAAATTCCTAAAGATGTACAATCTTCCAAGAGTGAATCAGAAATATTAACAGGTCGATTACCAGTGATGGAATTGAATCAATAATAAAAAAAATCCCAACAAAAAAAGCCCAGGACCAGAAAAGTTCACAAGTGAATTCTACCAAACATGTAAAGAAGATTTAATGCCTAGCCTACTCAAACTATTCAAAAAAAAAAAAAGAGTAAAAAACACTTCTGAACTCATTCTATGAGACCAATAGCACCCTAATATCAAAATCAGACAAAGACACCAGCAAAAAAATTACAGGCCAACCACTGACGTAGATTAAAAATACTGAATAAAATATTAGCAACTGAATTTAACAATGCATTAAGAGGATCTTACATCATTATCAAGTGGATCAAGTGGGAACTAGTGCAGGGATGCAAAGATGGCTCAGTATACACCAGTTAGCTCATGGGCTATATACCACATTAACAAATGAAGAATAAAATCATATGATCACCTCATTTGATGCAGAGAAGGCTTTCGACAAAACTCAACATCCACTTATGATAGAAACTCTCAAGAAAGTGGGTCTAAGATGAAAATACCTTAACATAGTAAATGTCGTATAGGACAATCCTATAGCTAACATCATACGCAATAGTGAAAAGCTGAAATCTTTTCCTCTAAGATCATGATCAAGATAAGGATTGCCACTCTCACCACTTCTATTTAACATAGTATTAGAAGTCTTCACCACAGCAATCAAACAAAAAAAAGAAAGGAAGGAAGGAAAGAAACAAAGAAACAAAGAAGGAAAGAAGAAAGAAGATTCATCCAAACTGGTAAGGAAAAAGTAAAATTGTCACTATTTATAGATGACAGAATAATATACATGGAAATCCCTAAAGAGTCCACCAACCCCCCCCAAAAACCCCTATTTAAACTAGTAAGTAAATTCAGTTAAGTTGCAAGATACAAGATTAATATGTAGAAATCTGTTGCATTTCTATACACTAATAATGAACCATCAGAAGAAGAATTTAAGAAAACAATACTATTTACAGTCCAATCAAAAATAATAAAATACTGAAGAATAAAACTAATCAAGAAGGTAAAAAACCTAAAAAACCTGTACTCAGAAAACTATGACTCTGATGAAATAAATTGAAGAAGACAAGAACAAATGGAAAGACATATGTGTTCATTGATTGGAATAAATAATATCATTAAAATGACCACACTGCCCAAGGCAATCTACAGATTTAATGCACTCCCTATCAAAATACCAACAACATTTGTCACAGAATTAAAAAAAAAAATTCTAAAATTTTCATAGAAACACAAAACCCTGAATAGTAAAACAATCTGGTGAAAAGAGAACAAAGCTGGAGATACCACAATCTTTGATTTCAGACTATACTACAAAGCTACAGTAATCAAAACAGCATGGCACTGGCATAAAGACAAACACATAGGTCAATAGAACAGAACAGAGAGCACAAAAATGAGCTCACAGTTATATGGCCGATTAATCTTTGACAATGAAGCAAGAATATACAACGGAAAAAAACAGCCTCTTCAATAAATGTAGGAAAACTGGCCAGGTACAAGCAAAAGAATCAAGCTGGACTACTTTCTTACACCACATAGAAAACTGAAATCAAATTCATTCAAAGAACTAAACGTAATATCTGAAATCACAAAACTCTTAGAAGGAAACATAGGCAGTGTGCTCTTTGAAATCAGTCTTAGCAATAACTTTTTGGATATGTTCCCTCAGACAAGGGAAACAAAAGTAAAAATAAGCAAATGTGACTACATTAAACTAAAAATCTTTCCCACAGCAAAGGAGACTGTCAATAAAATGAAAAGGCAGCCTAATGAATGAGAGAAAATATTTTCAAATGATATATCTGATAAGATATTACTCTCCAAAATACACAGAGAACTCATACAGCACAACATCAAAAAAAAGTCTCAATTAAAAAGAGATCAGAGGACCCAAATAGACATCTGAAGAAGACATACAAGTAGCCAACTGACACGTGATGAGATGCTCAACATCACTGATCATCAGGGAGATGCAAACCAGACCAACATATGATATCGCTTCACACCTGTCAGAATGGCTGTTTTCAAAAAGACAATAAATAACAAGTGTTGGAAAAGATGTGGAGAAAAGGGAACCCTTGTGCACTATTGCTGGGGATGTAAAGTGGTGCAGCCACTATTGAAAATATTATGAAAGTTTCCTCCAAAATTCAAATTAGAACTAATACACGATCCAGCAATTCCACTTCAGGGTATTTTCCCAAAGAAGCAAAAACACTAATTACCAAATAATATGTGCACCCCTATGTCATTACAGCATGATTCACAATAGCCGAGACATGGCAGGAACGTAACTGCTTATCCATAGATGAATGGATAAAGAATGTAATATATCTTGCCATTTAAAACAACATGGATGGACCCAGAAGGTTTATTACGCTAAGTGATGTAAGTCAGGCAGAGAAAGACAAATAACATATGATTTCATTTATATGTGGCATCTAAAAATAAACCCAATAAAAAAGAAACAAACAACCAGAAACACAGTCATAGATACAGAGAGAAATCAGGAGTTGTTGGAGGAAAGGGTGGTGGGGGGATGAATGAGTTAAATGAGCTTAGATTAAGAGGCACAAACTTCCAGTTACAAAATAAGTGAGTCATGCAGATGAAATGGATTATAGTCATTTGGAATATAGTCAATATAATATCTTTGTATGGTGACAGGTCATTTTAATTAGACTTAACCTGGTGATCATTTGGTAATGTTTAGGAATATTGAATCACTATGATTTAATTATACTTCAACAAACAAACAAACAAAAAACCTCATAGAACCAGAGGTCAGATTTGCGGTTACCAGAAGTAAGATGTCAGGGAGGGGAACTGGATGAAGGTGACCAAAAGGTACAAACTTCCAGTTATAGGGTAAATAAATACTAGGGATGTAATATGCACCATGATTAATATAATTAACACAGCTATATGACATATATGAAAGTTGCCAAGAAGGTATATTTCAGGAATTCTTATTACAAGGAAAAATATGACTTTTTCTTTCTATTTTATTTTGTGCCTATATAGATTATAGTTCACTAAACTTATTGTGGTGATCATTGCTTGATGTATTAAGTCAAATCATTGTACTATACATCTGAAACTTATACAGCATTGTTGATGTCCTTGAATGAGTAGGCCGTGGGGCCCAAGGCCAGAGTCACAACAACATGTTTGTAGTACAAAGTAAATGATGATTGTATGCGTGTCCCGGTTATATGAGTTTTACAACAAAGAAAGTAGAAGTACGCATGCGCTCGTGGTGTTCTGTAAGCCTCATGAACAAAGAAAGTGACACTGTACATGTGCAGGCGAAAAACAAATAAAAGCAGGACCGGCGCAGCACGGAGCGCACGCACCACCTTGTGGCAATGAAACAAAGCGCTGTTTCACTCCGTGTTGGCTCATGGTGCAGTCTGTCTCGTGGTATGGCAGCTCCTTGTGCATTTTTCCAGTAGGGCCACTCACCTCCTCAAATCCCACTGCAGCCGCCCTGAGCTGACAAGCACTTTATGTCATTTGTCTCTCCATAAAACTGGAAGAATATAAATAAAATAAAAAGAGGAAAAAAGACTTGGAATGAAAAATACAGCAAAGAGATTTAATTCGTGAAGTTGACATTTTCCCCCAAATTTATTTATACCCGTATTTTTTCAAAGTTCTGAAGGGAGATTTTAGAAATCTGATGTATATACTTAGATTTTTCTCAAGGAATAAAAGGGCAAGAGTATCTAATAACACTTTGAAAAGAGAACTAATAAAATAATTTGTCTTATAAACTGATAAGAATTCTGTAGAAAATAATCACTTTTATAGATTTAAAAACATTTTAATCCTCCTAGAGAATGTCATTCTAAGTGAAGTAAGCCAGAAAGAGAAAAAAAAATACCGTATGAGATCGCTCATATGTGGAATCTAAAAAACAAAAACAAACAAACAAACAAACAAAAACAAAGCATAAATACAGGACAGAAATAGACTCATGGACAGAGAATACAGACTTGTGGTTACCGGGGTGGGGGGCGGGGTAGAGGGTGGGAAGGGATAGACTGGGGTTTCAAAATTGTAGAATAGATAAACAAGATTACACTGTATAGCACAGGGAAATATACACAAAATGTTATGATAAATCACAGAGAAAAAAATGTGACAATGAGTGTGTATATGTCCATGAATGACTGAAAAATTGTGCTGAACACTGGAATTTGACACAACACTGTAAAATGATTATGAATCAATAAAAAATGTTAAAAAAATAAAAAAAAAATAATCCAAAAAAACAAAACAAAACAAAACATTTTAATCTACCAGTAATCTATATATGCTATAGAAAAGATCATTAAATCCAATAGTAAATTTTACATTTTTATATGTAGATCAGTATGACTGCGTTAGGTGATGTTATTGTTTTATTAATTTTTATAAAAATTTTCACATCTTATATTTGATAATAGCAACACAAGCATTGTTATAAGACTTTCATGTTTTGAAGTACTTTGAAAAAACTTAGAATAAAACATACATGTTTATGCATATATACTTTTTTTTTTCAAGAATCTAAGTACACACAGAAACCACAATCATGATTTAATTTTTTTTTTCTGCTGGCCAAACTACTCAGTTTCCTCCAGAAATTTAATGAAATATTAGCAACCCTCTCATGGCTAGTAAGAACTTGAAGAGGGGGACAGACTTACAGGAAAAATGTAAATTGTCACTCTTTCCAGATATCCTTAAGGTTTATTTTGCCTGCTGATAAAGCTCGCACTTTCCATTCAGCTGTGTTAAAGAGTCCACTTAGAAAACTTTAAAAACTGCTTCTGCCTAAGGATGCTCCCCTACTGGCTACCCCCTTGGAGATAATGTAACAAATGACTTCTTTTTATAGGGAATGACTTTGCAAAACAAAACAATAAAGCATGTTCAGAAGTAACTAAACTCAGCAGGCCCAGTCATCACTGCTTGGCTCTGCAATTTCAAATCTATAATTAGACATGTTGTCAGGTTTTTTTCCAGGCTTTAATGACTTCTGTTTTGTTTGTAACAAATGCTGGAGAGCCGCCTCCTGGGAGGATTGCAGGGGGTGGGGAAGCTGAGCTGATGAGAGCTTGGTTTTATTTGAGATGCAGTTTCCTCAGTTTCAGGTTGTTTAACACTCTAGCATGTTAGAAGACTGTAGGTGCATTGTCTGAGGGTGTGTGTGGTAGGCAGTGTGGTTGGGGTATGTGGGACAGCTTGCAGAGTTGTCCAACTGAAGCAGTAAATGAGCAAAGGTGGAGCTGGGAGTCATGACTCGACTCTGTCCCTTGGGCTGCGTGCTCCATTGCTGCACTTTGATGGTCATGATGTGGTTAATGAATAGCTGGGCAAAGGTATGTTTAGTTATGGTTATTCAATAAGTTGACAAACTTTCATTGAGTGCCTAGTACATGTGAAATATTGTGCTAGGAACAATAGGGGACAAACCAACTCCCATAATCTACTAGGAAAAAGAAAACACTGGCAAAAACAAAATCAGTAATGGTGAAGCAGGCAACTAACCTCCTGAAGGAAGGATTTCTTGACCTCTCCAGGCTCAATCAAACCTTTGTCCTAGCCTTATTGTGATGCTAAGTACACTGCAATGTTTTTTTTTTTTTTTTTGCACTCTTGCTTTATTCACCAGACAATGAGCTACTTGGGGACAGACTATTTTTATTCATATTCCATTTCTTAGTGTCTTACATGACCCTGACATGAAGAACATGCTTAGAAAATGAGAGTGTGTGAGTCAATGAACGTGAAATAGAGCCGCCTCTATATTGAAGGAATGGTACCATCAGGTGCCGGTGGAGAGGGTAAGAGAAGGAAGCCTCTGAGGGTGGCTGGGGATACACAAGGAAGGCTCTGTGTCCACTCAAGGTGAAAGGGCTCTGACTAAAATTTTGGTATATGTGTAATACACTTTCAATTGTGTGGAGTTGTTAGGATAATATCATAAAGGGTCCCTCTTCCTCCCTGAAAAGAGTGCTTCCTGAACAGTCCTGAAACTCCCTCGAAGTAAGTATACCTTTATTAAAATTGAAATCTTGTTCGGGAGACCTCAGGCATCAATATCTTATAAATAAACACTTTATCAGGTAACTTTCTTTTTGGGCTATTCCCAAGGGTGGAATATCACCTCCTAGTAGGTTTCTAGGAAAGAGATGAGAGTAGGACATAGCAGTTGGGCAGGACCTCAAATACAAGCATGGTTATTAACTATTTTTCTTTAGGCTAATTCGTTATACTGAATAAATGGACACATGGGGGTAGGATGCTTTTTGTATTACTCCAATTTCTGATATTCCCCATGCAGAAGTGACCTGGGAGGTACACTTAGCCAACAGAATCTGCATTTTCAAGCTTGACTTGAATCAGTCAAGTGTTTGAGGAATAAAGAAAAATTTGCTTCTCCCCATGGCTAGAGGGAATAATTGGTCCCACCTATACAACCAAAAGCAAATAACCGAAATGCAAGTTTAGGATCCATTTTGCAATCCCTGAAAAAAATCTATATAAGTATAGTTTTATTACTGTTAATGGCTCTAGTTAAGGTGGAAAATTAGTCTACTGTTCCACTGAAAATACTGCAAGCTTGCACAGAAAGTCACACAAATACCAAGCAATTGGAAGCTACAGGAAAATGAAGGAACAGTTTCATTTTGAATGTTGTTTCCTATACAGAAGAATAATCATAATAAACAAAGAAGTCTTTATAAAGGATCAGCCTTTTTAGTGGGGTCTCAGAAATTCAAAAGGGCAAATACAAATGTGCTTAGAAACATACCTGCAGTCTAACAAAAACCATGAGGCAGCTATGAGTTAAAACATCATAAGCATTTAAACCATTAAAATCTTTAATCTCTAAAGGAATGCTATTTTTTTATTGAGTTATAGTCAGTTTACAATGTTGTGTCAATTTACAGTGTAGAGCACAATTTTTCAGTTCTACGTAAACACACATATATTCATTCCTGCAAGGAATGCTATTATTAAAAGGATTTCCTTTTATGTCCAATAGTTCTGTGTTGACTTGACCTGATTATCTACTGGTGGACCAGTTACCTTTGGCATACTCCAGTGCTGTAGGTTAAGTGTGAAGGAACTTCATCTGCCAGACTTCTGGCTTTCTGGAGATGACAGACAAAATGTCTGTGACCTTTGGTCAGGAATATGCAAGGGGCCCTGTTATGTGGAGGGTTTGTACTTAAGTCCTGACCAAATCCAGAGACATGGGAATCTATCTCTGATAAAACCTTCTAGTATATCTTTTTTTTTCTCTCTCATTCCATTCTTGCAGGCAACTGAAATAAGCTAGTAAGAAAAGAAGAAAAACATCAGTTTAAAAAGAAATCTATTATATATAAAAGAGATAAACAACAAGTTTCTACCGTGCAGCACAGGGAACTATATTCAATGTCTTGTAGTAACCAATAATGAAACAGAATATGAAAACAAGTATATGTATGTATGTGTGTGACTGAACTATTTTGCTGTACACCAAAAATTGACACAACACTGTAAACTGACTAAACTTCAATAAAAAATGCAAAAAAGAAAATCAGTAATAAAGACCTAAAATCATAGTCTCACAAATACCCAAATCTCATATCCTAGAGCCTTTCAGAGACACAAAAGAGATTTGAGTTCAAGGTTTTCTCCTTCTCCTCTTGCTTCTTCCACCCATTTATCTGCCACAGAATCTGCTTCAGGAAGCAGGATGTAAGCCATTAGGTTAATGAGTGCAAGCGCTTGCAAGAGATGCGAGGAACTCAGGCAAAATTTTGACACAGAAGTGAAAAGGCACACAGAGATGGTATCTAAGTTTTGGAACCAGTAGAACTGGGGTAGAAAGAGAAGAATAAAAGGATTGAGTAGTTGAGAGGAAACTCCAGACCACAGTGAGAAAATTCAAAGGTCTCCTGGGTGGGTTAGTACCTTGGCACCCCTTCAAATAGATGCACTTGCTTTAGCTCCCCCTGATGTTACATAATGCATTCTGGCTGAACTTAATAGCTATTGATAGCATATCAAGAAATTACACTTAAGTTTATATACGCATTCTCATTATACACTCAAATAACCTCTTTGCTTTTCTCAGTTGCAACTCCCAAGGAAGCCAATGACAACTCTTGACAATTTTCACCCAAGTTAATAAGTTTCAGTGAATTCCTTCAAAAGTCTCCCTTTGTGACTTGATAATCATTGAAAAACCTAAGCAGTAAAGAAACTCTAGGCAAACACTTTTGTATCAGATTTTGAAATACAAAGTTCGTGTGACAGACAGGTATTCTCCAAGGTCACCTCAGTGCTTGTTCTTTCAGCAATTTTCTGTTTGCGCTTCTCTGTTGATTACAGCCAGTTGATTATTTATATCAAGATCTCTTTTTAAAATTATTATTATTGTAGCATAGTCAGTTTACAATGTTGTGTCAATTTCTGGTGCGCAGCATAATGTTTAAGTCATACATGTACATACACACATTCATTTTCATATTCTTTTTCATCATAGGTTACTACAAGACATTGAGTAGTTCCCTGTGCTATACAAAAGAAATTTATCTATTTTATATATAGTAGCTAGTATCTGCAAATCTCGAACTCCCAATTTATCCCTGCCCAGCCCCTTTCCCCACTGATAACCATAAATTTGTTTTCTGTCTGTGAGTCTGTTTCTATTTTGTAAATAAGTTCATTTGTGTCTTTTTTTTAATTCCACGTATAAGTGATATCATACGGTATTTTTCTTTCTCTTTCTGGCTTACTTCGCTTAGGTTTATCCATGTTGCTACAAATAGCATTATTTTATGATTTTTTATGGCTGAGTACTTTCCATTGTATAAATATACCATAGCTCCTTTATCCAGTCATCTGTCATTGGGCATTTAGATTGTTTCTATGTCTTAGCTATTGTACATAGTGCTATGAACACTGGGTTGCATGTATCTTTTTCTTTTTCACTTTGCCCATGAGAATTGCCATTTGTTCCCTAAGTTGCCAAAATCATCACCAAGGGCTGCGGATGGGGACGAGGAGGCTCAAACATTGATTGAGGGGCCAGTCAGGAGTTGGAGGGAAGAGGAGCAGGTGGAGGGACCCCTAGCTGTCCCTCCCCCTTCTAATGCCATGGGAAGGGTCTTCCTCTGGCCAGCACCCTGCCCATCCCCGATGCCCAGTTTCTCTCAGAGAGGCGGGATGGGAGGCATGGGAAGAGGGTGTAGTGTGAGTGTGCCCCAGGAGAGAGAAGGGTGCTGGGTGGGGGCGGGGTCCCCCACTTCACATGCACTCACAACACTGGTGGCCCAGGCAGCAGAAATGGGGGAAGCCCCCTCCCACCCTGGATTATAGGAGGGAGGGATTAGTGTTGGGGACTGAGGGTCTCAGGGGCATCATGGGGGGCAGACCAGGGCCCCCACCAGGGGAAGAGATGTAGGTCAGTGGTGCTCCAGGGACCAGGGGCATGGGGCTGAGCCGCAGCTGGTTCAAGGTAAGCGTCACAGGGGACGTGGGCTGGAAGTGGTTGGTGATGGAGGGGACAGCGGCCAAGGTTCTGCTCAGCAGGAAGGTGTTAGAGGCCTTGGCTCCTGGTGGAGTGGGGCCCAGTTGTCTCACCAGTGAGTCCAGGTCAACCAGGGCTGTGTTGGGCCCCAGGAAGGGCTCAGGAGTCTTCCGTGTGGGTGGTGTTGGGGTCGGGGCAGCAGCGAGCGAGGGTCTCCTGACAGCCTCGGCCAGAGAGACCCCAACCCCACTCATGTCGAATGCAACAGGGCTGCAGGTGGGCATCTCTCCGGTGCGCAGACCCAGCTCCCCCGGGCTGCTCCCAGAGGTCGGCAGGGCCATGTGCAGTCGGTGGAAGCCGTAGAACTCGTCAGGCTCCGTCTCAGACCCCCGACCACTGTGGTGCTGTTGATGCTGGGCTTGGCAGGTGACCCCCCCTGCTGGGGGTCTGAGAGGGCTGGGGCTGGTACCTAGGGATCAGAGGCTGGGGGGCTGCTGAAGGGGCCCCCCCATCTGAGATCCCCCGTGGGTCAGGAGCATGCCCCTCTCCAGTGGCTGGGGACTGGGTCCCATCTGAGTCCCGCCCCAAGGGTCAACTGGGGGCCCTACAGGTGCAGCAGTCCTCCAGGGGTCCCCGAAGGCTGGTGTAGGGTCCGGACCACCCCAGGGATCAACAGCTGGAGGGACAGAGGGTCCCCCCGGGGTCTGAGGGGGTGGCAGCCGTGGGGATGGCAGGGGCCATGGGTGCTGGGCCCCCCCAGGGGTCCGTGGCCGGCGGAGGACCTGGGGCCGTGAGGACATCAGCAAGATTCGTGAGGGATGACAACTCCTGGCCGGCCGTCTCCCTCTTGCTCTCCTCTGTGGCCATCTGCAGCCTCCGGCCATCCCCGCACCGGAGCTGCTCCTCCTTATCGTGCTCCCTGTGGCTCAAACTTAGGGCCAGCTGGAGCTGCATGTCATCCTCAGGGCTGCACGGTGGGGGCTGGTCGGCCTCCTCCTTGCTCGTGGCCAGAGCCAGCTGGAGCTGCAATTCCTCCTCTTCACTGCTCTGCGGCCAGGCCTGCTCTGCCTCCGGCGGGGGCCGAGCACACGGCAGGGGCACCTGCTTCTCCTTGGCCTTGACCTCGTGTGTGCACGCTCCTCCCGCAGCCAGTCCTCTTCAGGCAACAGGGCCACCAGATGCTTGACCTTTTTGTGCACGTTCCTGCCCTGGTCCTTGCCCTTGTGGTGCACGTACTGGAAGTCCTTCAGCGTCTGCACGGCCTACATGTTCTCCTTGCGCTGCAGCACACGTGCTCCGAGCCGGTCTTGATGAGCTCCTCCGTCGGCATCACGGCCTTGTACACGTGGCCAGTTCTTGCAGTGGTTGTTGAGCCGCTTCCAGATCATGCTCATGATCTGTGAGAAGGCCACCGTGTCGTAGGTGAGGTTCGTGTGATCTCAGACATGAGGGAGCTGGAAGGGTCCCAGGGGTGTTGCTCGTGGTTTTGTGGACCTTGATCTCAGCCTCAGCTTAGTTGTGGGCCATGTTCTTCATCTGGCACTGCAGCGAGGTCGACATGGCTCCCAGCAGCAGTGAGGGGAGGGGCACCCTGGGGTGTGCAGAGATGGGGCGACTGGAGGAGGCAGGCTACAGCAGGGGCTGGTGGGTCACTGCGTATTGGCCTCTTCATGCTGTGCTCTGGGGGGGGCCATGGCAGGCATCCCCTGTCCCCTGCTTGGCCTCAGTATCATGGGGCACACCTTGGGGCATGTACAGACGCATGGAGGGCCACAAGCTGAGGGCCCCACCGCCCTGGCACCCAGGAGCGGCACAGAGAGCCAGATGGCAGAGGGGAGCCACTGAGCAGATGGGAAGCAACCCGGGGTGCATGTATTTCTGGATCATAGGATAAGTCTATTTTCAGCTTTTTGAGGAATGTCCATACTGTTTCCCATAATGGCTGCACCAAATTACATTCCCCCCAGCAGTGTAGGAGGGTTCCCTTTCTCCACAGCCTCTCCAGCATTTGTCATTTGTGAACTTTTAAATGATGCCATTCTGACTGGTGTGAGGTGATACCTCATTGCAGTTGGTTCTCTTTTGAATCAGCCCACCACATTTGGTGATTCTTTTCAGTTCCCATTGTCCTTTAGCGTCTTCAGTCCATCTTAACTATCTTAGAAGGTCATTTCATCATCACATTCTATTTTTCACTGGCTCACCATTTTCAGTGCTTAGTAATGAACAGACAGGAGTGTCTGTGTAATCATGTGAAACCACGCCCAATTAAACTTTGAGAAGCACACCAAAACACTTCTTATATGCAAGTATTTATTCCATTTTTTAAATGAAGATAAGAGAAATAAATTTACCACTAATAAAGATATTCTACGCCATTTTAATTTTTTTAAAAAAAGAAATTAATAGCAAGTCATTTGTATATTAGGCCCAGTATGATTTTAGATAATACAAATCATCATCTTAATAAAAGGCATGAGTCATGTAGTTTCAGACTTGCAGTTCACCTGACGGCTGGCTTCTCTGGTCTCTGAGTTAGTGGTCCAGCCTTTGGTTGCACCTGCATTACAGAAAGAGATGAAAACAAAATGAGAAGGTAGTGGTGAGGAACATTTTCCAAAAACTTTCCATGAAGGATTGTGGAAAGAGATTCCAATCTAGTCACTACTTGGGAATCTGAATTAATTGACATCATTATTCAGATTTGTATCAGTAACTTTTGAAAAGACATTAACTGTCAAAGTATTACTCAAGTCAGTCAATCATTTTACCCAAAATACCAATTTTAGTCAAATATTGCACTAAAAAATACTAGTCTCATTAAGTCACCCAACTCCACCTTTTCTAGGCCCCTTTTGGTTGACTCTGATTGATTCTGAAAAGACTAGAAACCTTCAGCAATTTCAGCATCTCTTGCAGACAGAATCCATGAAAATATTTGAAAACTTCACCCTTTCTTTCTAGTTCTCAAAATCAACAACTCCCAATCCTGGCCCAAATATGAATACGTTGATTCCAAATACAGCTGAAATCTCTTGGAAATGTAAACATTCTTAAATTGGCCTAGAAAGGAATTAGAAGCTACTGATCCTGCATCCTTTTTAAAGTAAATTTAAGATATAAACAATTTAGCTACTTCAGTGAGTGCTGACAAGAGCCCAGTCACTTCTTATTCCCATACTTTGCCTACTTAGACTGCCTAACCACTGGATTTTATGAATAAAAAGGAGAGGAGAGAAAGGAAAGAGCGATTCTGCTTATCACTGAAAAGGAAGCTTATGAGTAGATCTGGGTGACACTTTTACTTTCTGATCATTGTTGAGCAAGACTGAGTTCCTCTATTGAAAATGATAAACTATTAACGGAGCTGGATTTGCTTGGATTTGATGTGGTCTTGCTCTTGGTGTGTGTTTATTTGGGGAACATTTTGTTTCTTTCAGCAAAAAAAAATTGGATCCCCTGTTAAGATGGTGTTTCCTAGTGATACTATAATATCAAGGTTGCAAACTTGGTGTCATGGGGGTCTTTGTCCAGCCCATTAGGCTTGCTTGTTTGACCTTCAGAGTCTTAAAAAAAAAACTAAGCAAATACTTAAAGATCAGGTGATTTCATATAGAACCTCTCATTTCATTTTCTTGAAAAGTCAAAAGACAAAATTTGATAAGACGACAATGGTCTGTATTTCACTCAAATTCTAATTGCATAAAACCAAAGCTGAGTAGTAGTTGTCCACTCAAGTCTGTCTTAGTCTTTAACATTCACAGCTGTTTCCTTGACACTGAGTTTCATTTGGCATTTGCCATCATGCTTACACTACTGTTTTTTTTTTTAGTAATAGTGAAATAAATCTGAAAGTGGGAAAAGTGAGAGCTGTTTTTCCCCCAAGATAAATGACAGACCATGTTTATTTGCACAAGTGAAAAAAGATCCATGTGTTTAATAAGCAAACAATGATCTGCCATAGAAGGAGACAACTTAAGTTGCCAAGCCATCATTTTAGTTTATGTTACCTTCATGCCCCTTGTAGGCACTGGAGTTGGAATCCCTGATTGATTACATTCTCTACATCAGTGGTTCTCAACAAAGGGGCATATAGGAATATCAGAACCTAGAGTGCCTTTTTCAACATATACACCCTTCCACACAGGCATTTCTGGGACGCCTGCCACTTCCGGAGTCTTCATCTCACTGCAAAAGCTGTCTAGGAAATTCTGATATGATTATCTGGTGGAGAACTCCACATCTGGTCTATTGAAAGACATCCTGATGTTTTTATTACAATTTCTCTCCCTTGTCCATGCCAAAATAAAATGCCCAACAACCTTTGAGTTCAAGCATCATGCCCAAAACCCTTAATAGAGCTAAAGTAATGTGTTTATATGGTGAGAATCTGTCAAGAAGACTCTTCTGATTAATGTTCTTGCTTCAAGTGGTATGTGGGGGGGGCCCTTGCTCCCTCATCCCCAGAGATGGCCCACATTCTGCCTACGGAGTGTATATCTGCTTTTACCCTAACCTGAGCACCCAACTCCCACACCTCATGGCCTGTCTCTGGCCTTCTGAAAGAGCCTACACTCTATGTGCTATGTATCTCTCTAAATAAATCTACCTTTACTCCAAAAAAAAAAAAATAGTAGGTAGGGGTTAAGATTGGCGCAAAAACTACCTGGCACCTTTGAAAATGTGTTAGCTCAAAGTCAGGGTACCCCTAGATGGGTGGGTCACACATTTGAGAACCCAGGGAGCTTATTAAAGTATCCGTGTCCAGGCCTCATGTCACTGTTTCTGCTCAGTAATTCTGTGTGGATGTTGAGACAAACTGACAAACCGACACCGGCCACTGTGTATGGAGATAGAACTCTAACCCACCCCCTCTGCAGCAACCAGTCCAGGAAGCCAAACTATGACCTCTTTCACCCCTGCTTCCAGATTAGCACTAAGCAGAGAAACCCAAACGTACCCTCCTAACTAACCTCACAGGATGCTTCGCTTAGGGTTAGGTGGCCTCCAGCTTCCCTGTGCCAGCGGCTTTCAACCAGGGCATCCTGGACTCTTGCCCTTTTCACTGTAGCACTTTATACTGTCATGCCTGCCTTGTGCTTCTGCCAGCGCTAAGTGATGATGGCTAACTTCTTTACTATAGCAAGCTCTGAACAGGCAGCTTTTGCTTATTCTCTTTATTTATTTTTATAGGTTCCAGGAATCAATATTTTCAGCCACCTCTCCAGATAATTCTATGCTATACCAACATTTAAGAGTCACTTGCGCTTGTATGTGTGTGGGAAGAGGGCAGAGATTCTAATGTGCCCCAAGCCCTGGTCAAAGTCCCAGCTGAAACAGAAGCTCTAGGAAGTGGACTGGAAAGTAAACACAAAACAAAACAAAACAAATCCTCCTTTGGGTGATGCTAGTAATCAAGGGCATTGGGGGAGACTTGGGACTCTGCTGTTGTCTACAGTCTTGTGGCAGGTTGGTGGATTATTAACCACCTAGAAAGTTTATTATAAACAGAAATGTCCAGGTTCCATCCTTGGAGATTCTGATGCTGTAGTCTTATGTGGTAAGTGATTCCCATGAATAGCATGTTTGGGGAAGCAGTGCTCAACCTATGTGATTCTCAACTAATGTGCATACAGTTCCCCTGGAGACCTTGTAAAAAGGCAGATTTGGATTCAATAGGTCTGCGATAGGGCTGAGATTCTGCCCTTCTAACAAGCTCCCATATGATGCTTCTGTGGCTGGTCTGCTAACTGCACTTTAGTCAACGTTGGCTACGCAATAGAGCCAAATGGGGAAACAGCCTAGGGAGTGAGACTTAGGCACCAGACAATTCCAGTGTGCAACCAATAATAAAACTGGTACGTCTGCAGACTGCTTAGCCATATGGCTAGAGCAGGGCTTCCCCAGGAATGGCAGCACTAGCAGTCTGATTAGAGCTCTTGTGAAATTGTCACAGAGACGTCCCTCACATTTCAGCACGGCTTTGTGGTTCTTGCAACTTCCTGTGGACATGAGGATGCCTGGAAGTCCACCAAATGCACTGAAAAGGGGTTGTCGCATGGAACTCCTGATGAACTACTTTATCTTGATCTTCGAGGGGCTTCCTGCTGAGGGAGGGGTAGCGTAACAGTGATCTGGAATGCCCCATACATGAAACCTTCAACTGAGAGCTATTTGTCTTCAATGACTGAGGAAATTTCCATAAGGTAAATTTGTTTTTATCTCGAGTTGAGTGTCACCGTATACTACTATCAACTTACACACACACACACACAAACACACACACCTGGTGATCAGATTGGTTTCTTTTTCATTTTTCTCCTCTAGGATGTCATGACTGATTACAAGGGTGAGGCAGATGATGGTGTTGTGGTTGATAAGAAGGTGCATTTGAATGGGTTATAATTACAATTCACCCTTCACCAGATGGCTTCATCCTGTTGCCAGGCATTTGATGAGCTATTTCATGAAGACTGTTGCTGGGATGGGTTAATGCCTGAGAGCTTGCTCATTTGAATGGACCAATGTGAAGATGCTTAGCAGATCTTTGAATGCTTGGCTCATTTTTGCTTAGAGGATAAATGAGCTGATGCATAATTACATCTAAGAGAACTATTCCAGAAGAAAAAGTACCTCCTAACCAAGGATTATATGGGTTTCAAGCAAGCATGGATGACAACAGAGTTGAGCAAATAGGCTTAGAATCATTTCATCAGTGAGTTAAATGGACACAAGTTTTTAAAAATCATTTATCCAAAATGTGCTGTATCAAATCAATCATAAAGGTCTCATGGCTGATAAACAAACATTCCAATCGGGCTGTGCTCTGTAATTATTCAGAGTAAAACATCCTCTGTATAATTGAATGTCTGTTATTTTCAACCATCTCTCAGTGTATAGACAAAAGAAACCTAAGAAATTTTCAGACATCTGAAAACTGGGTCACATTAGACTCAACTATGGTGAGCCAAAGGCTGTTTGTGATTTAGTGCCTAAGTCTCAGGCAGAGGTTGAGAAGTTAGCAGGGAGAAGGCAGCAGAATGCCCAAGTGAAAAAAATTATTTATCATCCACAGACCAGTGCATGTCTGCTTTCAAAGGATCAAGTTAACTCTCAAATATTGATACATAGATATCTAAATGTTGTGTCTAGTGGCCATGAATCATTATTCATGAGTCATTTAAATAGATAGATAGATAGATAGATAGATAGATAGATAGATAGATAGATAGATGATAGATAGAACCATTATTTTAACAATATATCCTTGTATGTATGATATACCATGTACCTTTATTTTAACAACAAATTTGATGTGAATTCAAAGATTTTTCTGAACAGAGAGCATTAAAAGACAAAATGAGTCACAGATGGGCTGAATTTTACATCAGTGTTTAGCAGATTTGTAATATAGAAACTCCAAATCAACCAAAGAAACTAAAGTCTTGCATTATAACTAACATACTAGGAGGTTAATACTGCTTTCTTTTTTTTTCTTTTACCATTGTATTTTAATATCCAAGAAGATATATTACAAGGAAGAAAACAACCTAGCAAAAGTACTAAATCTGGAGGTTAAGAGAAATCTATATGACATTGTTGGGAGAATTTCTAATGACTACTTTATCAATGGGTTTAGCTTGAGAAACACAATATCGAATTGTACATCCCAGTCTTACATGGACCCTACCACCCGCCCCCAGGAGCCCACCATTGATCACATAATGGGCACTTTCCTCTAAAGGGCCAGGGCCCAATCCCTCCCCTGCACCCACCACACATGTCCATTTTCATTCAGACCCAACGTTGAGAAAAGGGCATAGGTGTGAGAACTGACTACTCCATTTGTTTCAGGGATAGGTAGCCATCTCAGAAAAGCTGGGGAACTGTGAGCATTTGTGTATCACATGTACAAAAACAAGAATGGCAGATTAGAGCTGACTCTCCTTCTGTCTTTAGCTAGCTTTTTATCAAACCAAACGTGGGTCCACTCACCCATGTGCAGTAAAGCCAATCTACTGACACAAGGTTGTGGTGAAAGTTCATCATTTATTGTAAGGCACCATACAAGGAGTCCAGGACAGCTAGGGCTCAAAAGCCCTGAACTCTCTGATAGGTTTTAGTAAAGCATTGTTTTTAATTTATTTTTTTAATTGAAGTATAGTCAGTTACAATGTGTCAATTTCTGGTGTACAGCATAAAGTCCCAGTCATGTATGTGTGTATATATATATATATATATTCATTTTCTTATTCTTTTTCATTAAAGGTTATTGCAGGATGTTGAATATAGTTCCCTGTGCTATACAGAAGAAACTTGTTTTTATCTATTTTTTATACATAGCAGTTAACACTTGCAAATCTCAAACTCCCAAATTTATCCCTTCCCACCCTTTTTCCCCCTGTGACTGTAAGACTGAAGATTGTTTACTGTCTGCAAGTCTGTTTCTGTTTTGTAGATGAGTTCATTAGTGTTGGAGGCATACTTGTGAATTCTCTGCAGGTATCCCATTTCAACATTAGGAATTTGATGGATTTTTTTTTTTTTTCAGTAAGGCAAGGTGAGGGAGAGGAGTCCCAGGGTATGTGACCAGCTCATGAACAATTCTCTGATTGATTGGTTGATGGTGAAGTAACATGGTGGTGTCACAGGGGTTAACATTATCAGTCTTTAGGCTTCAGTAGGCCTGGAGGCTGTGTGCTCCTGGTCAGCAAGTATTTAACTCTTGCAATTGGTGGGGGTTTTAACATCTGTTAAAACAACTCAGGGAATGTGTGTCAGATACTGCTGTCTGGGTACTTCACAGAGGAGCTAAAACAGAGGATATCAATGTAACAGATATATAGGATTTAGGGGCCTCAGGAAGGCCCCATAAGGCTCTACTCAGTTGCAGCTTGTGGGGAGAAGGTCCATCTCAGTCCAGTAGAGTTCCTTAGGGACATTTTTGGCCTCGCTCAAGAATTTGGGCCAGAAGCAGTTCTTGCAAAATTGCCTCTAAATTCAGGTTGGAACAGGGGAGTTGCCAATACCAAAGGCACTACCCCTGCCCAAATTCTATGTGTAGCTGCCCCTTAAAGCATTAGGTAACTAAACCATAATAGTTATATGATAAAATCAGCACATGAAGGTCCTAAGGGAAAATTTAGGTAAAGAGAATTATTTGAAGATGCAGAAAGAGTAACTATTTGCAGATTAGTTGCTACAGGAAACAGAAATGAAAATTAAGAGGCATCTGTCTGAGTGTTCATTCACAAACCAGAAGCTTCCAGGGCTCTGAGGTTGAACACTGTGCTTGGTCTCTTGACACCTGTGATTTAAGGCTCTGTGGGAACCCAGAGACCCCTGCTGAGCACCTGTTAGTCAGCCTGTCTACCTCAGAGGCTGGTAGGGAGAAGCCAGAAGCCCTCAGGGAAATCAGATGCAGCCGTGGGAAACCAAGTGAGGGAACTAGAAGAGGAAAGGAGGCAAAAGTGTTTATCCAGGAAGCAATTTCTTTCCTTATGTCCTCAAACTTGACACACTTTTGACACATTTTTATTAACCTTGGGCTGCATGGAATACTAAAATTTCTGAACTTATTTTTGTATGGTTTCTTATCTGAGGATTTTTTATTCTACATTGGAATGTGGAATAGCAGTCCTCCAACCCTTCTTCTGTTCAAGCATGGATTTAAGAGTGAATGTGCACACACTGGCATGGAGGGCGAGGCATCAGTATTACTATATCCTATACCTCAGAGATATTACTATATCTGAGACATCAGTATTACTATACAAAATTATGTATTAAGCATTGCACTAGGCTTTTCAAATAAGGATTCACATGCAATTATTGCAACAACCCACAAGGTGGTTGTGAAAATCCCCACTTTGTAAATTGGGCAGATGTCTCCAGGGAGGGTCATGTAACTTCCTCAAGATCACACGGAGAAGGCAGGATTTGAACTCCCAAGCCAACTTGGGTTTGCTTTACTCCCAAGAGTTTTCTGCCATAACCATACTCTCTCAAAACAACACATTTGCAGGAGTCAGTGGTTTCTCTACAACTTCTCCATTTTCTGGTTAGATTGCTCTCTTAGGCAGAATTACAGTCCTGAGTCATTTCCCTTAATAGATCTCTTTCCTAGTTCTCTTGGGCCCATTCGCTGTGCTGATTTGAGCCTGGACTCTGAAATTCACTTTTTCCTTGGCACATATTCCCCCTTTGGGGCCAGTCAGAGTCGGCTGGTGATTGTCAGCCAATTAATAACCAATTATCATCAACCTGCTAGCAATTCACCAGATGAAGACTATTAAGGTAATATTAGGAGAGAAATATTTCCAATCTTGTTACATTAGAAACAACAAAAAATTATTAAACCAGTATTACTCACTCTGTTAAGTCACCTCAGTAAATACGATTTCAAAATGATTTTCTAAGAATATCAAATCCACTTTAAAAAGGCAAAAATTTGGCATAATTCAGATAGTTAAAGAAATGTGATGTGGATTCTGAAAGTAATTCAAAGTTAGTTGGAATAAATACAAAGTCTTTGAAAGTCACCATGTTAAAAGGCAGCATTCTTTTGAAAACAAATTTTCTGGCATGTTATTAAGAACTTTGAGTCATTTTCTAATTCTTTCAGTGCCTGAGAACTATCATAAATTTTTCAATAAATATTGTGTTTTATGCCTAAATTGGACAGAGTTGGCTTATGTTACTTACAATTAAAAACACTAATTAATACACAATTTTGAACCAGAAGTAAGAGTCAAATGACAGAACTTAAATATAAAACTTGGATGACTTGAAGCATGAAGTGTGGTTCATTCTGTTCTGTCTCAGATCCATTTAATTTACTAAAGAAAAAAATGGATAAACTGTTAACTGTTTATTGGGATTGAACTGTTTTGGGGGGTTCAGATCATATACCTCACACAGAACTTTGGGGGACCTGGCAGAAAATGTCAGATTATTAAGAGATCTCGGCTACTTCCTGCTGCTTCCAGAAAGGGAGCTGTTCACAGCAGGGTTAACAACTAGTAGATCCTTGGACCCACCAAATAAAATGGGTGCCAGGTGTGGTGCTGAGATCCTGCTGAGACCCACACCAGCTGTAGTGCCAACTGGTGCCTGCTGAGGCCCTGCTGCCCCCTATTTCCAGCCCTTAGGCATCTGCCTGCTCCTCTTGGGGAGATGAACTCCTGATGGTTGTTTGCCTTTGCACAATTAACAGCCTTGGGGAATGGCTAGCCTCACCATAGCTCAGGCAGACTTGTCACAGCCTACATCTCCCCTGATTGGAGTCATAAATTTCACTGCCTTGCTTGTGTCAGCTGCTGTCTCCATCTTACTGGAGTCATAAATCCACTATTCTCCCATATACCAAAGCCCCTCACCTCACTTATACACAATCAGAAATCTGTTTCCCTATTCCTTTGTGTTCACACCCCTTCCCCATTAAAAGACCCTGCACATTCACACTCAGTGGACATGCAGGCACCTCTTGCCTGTGTGATGCTCTGTTGCCTATAGCAGCATAACTATTAAGCCTTCCCTTTGTTCTCTGCACTGGAAGGCACCTCCTATACCTATTAAACAGTGTGCCTATTAAACTTCTCTTTGTTCTTGAACTTCTCCCTTCCTGGTAAATTCTTCTTACCAACCCACATCACTGGCACCACCAAGTGTCCCCCACCATCACCCTTTATTTGTTGGTCAAGGTGTCCTGTAGGAGGTCATGGGGAGGGGAAGGATGGAGGATAGAAAAGCTACCAGAAAGAGGCTTAATGCTATAGTTCATTCAATGCTTTAGCAATAGTTCTGGCCTAGAACTAATTACATTTCACTTCTGGCCTTTAGAAAGATCCTGCAAGAAAAAAGCTCTTGTCCAGCTTGAAACATTTGATAGCGTTGCCCATGAATGTAACCAGTGTTCCAGGTTCTTGTCCCATCTCAGAAAGAATTCAGAGACAAATGTAGTGGTTAAAAAAGTAAAGTGAGAATTTATTTAAGGATGGATAGCACACTCTCAAGGGGAGGGCAGGCAGGCAGGATGAGGTGGGCTGCGGCGCTGTGTTTCTTTGGCAAGTTAGTTACATAGGGTGTAAAAATGAATGGGTGGAATATTCATTGGTGGGGAGGGGTCTGGGGTCATCTTTCCTGATCTTCATCCCAGATCCACCTTCCCAGGTGGGGAGCAGAAATTTTTCATCCTTATTTAGTCGATTGGGAAGTTGGATGAGGTCATAATGAACAAAAGTTTACATTCAGATGGGGTATCATAGACAAAAGGTTACGTTTGGACAGAGGTCATAATGATTGAAGGGTTACACTTGGATGGTGGAGACTCCTGTCCTGTCCCACCCTTCTGCCTCCAGGACACTTTCCAACCCAGAAGGTATGGTTTTTCAATCAGTCCAGAGGGTCCTGTTTCTCTTGGTCTGTCCAAGAACCCCCTTTTTTTCACAAGATGTATGGTTTTCTGCCATGTGCCCATGTCCCCATTTCTCTGCTCACATCTAGCCACCTGCCTGCTCTAACAATTTCACATGAGGCAGTTGTGTTACACTGGGAATTCTGGTATTGTGAGTATGGAGATAAAGGTTACTGTAGGCCCCGGGCAGCCATGAAGCGCAATGTTACAAACTATGGTGGCTGCATTTATCTGTCTAAAAAAGTTTCCTTTTCTCTTCTTCTGTTAAGAACTTCTGCTTCCATGGTCAACAATGCAGTTAGACAAAGCCTGGCCAAACATAAGCCCCCGTTGCCCAGTGAAGTGAAGTGGTGGAGTCACATGACCCAAGCAGACATGGGGAGAAATAAACATCTGCTGTTGACAACGATTTGGTAAACCATGCTGCCTACCACATGGAGGAGAAATAAAAACTGGGCAATGAAGATACTTGTAGTGTGGATTTACAATTTCAAATCCTAAGGGACTCATAAATGGTTTCCATAGCTCTTTCAAAGTTTCTGTGAGCTAACTTCTCTATCTATCTATCTATCAATATTCTATGTATATAAACATATATAATTATACATATGTATTCTATACACAATTTTGTATAGAATATATATGTGAGTTTAGTTTCCTTTACTTCCATCGAAAAAAAATTACCATGCAATATAACCTTGAATTCTATTATTGGCAATAGAATGATCAGAATAACTTCCTGAAACAAGCAGCCCTCTTATAGCATGTATTATTTAAATAATTCTGCTATTATTTTTAAAGCAGTTATACACAGAATGCTATGAGAGATTAAAAACTACTATAATGCATATAAAATACTATATGTAAAAATTAGGGAAATATTTTAGAATTCACTTAGCAATTTATTCAAAGCCCTCTCACACTTCAATTTCCACCAAAAAGGAAAATAATACAAATCAGATAGTGATGATAATGGAAATCACTTATTAAGCACCTACTAATTGCCATGTGTTAGAAGGTACTTTACATTTAAAATCTCTAATATAATCACTGTGCATTGTAAGGCTTTGTGCTCCAGTTTACAAATAGGGGAAATGAGGTTCACAGAAGTTCAGTAACTTAACCAAGTTCCCAGTCAGTGGGTGGTAGGGTCAGATCTGAAGTCCAAGTTTGACGCTTCCAGAAATTTTGTGCTTTAGTCCGTATCACACCACATCTCTTCTCTACTTATTGGGATCTCATCTTTCAAATAAAAAGCAAGAGTGACTAGATGACCTATTGGACCCAGCATTTTAGAAATAAAGAGGTCTGGACAGAGAAGGCGGCTGAGATGGAACACAAGATAGTAGCAAGAATTGCATGTTGTTAGGGATAACTTTGATCCCTACAGCACTGCAGCTTTTCAGTTTGCAAAACCCCTTCTGTGCCGTATCATTGCAAAGGCATCTGATGTCACTGTAGTCCTAGTCCAAGTTTGGTGCCTGGACTTGCCATTTTGAACTGGAGGTTGAGGCCATTGGATTTCCTAACTGAACTGATTTTCACCAGTACTCATCAAAGCCATTCATTTCTTGGGGCCTAACCCTGACCATCAGAGGTTGCAGAGGGGACAGGCGGTAGCTTGGACAAACAGCAAAGAGAATTTTCTTTAGACATCAAGAAAGTAAAGCTAAAGAGCAGTGGGGTCCAGGGAAGGGGCAGTAAACACGAGCAAGATGCTGTCTATGAGCAGCAGCTTTCTAGAAGCCAGGTGGCAGGACCAGAAGGCACTGCCAGTCTGGACTGGGACAGTCAAAGGCAGATGCCTCCCCTTACAAATTAGAGCACTGAACTGATTGGTGTTGCCAAATGCTCACAGGGCCTGGAGGACCACCCAAGCAGCCGCTGGCTGCTATCAATTGTATGCTGAGTGGTCTTTGAGTTGCAGAGCAAAGAAGGCTGTGGGGAGGCTGAGGAAAGAAGGTAGCTTTTCCCTTCCATTCACAGTGAGACAAAGCATCCTCTGTGAGCTGGAAATGCAAATGCTTTAGGTGTAAGTGAGCTGTAAATTCTTTGCAGATTTCTTCACCCAGACTGCTCTCTGCTCTGTGTTCCTGTACAAAGCTAATCTGAGAAGTAACAAATCTGTGTATTTACCAGCCTCATCATAACCCAAGGCCAGGGAAACCAGGGACCCCAAGATAAAGACTGCCTCTGCCTTTCTTCTGGATTATATCCATAGTGTCATCGAGGCACTTGGCATCTCTGCAAAATCTCATTTGTAGACATGAATATACATATATTCATTTTCATATTCTTTTTCACCATAACTTACTATAAGATTTTGAATATAGTTCCCTGCATTATACAGCATGAACTTGTTATCTATTCTATGTACATATATATGTCAGTTCATATTTGCAAATCTCTAATTTCCACTTTATCCCTTCCCACCCTCCTTACCCCCCATAACCACATTTGTTCTCTATGTCTGAGAGTAAGTTTCTGTTTTGCAAATAACTTTGTCTTTTTTTTTTTAGATTCCACATATAAGTGATATCATACGGTATTTTTCTTTCTCTTTCTGGCTTATTTCACTTAGAATAACAATCTCCAAGTCCAATCATGTTGCTGCAAATGGCATTATTTTATCATTTTTTATGACCCAGTAGTATTCCATTATATAAATATACTACAGCTTCTTTATCTGGTCATCTGTCAATGGACACTTAGGTTGTTTCCATGTCTTGGATATTGTAAATAGTGCTGCTATGAACATTGGGGTCCATGTATCTTTTTTGAATTAAGGTTTCTTCTGGATATATGTCCAGGAGTGGGATTGCTGGGTCATATGGTAGGTCTATTTTTAGTCTCTGAGGAATCTCCATACTGTTTTCCATAATGGCTGCACCAAACTGCCTTCCCACCAACAGTGTAGGAGCGTTTCCTTTTCTCCACACCTTCTCCAGTATTTATTGTTTCTGGACTTTTGAATGATGGCCATTCTGACTGGTGTGAGGTGATATCTCATTGTAGTTTTGATTTGCATTTCTCTGATAATTAGTGATATTCAACATTTTTTCACGTGCCTATTGACCATTTGTATATCTTCATTGGAGAATTGCTGGTTTAGGCCTTCTGCCTATTTTTGGATTGGTTTTTGTTGTTGTTGTTAAGTTGTATGAGCTTTTTATATATTCTGGCAATTAAACCCTTGTGAGTCTCATCTTTGCATTGGCTTTTAAGGCTATTCTCTTAACCAAAGATTTGAAAGTCTGTTTGAGAACCTAAAACCCAAGAAAATGACTCTTCATTGTTTGTGTTTGCTTCCTCTGAGTGCTCTTTGAAAAGAAAGCTACTTCTGAAGCCTGAAGAAGGGAGGGTAGCCTATGGGACAGAAAAAAAGCAACCTATCAATATATCAGTGTATGTTTCTGCTCTAGAAAGTACTGATTTGGGCTTCTATGCACCAGGAAGATTAACTAGAATAATTGATCAAATTGAGACAGTAGGGAAGGGGAAAAGGCACAATGATTAAAAGAATGATACAGCAGTTAGCACCAAGATGGCAGAAGATTCAACTCCCAGTAGACCTTGAGCTACATTATACTCTCACTGTAGTACTACAGCATGCTAAATGGTACCCCCACAGGCGCCATGACACGTTCAAGGCTGACCATGAAAAGTCAAAAGGTGGGCAGTGGCCCAATTCCTGGGAATCCCAGCCCCTTCCCCAAAGTACTTGAAATAGTCCTCCCACTTGTTAGCATATGAGGTTTCTGAGAACAAAAAAAAAAAATAACCCCACACCTCATGATCATGTTCCCTTTTGAGTAAGATGGCCTGCATTCTGCCTAAGCAATGTGTATCTCCTAGGCCCCTCTGTCACTTTCTTGCCTTCTGAGACAGCCCACACTCTGTCTATGGAGGGTGTATCTATTTTTACTTTAAAGTAAACACACACACCCATGCCTCGTGGCCTCTCTAGCTTTCTGAAATGGCCTTCACTTGGTCAGTGGAGTGTGCATCTGTCTGAATAAATCTACTTTCACTCAGCTATGGCTCGCTCTTGAATTTTTTCCTGTGTGTGAAGCCAAAGGCCCTCACTTAATTGGGCACATCGCAGAGACTCATCCAAGACCTGGGACATGGCCACCCTCTTGTGCTCCATTTTCCCTGTATCAAAATGGGAGAGCTATCACATACCAATCAGGGTCCAACTGCACATAAATAAAGAGTTCTAATATAGGAAATTAGGTACTTCCAAATTTTTGGAAAGGTTTAAAAAAGCAGGCTCTCAACTGGGTCTCCAGAAATGACTTTTGGAACAAAATTGACCAAAGACATGAACTTGTACTATTTTAAAATTTGTTAAATCAGGAATCCATTGTGCCCTATGCTGGCTCCAGGATCACACACCATCCCTACTGGGGACCAAACAGCTGCCACCAGAGGAGTTGAGTTCTGAGCAGTTATGTGCCAGTTAGAGCCACGTTAGCTACTGAACGCCTCACATGCTGTCACTGCCCTCCTTCAGAATTTAGTTCCAAATTCAAGACCCACATGAATACATCTATTTATTTTAGTGCAGGGAAGTCTGGATAAATACTTTTCAGCTTCCTAGCCTCTGTAGTAGAAAAGAGAAAGGCACACCAGGAAGAGGTTGGAAGACATGTTAGTGTTCCAGTCAGCCATCTATCTGCCAGAGCTGTGGACATTAGCCCACCTTTGGGAACCATGGACCAGCTTTCTGATCAGCTCCTGTCTAGCAAGATGCCTGGACCACACATAAAATTACCATCCATCAGAGGCTTAGAGTCTGTGAATTTAGTTCCTGAGCTGCCTAACTCAACAGTCAAATCCCACTGCTTCTGCCATCCACATCTTTGCTTCTTCCCCTCTGATGATGCCTCCATTCCACTGTGGTCCTTCGTCCAGGTAAACCTGTATATTCTCTCACTTGATGGAATTTCCACAGGTGGCCCTATTACTGTTCATTTCCATGCAATAACCCTGAATATAAGCATGTTTTTCCATGTCCGTCCAATCTGTCTTAGCTTCTGAGATGTGACTTGTTGACAACCAAATATTGATGCTGGAAACAATCTAGTTTTACTTTCCAAATAATAAGCTTTTTTAAAAGCTCTCATTTTGATACAAAGAATGCTCTTGTAGAAGGGTCCCCACATCAATCATTGAAATCTTGGTTTCTTGAGGACAAAACGGGAGAGATTCAGTTGTATTGGTGGCTTGCACTGTGAGACTTACTTTTCTCAACAAACATGCATCTTGGCTACAAAATACCATGTAGGTTCATGACCCCATTAAATTCAGTAAATTAAATTTCAATTGTTATATTATAGTAAACGATGTCAGACCAAGATTAAATGAGCCTGTGGAAACAATCATCATTCAATCATGGAGAAGCTGAAAGCTTTTTATTCATGACTGAGCATAAATAACATGTGTAAATTTCACTGTTTAATAAAAGTTGATATACATTAGCTTTTCTCTTAATTTTAGTTTCATTCAGTGGGGATTCTGCTGTTTTAATTCACCTTAATTTACTCATTCATTGAGTCAGTACAGAAAGGTATGAAAGACATTAATCTTAATCTCATAATAATTTTGTCAAAGATGGCTTTGAGTTTTCCTGTCCAAGTAGTATTCTACTTCCTTTCATTGTGACACTGAGTTAAACTAATATGTTGTTGGGATGTGTGGCAGGAGAAATGGACAGAGGTTATACAAATGTCCTGGGGTTACCTGGAATCTTCCAACACTGTCATTAGGCATTCTCTCTAGGACATGATCTTGTTTCTGTCATCTTCCACCACTTGGCCCTCGCACTCAAGGGAAAGGCCATACTTATATGAACACATGTCACATCTTTCTCCTGACTTCAACGCTGGCCACACAGGGAACACCTGTGGCTGTGCCCAGATGCTACACACTGCTGCCTTCTGCACTATTCTGTTGCCCCGAACGATGTACCACTCTGCCTTAGGCACACTGATCCTTGAGAGTGTCTTTGTGTGGGGCGCACCTCAGAAACGGTAGGGGTGTTCCTTGAAAGGACAGCACCCCGCTTTGGTGTGGATCAGGCCTCTCACCCATTTTCATCCCCTGTGGCTTGGGGCCCAGCAGAGCACCCAGTTCCCCACTGTGTTTCTCTCCCTTCTCTGTGAACAAGGACATGGAACCAAGGTATAATCAGATAGGGAAATGCTGAAAGGATCTGTTTCCCCTACCAAGAATAAAAGAGGGCAATCACACATTCATCTACTTATTTACTTTGGAGCCTCTACAGCCCTCTGAATCCCTAGCTGCCCCCTAACACACACACACACACACACACACACACACACACACACACACACCTGCCATGAGAGCAGATAATTTTAACATCTCATAAACTGCCAAACTCAGAGCAGAGCTCCTGGGTGACAGTATTTGCTGTTGCAGCTACAACTGGGGCACAGATAACTTCAAACCTGCTGTTTTTAAAATTGAAGTATAGTTGTTGCATTATATTATATAAGTTACAGATATACAATATAGCAGTTCACAATTTTTAAAGGTTATACTCCACTTATAGTTATTATTAAATATTGGCTATATTCCCTGCGTTATAAATATAAGCACATCTTTATCCATATAGCTTATTTTATACATAATAGTTTGCACCTCTTAACACCCAACCCTTATTTTGTCCCTCCCGTCTTCCCTTTCCCCACCGGGAACCACTAGTTTGTTCTCTGCATCTGTGAGTCTGGCTGTTTTCTGCTATACACTATTTTTTTTTTTTTGTATTTTTCAGATTCCATGTGTAAGTGATATCTTACTGTATTTGAAATCTGCTATTTTTAAAAAATTCATTTGCTGCTTCTGGTCAACCCATGCTGATGCTCACAGATGGCCCCGCTGTTACTCTCTTGCTGCAGTATTCTTGTTTGGATTTGATTTAAAGTTTTGATTTTCATTTTACGTGGAAGAAGAAAAATGAAATGCACACACAAAAGGGAATCTCTCTACACTCTTCCATCTACCTCTTGAGCCCGAGATGTCACAGTCCCGTCACAGCTGCTTATTGCTTCAGCCCACCTGAGCACTAAATGTCTTTATGCAAATCATGGAATATTCCAGACACGCAGAGAGGTATAAAGAATGGCATAACAAATGGCCAAGTACCTACCATCTATCTGACTTAAGACATAAAATATTATCAACTCCTTCAAAGACTCCTATGTACTTCCTCATGAAATTTACCTCATCCCCACAGGTATTTGTATTTTAGTGACACATATATCTTAACTTTTCCTATGCTCCCTTATCTATTTACTTTCAGATGACCCAGTCATACCTGGAAGTATTCCTTGGCCCTGGTTTGCCCCAGTGGTATCTAGTTTCAGCACGGACCTGTATAATGACAGGGGAGGGGGGAAAGCGTGGTCTTGACTTACAACTGAAAACCTGGCTTCTAAAGTATCTCACCTGATCCTCATACTTGGCCATCTTCCAAGAGGAGGATCTGGAGATGTCCAGATTCCCAGCAAGCCCCTGGCAGTTGTCAGTGTGCCCTCTGCTGGCCATAAGTCTCTGCAGGACTCAGGTCTCCCTTCCTAACCTCATTGAAAAGAGGTTTTCATTTTCATCTGGAGAAACATTTCCTTTGATAAAAATATACCAAAGAAACTGAATTATTTCATTCTTGCACATACGTATGCTTCAGTCACCATCTTGGTCCCTACAGATTGGTCCGTGGTATAAATTCTTACATATAAAATTTTCAGAATTAAAGAAGATACACATTTCAAATATTTTTGTACATAGTACCAAATTGCCCTCTGAAAAAATTGTTTCAACGCACACATCCATGTTTGAGGGCACCCATGAGTTGATTATCTGTTTATGCACTTTTCTACATATTTATTAACTTCAACTTATTGGCCACATTATTAAAATTCTCTGACATTAGATTTTGTCTACTTGGTTTACCAGATTGATTGGTGGTATGTCAAAATATCTCCCTATTGTCTCCCAGCTTATGTTGATCTTAACAACAGTATATGTTATTTGCACAGAAAGTATAATGATTGTTACACATTCGTGTGGCTTTTAAACATCATCAGTTATTAAAGGATTGTATGTATTCCATTTAACGTGTTTGGGCTTGAATTCTTGTGCGTGTGCGTGTGCGTGTGTGTGTGTGTGTGTGTGTTGAAGGAATGAATGCCAGTGCCCAGCCAAGTTCCTGGTATGAGGCACCTTCAAAATAAATCTTATCTACCTTTCAGAAGCCCTTTCCATTATGAGTGCACTGTCTCCTTTCAACACAGACTCTTTGAAAATCTCCCTCATTTCAAATGTGATTTCCTAATCTTCATATGGGTGGCTCCTCCTCCCTCATAGCCTTCTTTCATATTCATCAAGGTCTTTTATCTAATCAAAGGATGAGACAAGGCTTAGCTCCTCTGTACTGTTTCAGCCTCAAATCTGAGGCTTTAGTGGCTGCTTACAAGGTGGGGGAAAGACCCTGTGGCTGTGGGTCCTCTAATTCCCTTTGTGTAAGCGTCACCCAGGGGGCTTGCTAAAGTTCAGGGTCTTGGGCCTCCCCATTACAGAAGCTGATCTGGCAGGTGGAGAGTTGGGCCCTGGACTCTGTATTTTAAAGCACCGCCAGGTGTTTTGGATACAAGTGGTCTTCAGATAGCACTTTGAAGGAGCACTCTCCATGGGACCCACCTTCCTCCACTCTTTGGGGATTTCAGGGCTGCCAAGCTTGGCAGTTTAACGTGGGCTGACTTGTCCCCTTCACTGGTATCTCAGGCAGCTTCTATTTATTAATTTATGAGGGCAAAATTAACCCACAAAAAGAAAATTAACCTCTGAATGCTAATTAAGGTTCCTATCATAAACCCCCCTTCAGACACCAGCGGCTATAGAGACTTGCCCTGTGTTAGTGAGATCTGGCCCAGGAGGCTTCCATTCCAGTGTATCTGCATGGGATATTGATTTTAAAGGCCAAGGAAGACCCTAGGAAATTTGACTGCAGCCAAATCTTCTAAACTACAGGATATAGACAACTGACTTCTAAGTTTGGGCTTTTCTAGTTGCTGTAAAGCCATGGGTCAACATCCAAAGCTGGTTGGGGAATGGGGAGATGGGGGAGGGGCAAAGGAACAAATCAGGGAGGGCTCCCCCCCATTGCCTGTGTCCCGCACCTGGGTGGAGGGTAGGGTCACCTACACATCTGAAGAAAGAAAAAGGAGGAGCCATCCAGCACTTGAGGCTAAATGGTGAATCCTGTAGAAATTCTCTGGTTCCTCCCAAGAGTCTTTTGTACCACATGGTGAATGTTTGATTAGAGTCACAGACTTACTTTTGCAGAGAACGTGCATCACACCTACTCACAGACATAAATTTTGAAAGACTACAGTATTTTTACATGTTTCTGGAATTCATCACATTGAAACACTGAGATTTCACATAAAAATCCAAGTTTCTGGGTTTTCCCCTGGAAAATGAAGATCTGACTTCATTACCTAACTGTGTCTGGTAACCGCAGTTGGCACTAGGAACCGGCTATCTCTGAGGGAGGCTTCTCAGTCTGCCATAGTCTCCACCGCTGAATCCACACGTTCCAACTTCTGCTTTACCTACCAGTCCCCGCAGAGCTTTTGGCCTTACACGTGGTATTTAAAAGCCGCCTTTCACATACGCTGAATTGTTCCCAACTCATCTGAGGGGACGTGATTTCACACTTTCTTATGGTGAAGTTCCCGTCTCCCAGCCACTGTCCCTGTCAGAAAGGCCAGGGAGACCAGTGGTGTTTCCAAGTCACCCGTGCCTTCCCAGCAGAGATGCCCATCGTGCCCTCCCGTGCTGCTCCCATGACGACCTCCAGCTGTGGGGACCTGCAGCCAGAGGGACCAACATCCTGGCTTATTGGAGACAGTCCCCATTTTAGCCCTGAAAGTCCCATTTTCTGGAAAGCTGCTCAGTCCCAGACAACCTGGGACAGTTTCTCAGTCTATTTCCAGGTAGGTCAAAGAGACTTTGGAATCTGGGGCTGTGGGCATCACACTCCAGCTCACCTGCCCTAACTTTGGAAAGCTCAAAATATTGTGGGGAGAGCTTCCAAGCAGCCTATCATAAGAACGCTTAAATGCTGGCAAGGGAGGAGCAACTTAGGATGTCCTGTGCCTTTCTGCAGGAGAGGGAAAATTAGATGTCTTCCTATCCCTTCTTTGTATATTTAATGCAACCGAAGAAGGAATTAATGGTTGGGGATGACAAACCATCCCACCTGGCCTGGGACTGTCTGCATCCGTCTCCTGCCCAGCTGGATGCTCACTGTGCACCCGGGCTCCTGGACTAAAGGGCAGGGCTCTTCCTGTAACTGTAAGGGTGGCAAATAGAGACTTTAAAAAGACTTCCTTTGCAACACTCACAGCTAAGTGTTTACTCTTAAACATTTGTCTCTCAGAAGTTTGGCGGACTGTTGTTTACGAACTTAGAGGTCAGCATGTACCAGCTTATATGATCCAGATACATAGTTAGGTGTGGTATAAACACTTGATTGGATCCACCTATGAGTTTTGTTTTGTTCATGTTCCTACACTTGTAGACAATTTTAAAGTAAGTAATGCTTTTTATGGAAGAATCCAAAATAATTCAGACAAGTATAAAAACAAAAAGTCCATCATTCTCTACATAAACTCATTGTTATCAATTTTAGAATTTTACGTAAAATGTTTTATTGAAGCATAGTTGGTTTTCAATGTTGTGTTAGTTTCTGGTGTACAGCAAAGTGATTCAGTTATATATATTATACGTATATAATATTTATATATTATATATTCTTTTTCAGAGTATTTTCCATTATAAATTATTACAAGAACTTGAATATGGTTCCTTGTGCCATACAGTAACTGTTTGTAGTTTATGTATTTTATATATAATAGTGTGTATCTGTTAATCTCAAGTTCCTAATTTATCCCTCCCCTCTTCTCCCTTGGTAACCATAAGTTTACTTTCAATGTCTATGAGTCTCTTTCTGTTTTGTAAATAAGTTCATTTGTATCATTTATTAGATTCTACATGTAAGTGATATGATACATTTTTCTTTCTCTGTCTTACTTACTTCGCTTAGTATGACAATCTCTAATTCCATCCCTGTTGCTAGAGATGGCATAAATAAATTCTTTTTATGACTGAGTGCTATGCCATTGTATATATATCACATCTTTATCCAGTCATCTGTCAGTGGACGCTTAGGTTGCTCCCATGTCTTGTCTATTGTAAATAGTGCTGCTATGAACACTGGGGTGCATGTATCTTTTTGAATTAGAGTTTTCTGCAGATATACGCCGAGGAGTGAGATTTTTAGTTTTTTATGGAAACTCTATATGATTTTCCATAGTGGCTGCACCAATTTACATTCTGACCAAGAGTGTAGGAGGGCTCCTTTTTCTCCACAGGGTCTCCAGCATATATTATTTGTAGCTTTTTGATGATACCCATTCTGACTGGTGTGAGATGATACCTCTTGCAGTTTTCAAAATTTTTTAAAAATGTTTTTCTTTCCAGTTTATTGAGATACAATTGACATACAGCATTGTATATTTGGGGGGGGATAATTAGTTTTTATTTATTTGTTTTTTAAATGGAGGTACTGGGGATTGAACCCTGGACTTCTTGCGTGCTAGACACACGCTCTACCACTGAGCTCTACCCTCCCCTCCCTCATTGTAGTTTTGACTTGCATTTCTCTAATAATTGGCAATTCAACTTTATAATTTGAATCTTATAATTTGTAGCATATAACTTGTATCTTCCTTCTTTCACTTAATGCTACTTTATAAGCAAGGATGCCATTAAAATCACTTCATAACTGAGAGAGCATAAGTGCAGAACCAATGGAGATGATACTGGTGCTCAGTTGGGTGTGGGGTGGGAGCAAGGTCCTGGAGCTGCCTGCTCTCCAGGCTTTCACCCTGTAGCTGCTGTGTCCTAGGGAGGCGTGGGAGGTGTGGAGGAGCTCCCAGAGCAGGCAGGGGAACAGAAGCACACCTGGGCTCTGGCAAACCACTATTAACACACTGTGTACATATTGTATTTCTTTGTACACAGGCTATTGATCATAACTGATACCTTCATGAATCCTTGTCAGCATCAAATACACAGACATACAGATCTGTGTGTAATACACGCACATTGTTTTAAAAATAAAGCTTACTAAATGGCCACTAGAAGACACCATTCTTTCATTTATTTAATTTTATTGAGTTATAGTCAGTTTATGATGTTGTGTCAATTTCTGGTGTACAGCACAGTTTTTCAGTCATACATGAATATACATATATTCATTTTCATATTCTTTTTCACCATGGGCTACTACAGGATCTTGAATATATTTCCCTGTGCTATACAGTATAAACTTGTTTATCTATTCTATATATACATGTCAGTATACGCCACTCTCGAACTCCCAGTCTGTCCCTTCCCACCCACCTCCCCCCTGCAAACACAAATTTGTATTCTATGTCTGTGCTTCTGTTTCTGTTTTATATTGAAGTTCACTTTAGAAGACAGCATTCTTAATTTTTTCCCTTCTTCTGGCATTTAGTGCTACATTTTGAATACACACACACATTAATAAAGTCAATAACATCTAAAGGTATGTACACACATAGAGGGATGTGTGTGTGTGTGTGTGTGTGTTTGGATATATTTATTGACTTTCTTTTATTGCAGGTGAAGTTTTTGTGCCATTTGTTTGTTTGTTATTGCATGCTCTTTTATTCCTACTCTTCTATTCCCTCACTACGGCTATACGGCAGTTTGGGGGTCAATCTGTACTCAGCAGTTTTATCACTTTGACTCTGTTACTGCTGAGCCAAGCTGAGTACTGTGATTCCATTTCCTTTCTTGGAGAAGTGGTTTAGAAACTGACCGGCTGAGTTGGAACTCCACTCTGGCACCCTAGGCAAATCGCTGCTCTATGACTCCCTCACTGTATAATAGACACGTCAAGAGTGTCAACTTGCTAGGGTGACTTTAAAGATTAAGTGAGTTAATATGTGTAGAAGGGCTTAGAACTTTTAAGTGTCGTTAGGGGTATTCAATAAAATTTAGCTGCAATTATTGCTCATCTTTTTCTTTACTTTGGGGTTAATATTGCCCCATTAAAATTGTGGCTTAGTTTTCTTTTAACTTCTTAGTCTTTTCATACCATTCAAACACCTCAATACAATTTCCCACACATTCAGGTCTATCAGAGAGCCTTTCTATGTGGAGGTATTTATTTAGGAGTGGTGGGGATATTATGGTAAACTGGAGGAGATAGCCATTTAGAGGTTGTCTGTCTGCCTGGCTTTATTAAGGCAGGTTTCCCTTTCAACCTGCTGCACAACTGTCTCCAGAGCTTCCCTCATCATCACCCTTAGATTTCTCTGGCCTCCTGCCTCTTTGAGACTCTTGCTTACTGAGCCTTACACCCTTCTCTTTCTTGCTGTAACTCTTTGTTTTGATAGAAGTTATCCTTCTGCAGCTTCTTGAGAATATTGGGGGAAGGATCAATGCAGGCATACTTTTTGAAATTTTGCTTGCTAAAATATGTCTTCATTTGATTTTTTTCTACTTAATTGATGGTTGAGCTAAGTATAGACCTCTAGGTAGAAAATCAGATTTTAAAATGCATTTTTATCTTCTACTCTCTAGTGCTCCTGTTGAGAAAAAGTCTGCTGCCACTCTCATTCCAAGCTTTTGTCTGAGACCTGCCTCTCCTCTCTGGAAGAATTTAGACTCCTCTCTGATTCTCCTCTCTGGAAGAAATTAGAATCTTCTGTTTATCTCTAGAGTGTTTTGGGATTTCTAATTACATTTGTGCGTTGTAGTTATTTTTCCCCCCTTATTCATTGTGCTGGGTACTCATTGGACTGAGAAATCTGGAAACAAATATGTTTAGTTCTGGAAAATGTCTTTGCATTTCTTTTCCTTGATCATTTTCTTTCCTACCAATTTAATTATTATCTCTTTTGGAAATTCCTATTAGTAGAATGTTGGTTCTCACAATGAACCCCATGATTGCTTTATCTTTCACATCTTTGTCTTTCCTTCTGCCTTCCAGGAAATGGCCTGAGTTTTGTCTTCCAAACCTTTTACTGGATGCTTTCTTAGCAGTCAGTTTTTTAAATATCCAAGCTGATAGCACCACTCATTAGCAGCATATTTAACTTTAGGAATAGAAATAATTTACTTAAATCTTCTCTCTATATTGGACACCTTGATTGTCCAGTTTTTTATAGAAAATGGGGCAATAAACATATATGTACATATATCTGTGACCATAACTCCAATTAATTCAATACAATTTTTCAGAAGTGAACTTACTGGGACAAATAATATAAATATATTTTTAAAAATTTTATTGGTTTATTTTTACTTTATTCATTGTTTTACTTAAATATAGTTAACATACAATATTAGTTTCAGGTGTGCTACATAGTGATTTGATATTTTCCTACATAATAAAACATTGATTATGATAGGTATAGTAACCATTTGCCTCTATACAAATGTTACTCACCATATTCCTTATGTTGTATGTTACATCCCTGTGGTTTATTTTATAACTGGAGGTTTGTAACTCTTAATGCAATTGTCCTATTTTGCCCCCACTCCATTCCTCTACTCTTAGGCAACCACTCACTTCTTCTCTATACCTAGGAGTCTGTTTTTGTTTTATTTTGTGTATTTTGTTTTTTAGATTTCACATATAAATGAGATCCTATGGTATTTGTTTTCTCTATCTGACTTATTTCACTTAGTATAACACTCTCTGGATCCATCAATGTTGTCTCAAATGGCAATATTTCATTTTTAATGGCTGAGTAATATTCCACTGTTTATATATCACATCTACTTTATCCATTCCTCTGTTGATGGACACTTAGGTTATTCCATATCTTGGCTTTCATAAATAATGCTTCAGTGATCATAGGGGTGCATATGAATTAGTGTTTTTGTGGTTCTCTTTGGGTAAATAAATACCCAGAAGTGACAGTGCTGGATCATATGGCAGGGTTATTTTTAATTTTTGAGGATACTCCATACTGTTTTCCATAGGGGTAGCATCAATTTGCATTTCCACCAACAGTGTACCAGAATTCCCTTTTCTCCACATCCTTGCCAACGCTCGTTATTTGTAGTCTTATTGATAACAGCCATCTGACAGATGTGAGGTGTTATCTCATTGTGATTTCAGTTTGCATTTCCCTGATGATTAGTGACATCAAGCATCTTTTTATGTACTTGTCTTCTTTGGAAAAATGTTGTTTCAGGTTCTCTGTCCTTTTTAAAATCAGATTGTTTGAGGTTTTTTGCTGTTGAGTTGTATGTGTTCTTTGTATATTTTGGATATTAAACCCTTATCATGCATATTGTTTGTTAATATCTTCTACCATTCAGTATGCTGACTTTTTGTTTTGTTGATGGTCTCCTTCACTATGCAAAGCTTTTAGTTTGATGTAGCCCCATTTGCTTATTTTTGCTTTTGTTTCCCTTGTCTGAGGAGACATATCCAAAAAAATATTGCTAAGCCTGATGTCAAAGAGTGTACTGCCTATGTATTCTTCCTGGAGTTTTATGGTTTCAGGTCTTTGAGTTTATTTTTATATGTGATGTGAGAAAGTAGTTCAGCTTGATCATTTTTCATGTAGCTGTTCAGTTTTACCAAAATTATTTACTGAAGAGACTTTTTTCTTCCATCAAAGATTAATTGATCAAGTAAATGTGGGTTTACTTCTGGCCTCTCTATTCTGTTCCATTGATCTGTGTGTCTGTTTTTGTGCCAAAACCACACTGTTGTGGTTAGTATAGCTTTGTAGTATAATTTGAAATCAGGGAGCATGATACATCCAGCTTTGTTCTCCATTCTCAAGATTGCTTTGGCTACTTGAGGGTTTTTTTTGTGTTTCTACACAAATTTTAAAATTAAAATTTTGTTCATTGTTTTCTGGTTGTTTTTGTAGTTGTTGTCTTGGTTTCTACTTTTGCCTTCTTTTGCTTTCTTCCTTTGTGTTTTGATAACTGTTTTGTGTAATGTTTCAATTCCTTTGTCTTTTTTTTGGTGGGTGTATCTGTTATGGATCTTTGGTTTGTGGTTATCATGAGGTTTATATATAACAATCTATATATTTATATATAGTATTTTAAAATTGCTAATCTCTTAAGTTTGAAAACATTTTAACAACTCTACATTTTTACTCATCCTCTACATTTACTGTTATTGACATCATCTTTTATATCTTATTATCCCTTAAATACTTCTTGTGGTTATAGATGATTTTACTACCTTTGTACTAGCTTTGTAAATGGTTGACCTACTACTTTTACTGTATGTTTGCCTTACCAATGAGACTTTTGTAATTTTCTTTTATTGAGGTATAGTCAGTTCACAATGTTGTGTCAATTTCTCATGTACAGCACCATTCTTCAGTCATACATGAATATACATATATTCATTTTCATATCCCTCTTGCAATTTCTGTGTTTCTAGTTGTGGCCTTCCTTTTCTGCTTAAAAAATTTCCTTTAACGTATCTTATAAAGCTGGTTTCATAGTGCTGAACTTTTTTAGCTTTTGTTTGTCTGGAAAACTTTTGATCTCTTCAAATCTGAATTCCTGGTCATAGGTTTTCCCTTTAATTACTTTAAATATATCATTCCACTCCCTTTTGTCTTAAAGATTTTCTAATAAAAAGTCAGCTCATAGTCTTATGAGTGTTCCTTCCAGTGTCCATAACTGGTTACTTTTCCTTTGCTGCTTCAAATAGTCCCTCTTTATCTTTAATTTTTGGCATTTAAGTTGCAATGTGTCTTGGTATAGTCCTTTTTGGATTGATCCTGTCTGGGATTCTTTGTGATTCCTGGATTTGGAAGTCTGTTTCTTTTTCCAGGTTAAGGAAATGTCCAGCTATTATGTCTTCATATATGTTCTCTGCCTTTTTCTTCTCCTTATGTGACACTTATAATGAGAATGTTAGTATGTTTGATATTGCCCCAGAGGTCTCTTAAACTATCCTCATTAAAAAAAAATTATTCTCTTTTCTGTTCAGCTTGAATGATTTGCATGACTCTGTCTTCCATTCCACTGATTTGCTTCTCTATATCATCCATCACGTACAGAGGCTTCCAGATTCTGGTGAGTGGGGCTCTGTCTTGTTATG
Organism: Vicugna pacos; assembly: GCF_048564905.1. Classification (NCBI taxonomy): domain Eukaryota; kingdom Metazoa; phylum Chordata; class Mammalia; order Artiodactyla; family Camelidae; genus Vicugna; species Vicugna pacos. Next base: position 2,877,470 of record NC_133001.1, on the reverse strand, counting down.
GCTATCTGCACAACCAAGGGAGCCTGGGTCCTGGTGCTGGGCCACTTGTGAATGGGACCAAGTTATGAGGCAGCTGGCTACAGAATCCAGAGGTGTCTTGGGGTTAAATCTGGCTCACTGTTGAGAGGACCTGGGTCCCAGGGTGGCTGGCTCTGGGCTAGGGGTCTTGGAGCTAGTGTCAGCTTATAGCTGCAGGATCACTGGTGTCTCAGATCTGGTGTGAGCCCACTGGTAGATGGGGTGAGATCCTGGGATGGCTGACTGTGGGGCCCAAAATGTTCCAGGGCTGGTGTCTGCAAACTGATAGGTGAGGTCAGAGTCCAGAGGGTCTTGGGGCTGGTGTCAGCCCAGTAGTGGGAAGAGCTGTGTCCTTGGGTCTCTGGTTATGGGGCCAGGGGTCTCTGCATGGAGTTGACCCACTGGTGGATGGAGCCAAAACCTAAGGGCTTCTGGGACTAGTTGCAAGCCACTGGAGGGTGGAGTGGAGTCCAAGGGTCTCTAGCTATGTGCCTGGGGTTCCTGAAATTTGTACTGGCCCACTGCTGAGTGGGGTTGACAGCCAGGGGTCCCATGGTTGGTGACTGTCCCCTGGTGGGTGAGGCCAGGTCCTGGGGCTAATGCTGGCCCAGTGGTGGGCAGAGCTGGGTCCTGTGCTCTCTGGCTATGGGAAACAGGGTTCTTGGAGCTGGTAGGCAGGTCTGTGGGGCCCTGGGTATCCTGAGGCTAGAGGAGTCCCACTGGTGGGTGAGGCCAGGTCATGGGCCCTCAGTGGGTGGGGCCAGTTCCACTAGCTCTGAGGTGGTGGAACTTTGGAGAATAAAAGCAGTAACTGTTTCCACCCTTGAAGTTATGAGAAAGAAAGAGACAATCAGCTGGTTGGAGGTGAGATATTGAATAAATATCAATAATTAAGTGTGAAGACGAACTCAGAACATTAGGTGACCATGAGATAATGAACAGTCTTACAGTGGGGTAGGGGCTGACTCCACTGTACTTGAACATTAGAGGAAGGATGGCCTCTGAGGGCCAGATGACCTGGGAATATCTGGGTTTCACATTGTCATTATTTGTCACATTTTTCCTCTATCACTGCACACCATTTCTAACTTAGCCCCTTATTTTGTACCCTTAATTGGATCCCTTTTTAGACTTACCTTCCTGGAAACTGACTGGAATTGTTCTGTTCCTTTTCAAGCCTAGCATTTATTGCTTACCCTTAGGATGATGCCTATGTGACCCCAAATTTCCATAATGAGTAAGAAACAGATTCTGTGTTTATAATTATAGTTTGCAAGGGTGATTAAAACTGATTTCTACATATTATCCATAGATTATTATATGACTGAGACATGTCGTAGACCCAGCAGTGAAGTAAGCTACTGTCCTCTGTCATCTGCTGTTTCTGATAAAAAGCCAACCGCGATTTACATTATTGTTCTACTATATGTAATGCATCATTTTTTCTCTGGCTTTTTAAATTTTTTCTTTACCTTTAGATTTTACCAATTTGACTATGATGTGTCTTGATGTTAATGGGGCATTTTGAACCTCTAAGTTGATGACATTCATACATTTTATTAATTATTTCTTTAAGTATTTTTTCTCCATTCTTTCTCTTTTCTCCTTCCAGTGCTCCAACTGTATATGTATTAAGCTTCTAAATGATAATCATGTGCTTTTTGTACTTTGTTAACATGGTGTAACACATTTATTGATTTGCATATGTTGAACCATCTTTGTGACACTGGCATGAATCCAACTTGATCGAAGTGTATGCTTTTTTTATGTATTGTTGGATTTAATTTTCAGTATTTTGTTGAGGATTTTGATTCTATGTTCATTAAAGTCAGTGGCCTGTAACTTTATTTTTTCATAATGTCTTTCTCTGTTTTTTGTATCAGGATGACAGTGGCTGCATAGAATGACTTTGGGAGTATTCCTTCCTCTTCAAACTTTTGAAAGAGTTTGAGAAGGGCTGGTATAAATTTTTCTCTCTATGTTTGGTAGAATTCCTCAGTGAAGCCATCCAGTCCTAGACTTTGGTTTCTAAGGATTTTTTTTTTCTTTTTAAAATTACATATTCTATTTCACTTCTGGTGATCACTCTGTTCAAATTATTTACTTCCTCCTGATTCAGTTTTGGTGAACTGTGTCTAGAAACCTGTTCATTTCTTCTAGGTTATTCAATGTGTTGGCATATAATTGTTCATACTATTCTCTTGTGGGGTTTTTTTTTTGTACATGTGGAATATCACTTGTTGTTTCTTCTCCTTAATTTCTTATTTTGTTTATTTGGGTTTTCTCTCTTTTCTTCTTGGTAAGTTAGACCAGAGTTTTGTTGATTTCATTTACAATTTCCAAAAACCAGCTCTTGGTTTTATTGAATTTTTCTATTTTTTAAAAAAAATCTCTATTTTACTTAATCCATCTCTGATCTTAATTATTTTCTTCCTGCTGACTGTAGGTTATTTTTGTTCTTCTTTCTCTAATTCTTTTAGGTGGTAGTTTAGATTGTTTATCTGAGATTTTTTTCTTGCTTTTTGAGGAAGGCCTGCATCACTATGAACTTCCCTCTTAGGACTGCTTTTGCTTAATCCCATAGATTTTGTGTGGTTGTGTTTTCACTGTCATTTGTCTCAAGGTATTTTTTCATTTCCTCTTTGATTTCACTGTTGATACTTTTTCTTTTTTTTTAGTAGCATGTTGTTTAGTCTCTATGCAGTCATTTTTTTACTCCCTTTTTTTCCCCCTTTGGTTGATTTCTTGTTTCATGCCACTGTGGTCAGAAAAGATGCTTGAAATAATTTCTACTCTCTTAAATTTGCTGAGGCTCCTTTGGTGTCCAAGGATGTGGTCTATCCTACAGGATAGTCCACACTTGAAAAGAATTTATATTATGTTTTTGGGATTTTTGGAAGTAATATCCTGAAAATATCAATTAAATCCAACTGTTCTTATGTCATTTAGGATTTCTGTTGCCTTACTGATTTTCTGTCTGGATAATCTATCCATTGATGTCAGTGGAGTGTTAAAGTTTCCTAGTATTATTGCATTACCATCAATTTCTCCCTTTATGTCTGTTAGTGTTTGTTTTAAGGCCTTAGGTGCCCCTGTATTGGGTTCATATATGTTAATGAGTGTAATATCATTTCCTTGTATTTATCCTTTAATCATTATATAATGTCCTTTAACTTTCTTTATGGCCTTGTTTTAAAGTCTATTTTATCTGATATGAGTACTGATAACCCACTTTCTTGTCATTTCTATTTACATAAAATATCTTTTTCCATCCTGCCACTTTCAATCTATGTGTGTCCTTCACCTTAAAATTTGTCTCTTGTAGGCAGCATATTTTAGGCTCTTGTTTTATTATTCAATTTGTCAAAGAGTATTTTTTAATTCAAGTAAAGTTGAAGTACAATATTATGTAAGTTAAAGATGTACAATAATGTAATTCACAGTTTTTAAAGGTTATTCTCCATTTATAGTTATTATAAAATATTGGCTGTATTCTGTGTTATATAATATATCCTTGTATCTCATTTTATACATAATAATTTGTACCTTCTAATCCCTCACCCCATCTTGTCCTTCCCCCTTCCCTCTCCCCACTGTTAACCACTAGTTTGTTCCCTATATCTGTATTTATTTTTTGTTGTATTCACTATTTTGTTTTAATTTTTAGATTTCACATACAACTAATGTCATACAGTATTTTTCTTTCTCTGTCTTCTTTATTTCACTTACTATAATACTATCCAAATCCATCCATGCTACTGCAAATGGCAAAATTTTGTTCTTTTTTATGATTCAGCAGTATTCCATTGTGTTTATATATATCTTTTTTAGCCACTCATCTGTTGATGGACAATTAGGTTGCTCCCATATCTTGGCAACTGTAAATAATGCTGCTATGAAAATTGGGATAAATGTATCTTTTTGAATTAGTGGGTTCCTTTTTTCAGATATATACCCAGGAGTGGAACTGCTGAGTCACATGGTAGTTCTACTTTTAGTTTTTTTGAGAAACCTCCATATTGTTTTCCAGTGTATCGGCACCAATGTACATTTCCACCAACAGTGAATGAGGGTTCCCTTTTCTCCAAATCCTTCCTAACATGTGTTATTTGTGTCCTTTTTGATGACAGCCTTTGTGACAGATGTAAGGTATGTCTCATAGTAGTTTTCACTTGCATATATCTGATGATAAAGGATGTAGAGAAGCTTTTCACGGGCTTCTTGGACATCTGCGTGGCCTCTTTGAAAAATGCCTATTCACGTCTTCTGCTCATTTTATAATGGGGTGTGTGTGTGTGTGTGTGTGTGTGTGTGTGTGTGTGTGTGTGTTTTAAATTGAAGCATAGTCAGCTACAAAGTGTCAGTTTTCTGGTGTATAGCACAATGTCCCAGTCATGCATATGCATATGCATATATATATTCATTCTCATATCCTTTTTCATTAAAAGTTACTACAAGATGTTGAATAGGGTTCTCTGTGCTATACAGAAGAAACTTTTTATATATATTTTTATATATAGTGGCTAACATTTGCTAATCTCAAACTCCCCAAATTTATCCCTTACCACCTCTTTTCCCCTGGTAACCATAAGATTGTTTATTATGTCTGTGAGTCTGTTTCTGTTTTGTAGATGAGTTCATTAGTGTCTTGTTCTTTTCTTTCTTTCTTTCTTTTGTTGAATCCACATATGAGTGATATCATATGGTATTTTTCTTTCTCTTTCTGGCTTACTTCACTTAAAATGATGATCTCTAGCTCCTTCCATGTTGCTGCAAATAGCATTATTTCATTCATTTTATGGCTGAGTAGTATTCCATCGTATAAATATGCCACAACTTCTTTATCCAATCATCTGTTGATGGAAATTTATGTTGTTTCTGTATCTTGGCTATTGTATATAGTGCTGCTATGACCATTGGAGGGCATGTATATTTTCAAATTAGAATTCCCTCTGGATATATTCCCAGGAGAGGAGTTACTGAGTAAGGTAAGTCTATTTTTAGTTTTTTGAGGAATCCCCATGCTGTTTTTCATAATGGCTGCACCAGACTTTATTCCTACCAGCAGTGTAGGAGGGCTCCCTTTCTGCACACTCTCTCCAGCATTTATTGTTTGTAGAATTTTTAATAGTGGCCTTTCTGACTGGTGTGAGGTGACACTGCATTTTAATTTTGATTTACATTTTCTGATAATTGGTGATATTGAGCATTTTTTCATGTGCCTATTGGCTACTTGTATGTCTTCACTGGAGAATTGCTTTTTTAGGTCTTCTGCCCATGTTTGGATTGTTTTATTATTATTACTATTAAGTTGTATGTTTATATATTTTGGTTATTAACATCTTACACACATATTTTCTCCCATTCAGTAGGTTGTCTTTTCATTTTGTGGAAAGTTTCCTTTGCTGTTCAAAAGATTTTGAGTTTAATTTGGTTCCATTTACTTATTTTTTTTTATTTCCTTTCTTTTAAGAGATAGATCCCCAAAAATATTGCTGAAATTTCTGTCAAAGTGTGTTTTGTCTGTTTTCCTCTAGGAAACAGTATTTACAGCCTGGTCTTACATTAAGTCTTTAATCCATTTTGAGTGTATATTTGTATATGGTGTTGGAGAATGTTCTAATTTCATTCTTTTATGTGTAGTTGTCCAGTGTTCCTAGCAAATCTCATTGAACAATCTGTCTTTCTCTATTGTATACTGCAGCCTCCTTAATTCATCATAAGTATGTGAGTTTATTTCTAGGCTCTCTATTTTGTCCCATTATTCTATTTTCTGGTTTTGTGCCAGTATCATACTGTTTTGAGTACTGTAGTTTCAGAGTATAATCTGAAGTCAGGAAGTGTAATTACTCCAGCTCTGTTTTTTTCTCCAGTTGTTTGGGCTCCTTGGAGTCTTTTGTGGGTCCATAAAATTTTTTAGATTATTGGTTCTAGTTTTGTCAAAAATGTCACTGGTATGGTGATAGGGATAGCATTGTAGATTGCCTTTGTTAGTATGGTCATTTTAACAATATTAATTCTTCCAATACAAAAACATGGTATATCTTTTCACTTGTTTGTGTTCTCTTTAATTTCTTTCATTAGTGACTTATAGTCTTCTAAGTACAGATTTTTTAAATCCTCAGATGGATTTATTCCTAGGTATTTTATTATTTTTGATGTGAAGGTAAATGGGCTGTTTCCTTAATTTCTCTTTCTGATTCTTCATTGTTAGTGTATAGAAATGCAACATATTTCTTTATATTAGTTTTGTATCCTGCAACTTTTCCAAATTCATAGATGAGCTCTAGTTTTCTGGTTGCAACACTGGGATTTTTGATGTATAGCATTATATCACCTTCAAATAATGACAGTTTTACTTCTTGTTTTCTGATTTGGATTCATTTTATTTCTTTTTCTTTCCTGATTGCTGTGGCCAGGACTTCCAAAACTATGCTGAATAAAAATGGTGAGTGGGTATCTTTGTCTTGTTCTGATCTTGGAGAAAATGTTTTCATCTTTTCAGAACTGAGACTATTGGCTGTGGGTTTGTCATATATAGAGAGCTTAATAGGTGAAGTTAGTTTCACTGTATGCCAACTTTCTAGAGAGTTTTTATCATAAGTGAATGTTAAAATTTTCACCATCTATTGAGATGATCATTTATCCTTCAGTTTGTTAATGTGTTGTATCACTTACTGATTTGAAGATATTGAAATATCATTGCATCCCTGCAATAAACTCCACTTCATCATGATATTTGGTATTTTTAAAGTATTGTTGGAGTCAGTTTGCTAGTATTTTGTTGAGGATTTTTATATCTCTGTTTATCAGTGATATTGGCCTGTAATTTCCCTTTTTTGTGTGTGATGTTGTTGTCTGGATTCAGTGTCAGTGTGATTCGGGCTTCATGGATTGCATTTGGAAGTGTTCCATTCCTCTATATTTTTTTGGGTGGGGGAGGAATATTTTCAAAATTCTTCTCTAAATAGTTTACCTGTGAAGCCATCTGGTCATGGACTTTTGCTTGTTGGAAATTTTTCATTTACTGATTCAATTTAATTGTTGTTAATCGGTCTGTTCAATATTCTACGTCTTTCTTGTACAGGAAGACTGCTCATATGTAGGAATCCATCCATCTCTTCTAGGTTGTCCAATTTATTGGCTTATAGTTGCTTGTGGTAGGTTCTTATGATCTTTTATTTCTGTGGTGTTGGTTGTAACTTCTCATCTTTCATTTCTGATTTTATTTATTTGGACACTTTCTCTTTTTTATTTTTCTTGATAAATCTGGCTAAAGATTTATCAACTTTGTTTATCTCTTTGAAGAACCAACTTTAAGTGTTATTGATATTTTCTATTCATTTCTTAGTTTCTATTTCATTTATTTCTACTGTAATCTTTCCTTTCTTTTCTTCTACTAATTTTGTGTTTTGTTTGCTTTTCTATCTCTAGTTACTTTAGGTGTAAGGTTAGGTGTTTTATTTAAGATGGTTCTTGTTTCCTGAGGTAAGTTTTTATTGCTATAAACTTCCCTCTTAAAACAGTTTTGTTTCATCCCATAGGTTTTGGATCTTCATGCTTTCATCATTTATCTCTAGGTGTTTGTTTTATTTCTTCTTTGATTTTGTTAGTGATCCATTGGTTCTTAGTAGCATATTATTTAGCCTCCACATGTTTGTGGTATTTATGCATTTTTTTTCTTGTAGTCAATATGTAGTTTCATAGCATTGTTGTCAGAAAAGCTGCTTGATACTTCAATTTTCTTACAATTTATTGTGGTTTGTTTTGTGGCCTAGTATATGATCTAGCCTCGAGAATGTTCCATGTACACTTAAAAGAATATGTATTCTGCTACTTTCAGTTGGAATGTTCTCTATATATCAATTAAATTCCACTGGTCTAATGTGTCACTTAAGGCCAATGTCTCCTTATTAATTTTCTGTCTGAATGATCTGTCCATTGAAGTAAATGGGTTTTTAAATTCCCCTAAGATTATTGTGTTACTGTATATTTCTCCCTTTATATCTATTAATATTTGCTTTATGTAATTAGGTGCTCCTATTTTGAGTACATATATATTTATAATTGCCATATTTTCTTCTTGGATTGATCCCTTGATTATTATGTAGTGTCCTTCTTTGTCTCTTGTAACAGTCCTTATTTTAAAGTATATTTTACCTGATTTCAGTATCACTGTCCCTGCTTTCTTTTGGTTTCCATTCATATGGAATATCTTTTTTCCACCTCCTCACTTTCAATCTGTATACATCTTTAGATCTGAAGTGAATCTCTTGTAGGGATATATAAGCATATATATGGGTCTTGATTTTATATTCACTCAGCTAGTCTGTGTCTTTTGACTGGAGCACAGTCCATTTACATTTAAGGTAATTACTGATATGTATGTGCATATTGCCATTTGTTCATTGTTTTCAGTTATTTTGGTAGGTGTTTTTTCCCCTTTTTTTCTTCTTTTGTTCTCTTCTTTTGTGATTTTTATGACTAACCAATATAGGAGCACTTAAATATATAAAACAAATACTGACAGACATAAAGGGAGAAAATGATGGGAATACAACAATAGAAGGAGACTTTAACACCCCACTAACATCATTGGACAAGTCTTCCAGATAGAAAATCAATAAAGCAATGGAAATACTACATGACAAAATAGAACAGTTGGACTTGGTTGATATTTTTAGGTCATTACATCCCCCCAAACAGAATACAGATTCTTTTCAAATGCTTATGGAACATTGTCTAGGATAGACTACATACTCAAGCCCAAAAAAGCCTCAGTAGATTTAAGAGGATAGAAATTATTTCAAGCATCTTCTCTTGACCACAGTGACATGAAACTAGAAATCAACCACAGAAAAAAAAGGAGAAAGAAAACAACACATGGACACTTAACAACATGTTACTAAAAAACCAATGGCTTGATGATGAAATCAAAGAAGAAATTAAAAATTACCTTAGGACAAACAACAGTGAAAATACAACCACTTAAAATCTATGGCTGCAGCAAAAGCAGTCCTAAGAGGGAACTTCATAGTTCTTCCTCAAAAAATGAGAACAATCTCAAATAAACAACCTAAAATTCCACCTAAAAGAATTAGAAAAAGAAGAAAAAAAATAAAACCTAAAGTCAGCAGATGGAAGGCAATAATAAAAATCAGGAAGGAAATATATGGAATGGATCAAAAAAAATTAGAAAAAGTCAATCAAACCAAGAGCGATTTAAAAAAAAAAAAAAGAGTAAACAAAATTGACAAACCTCTGGCCAGGCTCACCAAGAAGAAAAGAGAAAGGACACAAGTAAACAAAATAAGTAATGATAATGGAGAAATTATAACCAACACCACAGAAATACAAAAATTTGTAAGAGAATACTATAAACAATAATATGGCAATAAATTGGACAACTTAGAAGAAATGGACAAGTTTCCAGAAACACACAGTCCACCAAAACTGAATCAAGAAGAAATAGATCACTTGAACAGACATCTCTAGAAGGGAAATAAAATCAGCAATAAAAAAACCTCCCTGCAAACAAAAGTCCAGGACCAGATGGCTTCACTAGGGAATTCTATCAAACATACAAAGAAGAGCTCATACTGATCCTTCTCAAACTCTTCCAAAAGTCTGATGAGAATGAAATACTCCTAAACAATGAAGCTGCCATCACTGCGATACCAAAGCCGGACAAAGACACTACCAAAAAAGAAAACTATAGGCCAATATTATTGATGAGCATACATGCAAAAATTCTCAACAAAATATTAGCAAACAGAATCCAACAACACATAAAAAAGATTATATACCATGGTCAATTTTGGTTCATCCCAGGGACACAAGGATGGTTCAACATATGCAAATCAATCAATGTGATACACCATATCAACAAAAGAAAGAGAAAAATCACAAGATCATCTCAATAGATTTAGAAAAAGTATTTGATAAAATTTCACATATATTTATGATAAAAATTCTAACCAAAGTGAGTATAGAGGGATTATGACAAATCCACAGCCATCATAATATTCAACAGTGAAAAGTTGAAAGCCTTCTCACTCAAATCTGGAATAAGACAAGGACTTCCATCCTCAACACTTCTATTCAGTATAATATTGGAAGTCCTAGCCATAGCAATCAGACAAGAAAAAGAAATAAAAGGGATCCAAGATGGAAGAGAAAACGTAAAATTGTCACTGTATGCAGATGACATAATACTATATATAGAAAACCCTAAGGGCTCCACACAAAAACTACTAGAGCTGATAAAAGAATTTGGCAAGGTAGCAGAATACAGGATTAACATACAGAAATCAGTTGTATTTCTCTACACTAACAATGAAATATCAGAGAAGGAAAGTAAAGAAACAATCCCTTTCAAAATTGCATCCAGAAAAATAAAATACTTCATAATAAATCTGACGAAGGAAATGAAATACTTATATGTGGAGAACTACAAAACATTGACTAAGGAAATTAAAAATTACTGAAGGAAATGGAAAGATATCCCATGTTCTTGGATTGGAAGAATTAATATTGTTAAAATGAACATACTACCCCAAGCAATATACAAATTTAATGTGATCCCTATCAAATTACCTAGGAAATTTTTTCACAGAACTAGAAAAAATAATCCTAAAATGTATATGGAATCACGAAAGACCCAGAATTGCCAAAGCAATTCTGAAGAGAAAGAATGAAGCTGGAGGAATAACTCTCCCAGACTTCAGACCATATTACAGAGCTACAGTAATCAAACCAGCATGGTATTGGTACAAAAACAGACATATGGACCATTTGAGCAGAATAGAGAGCTCAGAAGTGAACCTAGAAACTTTTGGTCAATTAATCTTTGACAAAGGAGGCAAGAACATACAATGGAATAAAGACAATGTCTTCAGAAAATGATGCTGGAAAAACTGGACAGTTGCATGTAAATCAATGAACTTAGAACACTCCCTCACACCATATACAAAACTAAACTCAGAATGACTTAAAGACTTAAACATAAGACAAGACACAATAACCCTCTTAGAAGAAAAAAATAGGAAAACATTATCTGACATAAATCTCAGCAATATTCTCCTAGGGCAGTCTACCCAGACAATAGAAATAAAAGCAAGAATAAACAAATGGGACCTAATGAAACTTACAAGCTTTTACACAGCAAAGGAAACCATAAGCAAACAAAAAGACAACCTACAGAATGAGAGAAAACATTTGCAAAAAATGAGACTGACAAGGGCTTAATTTCTAGAATATATAAACAGCTCATAGAACTTAATAAGAAAAAAAAATCCTAAAATGGGCAGAAGACCTAAACAAGCAATTCTCCAATGAAAACATACAAATGGCCAATAGGCACATGAAAAGATGCTCAATATTGCTAATTATCAGAGAAATGCAAAGCAAAGCTACAATGTGGTATCACCTCACACCAGTCAAAATGGCCATCATTAAAATGTCCACAAATGATAAAAGCTGGAGAGGGTGTGGAGAAAAGGGAACCCTCCTACACTGCTGGTAGGAATGTAGTTCAGTGCAGCCATTTTGGAAAATGGTATGGAGATTCCTCAAAAGACTAAAAATAGATTTACCCTATGACCCAGTAATCCCACTCCTGGGCACATATCCAGAGGGAACCTTAATTCAAAAAATACATGCTCCCAATGTTCAAAGAAGAATTATTTACAATAGCCAAGACTTGGAAACAACATAAGTGTCCATAGAGAGAAGATTGGATAAAGAAGTGGTGGTATATTTACACAATGGAATACTACTCAGCCATAAAAAAGAATAAAATAATGCTATTTGCAGCAACATGGATGGCCCTGGAGAATGTCGTTTCTAAGTGAAGTAAGGCAGAAAGAGAAAGAAAAATAGCATATGATATCACTCATGTAGAATCCAAAAAAAAAAAAAAAGACTAATGAACTTATTTACAGAATAGAAACAGACTCACAGACATAGAAAACAAACTTATGGTTCCCAGGGAGGGAAGGGGATGGGAAGGGATAAATTGAGAGTTTGAGATTTGCAGACATTAACTAATATATATATAATATATATTATATATAATATAAAATAAACAAGTTTATACTATATAGCACAGGGAGCTATATGTGATTTCTTATAGTAGCTTACAGTGAAAAAGAATATAAAAATGAATATAGGTATATTCATGTATGACTGAAGCATTATGCTGTTCAACAGACATTGACACAACATTGTAAACTGACGATATGTCAATAAAAAAAAAAATATATATATATATACAAAAGAACCCAGCTAATTAGAAACCACTTAGATTTCAATAGGTTAAGGGTTACTGACAAACCAAATGCATGAGCAAATAAAAACACCTAATAAATGTCTGAAAACAAATTCAATCTCTCTTAATGATCCAATAAACGTAAATTTAAAAACAGCAGGTTAAATTTTTGCCAATCAATTTATAAAAGAATTTAAATAAAATAATAATGTTAAACACTGATTTTTGTGTAGTGAGGCAAACACTCACATAGTGATATTGAATTGGGGGAAGTGTACTATGGTACTACTTTTTTGTGATCTGTTGTATAACTGTGTATCAAGCACCTGAAAAATATTCATATTCTTTGCCTCAGTAAAAATCACTTTTGGGGTATTACCTTGGAAATATATTTTAAGGGAAAAATCCCAAATACAGAGAAATCTTTATAGTACAAAAATCATTTCAAATAAAAAGTGATACTTAAGAAGTTCCCCACCAATATTAGAAAATGCCAATGTAACAATAAGATTTAGAAAAAAGAATAAAAGTTTGTGTATATAGCATGCTTTCAACTGTGTGAAAGAAATACTTTAGGTGAAACTTTAAATTGATTTCACCAATATTAACGAGAATGGCTATTATCAAAAAGTGCTGAGGTAATGGGTGATTTGGAGTTTATTCTTCATACTACTAAACTTTATACATTATTTTATTTACCACCTGGAAGAACTTTAAGTGTTATTTGAATAATATAAGGTGCTTGCAACAGACACAAGGCAGGAATTGTCAAGTTGGGGACGTTGACTTTGAATCTACTTTTGCTCTGATGCATCTGTCCCCTTCCTGTTCCCTTCCTAGCAGTCCGTCTCCAGCCTCTTAAGTTGGACAGTGAGAAATTGCTACTTTGTAGGTCAAAAAAAGACAGCTAGTGGCAATTTCATGTAGTTATAAATGCTATGCAAACAGGAGGCTTCAGATATCATATACTTTCCAGTGGCATTTTTCCAATAGGAAGTTTCTCATAATGGAATTTCAAGCACTGAAATAGTTGCTAGGTGACGTGAAATGATAAGATGCTAGTGAGAAGAGCCTCTTACTCTCCTGGGTTGTTTTGTGAGAGATAAACCACTGAGTTAAGTTGCAGGAAATTATGGTAACCTTTCTTAGAGCCAGAGATATGGGTTGGATGAATCATTCACAGAGAGCTGGTAATGAAAACCATGAGAGTGGGTGTGCTTGGAAAGGGAGATGCCAAGAAAAAGAAGTACATGTGCCATGTAGTAGGTGGAGAGGGCTGAGCAGAGGAAGGGCAGGAAAAGAGACAGAACAGCACAACCCTTGCAGAATCAAAGGAGGAAAGAGCTTCAAGGATGCAGAATGCAACAGTGTTACAGAATGGATGCAGGTGCTGACAATTAGTGAAGGCTACTGGGTATGTCCATAGACAGCATTAATTAACCAGAGAAGAGCATGTTTCCTAGGGTGATCAGAGCAGAAACCAGACTGCAAAGTGTCGAAGTAGGAGTGAAGCAGGATGCACAGTGATTAACAGCCATGGCCCTGGAGTCAGACAGCCTGATTTATTTCCTGGGTCTACTGCTAACTAGACAGGTGGCATGTTACTTCTCATCTCTGTGTTTCCTGTCCTCATTTACAAAGCTATAAAGTAACAATAGTCCCTGCAGTGATAGGTGACTGATGAGCTCAATTCTTCACCCCTCCCATAAGCACACCCTTTGTCCTGTAACCTGACAGTACCCACCCTCTCTGATTCCAGGCTCAGCCTTTTGACTTTCTTTGGCCAAAGAATGAAAGCGACAGCGCACCAGTTCTGACCCCAAGAGGACTTGTATGTTTCTCTCCGCTTGCTTTCTGCCCTTCTGCCATCACCTGGCAAATATACTCAGACCAGTCTTGCTGGAAGAAGAGAGACTTATTGGAGCAAAGCTGAGTTACCCTTGGAATTCCAGCTGGGGCCAGCCTTGATCAGCTGACCCCTAAACATGTGAGCAAGCCAGTCACCATCAGCAGAGTCATCTAGCCAGCACATGTACCCCCCTCAATCCAACTAACCTCGGATATGCAGGCAATGTATTCTTGTTATTGAATATACTGAATTGGATGCTTACCATTGAATGCACTCAGGCAGCATCACTGTGAAAACAAATAACTGATATACCTGCTCTATAGGGTTGTTGCAGGATTAAATAAAATAATGGGTGTCGACCACTGTCAACAGTACCTAACACACAGCAGCTACTTAAACAAGTGTTAGTGATCATCATTACCAGAGACAGTGATTATTTCCCCTGGGGTCGCACAGGGACAAACTGAGACGATGGTAGGATGGGCTGGCTAATAATTTGGTGCCTCTCCAACTTCATATTCTTTCCTATCTTTCTAAATGTAATTTAGTGAGGGAAGAAGAACACAATTTCTGTTAATAATTATTGTACACAAAACTGATTCACTTATTTTGCCATTTCTACTGGCCAAAAGAGAACTGATGTTCTGGGGGTGCAAAGGACAAAATATCTCCCACTTCTCAGTAAATCCACTCCCTGTCTAGAGTTCTTTGTGGTTTTCAAACAAGAAAACTATTGAAGAAATATATTGAAGTGTATAAAACTCAGAAAATAAAACAAACCTCTCATTTCTAGTAAATGACACCATGCCATGCATTTTGCAGTTTGAGAATTCCAGCCGCACCAGACTTCTGACTCTTAGCTGACTGACTACATGCTGAGTCGTAAAAATACTTGACAAAAATAAGATGCACTCAGTAAGTTTTTTTTTTAATTTCCACACGAAATCAAGTCCTGGTTCTGCAGAAGCAATGCATTTTTTCCCCTATTGCAGTGGAGATTTAATGTCTCTTAAATGGGACAAGCCTGAACACCTTTACAATGAACCCATCTCTTGCTTGCTTTGCGGTCATCTTACTGTGGGGAAACTGGATAATCAAATACCCCTTTGCAACAACATATGGCATACGTGCTGGCTAGGATTCAGGTGGAGCTCACACTAGCATCTCATTTTAAGGTTCTATTAGATTACCTGGCCTGGAATGGGAGGTATAAAAAACAAGCCCCATCAAGCCAAAGGGTAAGAGCTCTGTAAAATCCAGTTGCCACTTCCGCCTTTCCTCTCATTATTAACCGAAATGAAGCACAATGAGACTATTAACCATTCCTTGATCAATGGATGTTAAATGCAAACAGCAAATCACAGTTCAGAAGTTTATACCGCAACAGATTCAAGCTAATTATCCACAAACTTTCCTCACTTTCAAGCATCCTTCAACCAAGGTCTCTAGAAGTTGAAGTCCTTTGTCATTGTTGCAGTTTAGGGAGAAAAGTAGCTCTCTTCTGTAAGTCTCTCACCCTGTTTCAGTGGGTTCAAATCCCAGATCTGCTGCATATTAGCTGTGAAACCTTGGGCAAGTTGCTGACCTCACTATGCTTCTGTTTTCTCATTAATAAAATGAAGATGATAATAACACTTCCTCCATGATGGTTTTGTGAAGATTTAATTCAATAATCTATGTACAATGGTTGATAGTTCATGGGACAGTACTAGCCACATAGTCAGTGCTCAATGTTTTATTCAACAAATATTTATTGAACCTACTATGTACTAGGCAATGTTCTGGGCATTCAATAGGACAGACCAAGAAAGATGAATCTTACATTGTAGAGAGGGAGACAGACAATTAACTATGAGTAGACTAAATGGGTAAACATTTAAGTGTGTTAGACAATGATAAATGATACGTAACAAAAGGAAAAGCAATGCAGGGTGAGGGGATTGGGAGGGCTGAGATGGAAGGAGGGAAAGTTGCATTGTTGAATAAAAATAGATAAGCCTTATCAAGATAACCACATATATATAAATAGATTAAAAAAAATTTCTTCTGTATAGCACAGGGAACTGTATTCAATATCTTGTAATAACCTTTAATGAAAAATAATATGAAAACAAATATATGTGTATATATATGTATATATATGCATGACTGGGACATTATGCTGTATACCAGAAATTGACACATTGTAACTGACTATACTTCAATTAAAAAAAGATATAATTGGAGAAAAGTCTCAATGGAAGGGACGGAGTGAGCTGAATGTGTGCCCTAGAGAAGAATCTACCAAGCTCAAACCAAGGCTCAAAGGCAAGGGGCCAGCGTGATCTGAAGGAGCCAGGGGACAGTGGGAGGAAATGAAGTCAAAGCAACAAGGGGTGTCTGATCCCTTGGGGACTTGAAGGCCACTCTCAGGGCTTCAGTTTTCATTCTCAGTAATGTGCAGAATTGCTACAGGATTTTGAGTGAAGGAGGAGCATGATCTCACTTACATCTTAAAGGAATCACTCAGTTCTCTGTTGAGACTAGACTGCAGGGGAGAAAAGTAAGTCAGGGAGACTTGCTACTGCTGTACTTCAGGTGAGAGATGATGGAGTCTCCAGCTGGGGCTTGGGTTTTAGGGTAAAAATAAGAGAGGGCTAGCCATGGAGGTGGTAAGAAGTGGTTGGATCTGGGGTGTCCTTTAATGACGAAGTTAACCACATTCCCTGAGAAATTAGATATGGAATGTGAAAGAGTCAAGTCACCCAGCCTGAGCAACTGGAAAGATGCAGTTGCCATCTACTAGAATGGAGATGGTTGTGGGCAGAAAGAAGCAACAGTTTAGTCTTGTTACTGAAGGAAACTTAGCTGCTTTTGTTAGTATCACAGACTGCCTTGTACTGTTGTAAATACACGCACCTGCCTTATCTCTTTCTCCAGATGGAAAACTACCTGAGACTAGAGATCATATCATGTTCTTTTTAAAAAATGACCCAGCTTAGCTGATATAGCTGGGCTCTAAATTTGCAAAATACACCAGCTACATTCCTAGCACTTGCTAAATAATCTAAACAACTCCTGTCTGTCCTTTAAAATCTTATCAGAAAAGAAATAAAAATCATTGGAGGATGGCCTGAATGTATAGATAACATTCTGTCACAGATATTTAAGCACCGTCCCTAGGTTGCCCTAGGGCATCTGGAAGTGAGATCCCTGAGTTGCCTGCACACTTCGGCTGCTAAAATATTTCTATTAATATTATTTTGAAGTGTTGCCTTTGGCCAATATGCAGGAATGCTGTAATAAGCAATTCTCCTTTCTGTCAAGCCCTATCTCATTTAGAGTAAATGCCAAAGTCTGCACAGTGCCCAACAAAGATCTGGGTTATTCTACGCCCCCCCGATCTTATACCTTACTTGTCTTATTCTTCTCACCAGGCTTCTCCCAACTGAGGAAGCTTGTCCATGCTGCTCCCTCTACTGAAAACACTCATCTCCCAGACTGTCACAGGATCCTCTCTCTCACTCGTCAAGACTTTCCTTAAACGTACCTTCTCATTGAGAAGTTACCTTCACCATCCTATTTAATATTACAGCCCCCTCACTCCCCAGAATCTCTCTTCCTCCTTATCCTGCTGTCTTTTTTCTGTATCTGTGTCCTAATTAATACCTCCCTGGCATGTCAGGTCCACACGGTCAGAGATTCTTACTGTTTTATCCACTGCTGTATTCCCAGCACCTGGAAACATGTCTGTTCATAGAAGGCACATGGTAAACATTTATTGAGTGAATCGTCTTCGGACTAAGACCCACTGTGCTTCTGAAAATGGTTTATTTTTTGTGTAATTTGAATTTCATAACTGATCGTGTTTTCCTCTTCACATTTAAGACTAGGAAACTTAGAACCAAGTCTATAGCACTTATATAGGACCTCACCTACATTTTTATGATTTGTGGTTAAAAAAAAAACCACCTCAATTCTGGGGCTGAGGGTCCTGGCTTTGAATCCTAGCCTCACCACTTGATGTGTGACTTTGTTGACTTTTTGGTTCTCCCATTTTCTCTTGTAGAACGGGCACCAGAATAGTGACTTACCTCAAATAATTATTGTGAGGATAAAATAAGATAGTGGAGCCAGGCTTCATATATTGAAAGAACTAAATGATGCTTTGCTGGTATTATTAAGATGACCAATCATCTCGGTTGGTCCGGGACCAAGGGATTTCCACGGATGTGAGATTTTTAATGCTGCAACCAGGGTAGTCCCAAGTACACAACTTACTTTTTTACACTGACATTTCCTTTTATCTCTTTTTATTTCTCATTTTTATTTATTTTATTTTGCTGTGTGTTTTTGAGACATGCTTTACATTCTTTATGAAACAAAATGAATATGAATAGATCATACATGCACTCACATATGATTTTGGGCATATTATATGCTCCTAAAATATTAATATGCCATATGCTTTATAAAGAAAAATTATTGACTAAACAAAAGTATAGTTATTTCTTCTCCAACAGGGTTTAAATTTACTCTTCTCAATACTGTGTGCAAAGCAGAGGCAAAGATGAGGCAGAGATGATAAAGCCTGAAAGGCTCTATCATGAGTAAGTTTACTATCATACAGCAAACAGGATTATGTAAATGAAAAGATTAACACTGTTGAGTGTCACACAAATGTTGGGTGATATTATTGTAACAATCTAGTCTTATGACACCCTGAGGCTTCTTGAATAACAGAGAACTGCTGATGTAATGAGAGCACATGTTTTAGAAATATGATATAAAGTGTATGTCTAGAATCCTCCTCAAATTTGTCATGTAATTAGCTTCTCCTATGATTGCCTTTGTGGGCATTTTCCCCCTCCTATAACTTTGTGAATACCTGAAATTTTCAACAAGCATCAATATTTTTCTTAACACAAGGATATTAGGGTTCCTGGATGGCACTGTGCAGAGCTCTACAGACACTCTCCTTGGCAAAACAACTATAACTGTTAAAGCTACTTGAAATATATTTTAAGGCTCTGGAAATTGTCCTAAGGGCATATGGCAAATGGAGAATCATCCTGTCAAGAAAACCTAGTATCTTAATAATAAGAATGGGCGACGGTGGCATTTGAGCCATGACTTGCTCCTTCCTCTGTCTCCCAGCTTGGCATGATGGAAGCTGTACTATGGGTAGGCAAAGCCAGGAGCAGGTGACCACCTCTACCCCAGCTCCCATTCTACTGCTCAGTACCAGCCCTGGAGGAGCAAACACCCAGCATTTCTCATCCCTACTCACAAGCCTGGGCTTTCTGTTGTAGAAGATTTCTTCCAGGCAAAATAGCTGAGACATCTGAGGTTCCTTTCTTCCACTTGGTCCCCACTCATAGGAAACTCCACTGTGTGGCAAGAAGAGAATATTGGACTCAGTTACCTCCACCACAGCTAGCTGAGATGAATGTTTCACACCAAAAGAGGCAAGCCAAGAAGACTATAGAGTCTCATGCCCCCAGCCAGTGCCCCATTCATAAAAGCAGGGTGTCACTACGGAAGACGTGGGCCACTGTCCCCACCTCCAGCTCTGGTGAAGTTTGTCCAGGGGAAGATGTAGCCTTTAAGAGCAGAGATCTTCAAAGGTCCCCTCAAGGAGCTAAATGCATTCGGAATAATAAATTCCACAATGTGGAAGTTCAAGCCCATGTGTGCTGTCAAAACACTGAGAGCAACAAGCTCAACGGTAGAGCAGCCATGAATTGCAGAGAAGCATGAGAGAGACAGCTAAGGGGAGGCCCTCTGGAGTTGAAACACACTTCAAAGGTGTCTTTAAGACTACCCTTTCAAAAAGGCTGGAATTTACATCACAGTGTGAAGCAGTTTACACCCCATGACATTACTGGAAACGCAGCAATCAGCTGGTGATTGGTAGAGGGAATGGTAACAACAGAGGCACACAGCTTAACAGAGAGGCCTGGGAAATAAACTGTCAAAGAGGACGATGCTAAGATCACTGTTGCCCTGGGGTGACTCTGTGCAAGTCCAAGACTATACCCTCTGAAGAGGCGGCACACAGAGAAAGTAAACAGATTGAAATAGTCCAGGTATGTCATTAAACAAATAAACAAGCAAACAACAAAGAAACCATCAAGCCTCTATCTGGGGGGAGGGAAGGGTGAATCAGTGTCCAGAATTGCTATAGTGTATTATCTAAACAACCAGGATGCAACAAAAATTATGAGAAATAAAAAGAAACAAGGAAACTTGACCCATACATAGGAAAAACTAGGCAGTAAAAACCAACCTTTGAGATGCCCCAGATGTTGGACAAAGACTTCAGAGCAAGTATTATATGTTCACAGAAACCATGCTTAAAGGATCAAGATGAAAACATCTTACAAAACAGATATCAACAAAGAGAGAAATTATAAGATAAAAATAATGGAACTGTTGGAACAGAAAACTACAAAAACCAAAATGAAAAATTCATCAGGGGGCTGAACAGTAGATTTAAGCTGACAGAAGAAAGAATAAGCAAAGGTGAAGACAGATCAGTAGAGCTATGCAGTTAGAACAGAAAGAAAGAATAAAGAAAAAAAAAGTGAATAGAGTCTTAGAGAAATGTGAGGCCCCATTAAGCTCCAATACTCATATGGAGAGTACCTGAGAAAAAGGAGCCGAAAGAGTATTTTTAAAAAATGGCTGAAAACATCCCAAACTGAAAATAATATCAACCACAAAAAAATCTACACATGCAGAAAGCTCAACAAACTCCAGTAGGATAAAGACAAGAGATCTAAAATCAGACACATCAGAGTGAAAAAGTCAAAGACAAAGAGAAAATCTTGAAAACAGCCAAGAAAAAAAAAAAAGTCCAAAAACACAAACAAAAAAAACTTGTCACACACAAAGGAACTACGCAAAAAGACTAACAGTTGACTACTCATCAGAAACAATGGAGGCCAGTTTGATGATACATTCAGAGTTCCAGAAGACAAAGAAACCCCATCATCAAAGACTCTTACATCCAGCAAAAATATCTGTGCAAAGTGAAGGTGGAACAAAGGTATTCACAGATAAACAACAACTGAGAGAATTCGTTGATGACGGACTCATCTTATTGGGAATATTAGAAAAAGCTCTTCAGGCTGAAAGCATGTGAACACAGACAGTAATTGTACCCTGCAAGAAAAAACACAGAGTGCCAGTAAAGGGCCTTCTATAGGTATTTATAAAAGAAAATATAATCATATGTTTCTTTGCCTAACTGTTTTAAAAGGCAATTATATACAACAAGAAGTATGTGCATTGTTGGCCCATTTACACATAGAAATATAATATATTTGACAATAAGCACAAAGGAGATGGGTGAGAGCAAAGCTATATTGGAGCAAGGAAATGAAACCAAAAGGTAACTTGAATTCACAGGAATAAATGTTGAGAATCAAAAATGGTAAGTAAGAAGTTTAATATAACAATCCCTATGGCTATATATTTATTCTCTTTTTTCTCTCAGCTTCTTAAAAGGACATAAAATTACACAGAGCAATACTTATCACAACGTATGTTGGGGTTTGTAATATAAGTAGATGTAATGCACACAATAATAAAAGCATAAAAGAGGGGAAGAGAGAATAAAAGTATATAGGAATAACATGTCTATGTATCACTCAGATTAAATTAGTATAAATTTGAAGCAGAGTCTGATAAGTTAATGTATATTGCAAGCCCTAGAATATTTACCAAGAATATAACTAAAAATAGTTTAAGTCACTTGAGGAATTAAAATGTTACAATGAAGTAAATTCATTTAATGCAAAATAAAGCAGTAAAGAAGGAACAGAGACACAAAAACACATAGAAAACATAAAAGAATAATAGCAGATGCAAATCCAGCTTTATCAATAGTAATATTAAAGGTGAATGGATGAAACAATCTAATCAAAAGGTGGATATTTAATCAGACTGGATGTTTAAAAAGATTCAATTATATTGTGTATACATTGTGTATATATTGTGGTTACACACTTGAGATTCAAAGATACAAACAGCCTGAAAGGAGAAGATATAATATCTAAGCAGCAAACATAAGAAAGCTAAAATGACTGTGTTAATATCAAACAAATAGACTTTAAGACAAAAAAATGGTACAAGCAATTAAGATGGACATTTTATAATGAAGTAAAGAGTCCATCTATCTGGAGAATAAAACAATTATAAATATGTATACTTCTAACAACAGACTTCCAAAACGCATGGAGCAAAAACTTATAGAATTGAAGGGATAAGCAGACAAATCTACAAAAATATCTGGAGATTTCAATATCCTACTTTCAGTAGTGGATAGAACAGCTAGGCAGGAGATTAATAATGAAGTAGTGAGTTAAAAAAATAGTATAGATCAGCTGGACCCAACAGATATCTATATAATACTCTACCCAACAAAAAAGAATGCACAATATTCTCAATTGTATATGGAACACTCTCGAGGTTAGACCATTTTCGAGGTCATAAAAGAAGCCTCAATAAATTAAAAGTCCTGAAATCATGTAAAGTATGTGCACTAACCACAATGGAGTAAAACTGGAAATTAACAATAGAAATATGTGAGATTCAAGAATATGCGGAAATTCAAAAACATACTCCTGAATAACTAACAGGTCAAAGAAAACGACAAAGGGAATTGCTAAAATATGGGATGAAAGAAGGTCCGTTAGTACCGTTACTGAGAGAGTAACATTATGAACATAAAAACGATTAAAAGAGTGTACTATGAAGAACTGTAGGCCAATAGTTGGATAGTTTAGATAAAAAGTACACATTTCTAGAAAGACACAAACTTAATAAAACTAACTCAAGAGGTAGAACGTCTAAATATAATTACAGCAAGTAAAGAGACTGAATTACTAATTAAAAACATTCCCACAACGAAAATTCCAGGTGACTTCACTTGTGAAGTCCACCAAGTTTTTTTTAAAGAATTAATTCAAATTCTTCACAAAATCTTCTCCAAAATAGAAGAGAAAGGCACACTTCTTAACTGATTCTATGAGACTGGAGAGACTGATATCAGAACTAAATAAAGATATCATAAGAAAAGAAAATAATATATAAATATATATTATATATATATATAAAAAATATATATAATATATATATATATATACAATATGCCAAATCTATGTACCAAAAACTATAAGAAACTGATGAAAGAAATTAAAGAACACGTTCTATGGAAATGGAAACACAACACTCCAAAATCTGTGGGATGCAGCAAAATCAATTCTAAAAGGGAGGTTTATAGCAATGTAGGCCTTCCCCAAGAGACCAAAACAAAACAAAACAAAAAAACCAAAAACCAAAACAAAAAACACCTCAAGTGAACTACCTAACCCACCACCTGAAAGAATTAGAAGAGAAGCAAAAGAAGCACAAAGGCCACAGGAGGAAGGAAATAATGAAGATCAGGGAAAAAATAAATAAAATAGGGATAAAAAATAGAAAAATCAATGAAACCAGGGCTGGTTTTTTGAAAGGAAAAAGAAAATTGAGAAACCTTTAGCCAGCTCACCAAGAATGAAGAGAGAGGGCACAAATAAACAAAATAAGAAATGCAGTAGGAGAAATAACAGCCAATACCAAAGAGACATGAAAAATCATAACAGAATGCTCTGAACAGTTATAGTCCAACAAACTGGACAACCTAGAAAAAATGGACAAGTTTCTAGACACACACAACCTGCCAAGATTGAATCAAGAAGAAACGGACAATTTGAACAGACTGATCACTAGAAGGAAAATCCAATCTGTAATTTAAAAAACTCCCAGTAAACAAAAGTGCAGCAATGGACAGCATCACAGGGGAATTCTAACAAACACATAAAGAAGAACTAACACCTGTTTTTCTGTAACTATTCAGCACATTGAAGAGGACACTCCCAAATTCATTCAGTGAGGCCCACCATCACCCTGATACCAAAAACAAAGACACTACAAAAAAAGAAAATTACAGGCCAACATCTCTGAGGAATAGAGATGCAAAAATCCTCAACAAAATATTAGCAAACCAAATCCAACAATATGCAAAAGGGACTGTACCCCATGATCAAGTTGGACTTATTCCAGATTCACAAAGATGACTCTACATCTGCAAATCAATCAGTGTAATACACCACATCAGCAAAAGAAAAGACCAAAAACCACATGATGGTCTTAACAGATGCAGAAAAAGTATTGGGTAAATTCAACAGCCCTTCATGATGTTGAAAAAACCCCTCTCATCAGTGTTGATATAAAGGGAACAGCTCAATGTAATAAAGACCATTTATGACAAACCCACAGCCAATATCATATGAGTAATGAAAAGCTGAAAACTTCCTCTCTAAATTCATGAACAAAACAAGAATTCCCACTCTCGCCACTTCTATTTATTGGAAGCTGTAGCCACAGCAATCAGATTAAAAAAAAAAAAAAAAAGAAAGGAATGGCATTCAAATTGGAAGGGAAGAGGTAAAACTGTAACTATTTGTAGATGACATGATACTTTATGTAGAGAACCCTAAAGTCTCCACCCAAAAAGTATTACAACAAATAAACACACTCAGTGAGGTTGGAGGATGCAAGATTAATACACAGAACTCTACTGGGTTTCTGCACATTAAAAATTAAACAGCAGAAAGAAATTGAAAAAAAAACTCATTTAAAATCACTTGAGAAAGCCTAAAATACTTAAGAATTAACTTAACCAAGGAGATGAAAGACCTATACTCTGAAAATTATAAAACATTGATGAAGGAAATTGAAAATAATGCAAAGAAATGGAAAAATGTCCCCTCCTCTTGAATCACAGAATTAACATTGTTGATGTGGCCATACTACGCAAAGCAATCTACAGATTTAATGTAGTTTCTATAAAAATACCCATGGCATTTTTCACAGAATTAGAACAAGTAATCCTAAAATTCATATGGAACCACAGAAGACCCCAAATAGCCAAAGCAATCTTGAGAAAAAAGAATGAAGCTGCAAGTACAACACTCTCCGACTTCACCCTACACTGCAAAGCCACAGTAATCAAAATAATGTGCTACTGACACAAAGAAGACGTACAATTCAATGGAACAGGACAGGGAGCCCAGAAATAAGCCCATGTACCTACGGTCAATTAATCTACCATAAAGGATGCGAGAATATATGATGGGGAAAAGGCAGGCTCTTCAACAATTTGTGCCGGGAAAACTGGAGAGTTACATGTGTAACAATGAGATTAGAACATTCCCTCACACCATATATAAAAATAATCTCAAAGTGGATTAAAGGCCTAAATGGGAGACAAGAAACCATAAAACTCCTAGAAGAGACTATAGGCAGAACACTCTTTGACATAAATCATAGCAATGGTTTTTTGGAACTGTTTCCTAAGGCAAAGGAAATAAAAGCAAAAAAAAAGGAATCTAATTAAACACAAATGCTTTTGCGCAGCAAAGGAAACCATCTATAAAGTAAGACAACCTACTAAATGGGAGAAAATATTTGCAAATGATATGCCTGACAAGAGGTTAATATCAAAATATATACACAGTTCATGTAACTGAATATAAAAAAACTCAATCAAAAAATGTAAAGATTATCTAATAGACATTTTCCCAATGAAAACATGCAGACATACAGATAGCCAACAGGCCCATTATATGATGTTTAACATCGCTAATCATCAGCGAAATGCAAATCAAAATCACCCCACACTTGTCAAGAATGGTTGTCGTCAAAAAGTCTACAAATAACAAATGTTAGAGAACATTTGGAGAAAAGTGATCCTTTGTACACTGTTAATGGGACTGCAAATTGGTGCAACCACTCTGGAAAACAGTATGGAATTTCCTCAAAAACAAACAAACAAACAAACAAACTGAAAATAGAACTACCATATCATTCAGCATTTCCACTTCTAGGAAATATCCAAAAATAAAGAAAACATCAATTCAAAACAATACATGAACCCAATTATTTATAGCAGTATTACCTACAAGAGCCAAGATACGGAAGCAACCCAAGTGTCCATCCACAAATGAATGAATAATGGAGGTTTTATTTTTTCTTCCTGTTTTACTGTTTTTATTCTATGACCCCGGACAAATTTTCGAACCTCTGGTCAAGGTTCATTAACACAAAAGCCGTAAATGCGAAATCCTGGGGAACGAGGGACAGTGGACTCTATACTGGACTTCAAGCCGAGATGCTAAAACGCTGGCAGTGCCCCGACGTCCTGCACCGGGGGGACGGCACCGGGCTGCACGCTGCTGACGGCTGTGAAGGAACAATCCCACCCCCTCAGCTCCGGGTGCAGCCCCCGGGCCTGGGGGCCCGCGCCTGCGGAGGGGGGGACCTGCTGACGCCGCAGAGCAGTGCTGAGACTCGTACTGCGGCGTGTGATCGCGGCTGCCGCGGGGACATGTGAGCACGGGGGGGGGGGGGGGCGGGGGCGGGACGGACGCGTGGCTGCGAAGCCACAGGCGGGGCTACGCTGACTCTCATTCATAACTGGACCTGCCTTCGGGACCAGCCTAACCCAGGGCTGGCCCCGGACGCGCAGACTGAGCCCCGGCAGGGACGGCGGTGGGCCTCGGGACGTGCCGGCCTCGCCGGGTGGCAGCAGGCACTGCCATCGGTGGGCAAAGCCTTGGAGGGACGGGCTGCCCTGAGCAGTGGGCCACCGACGCCGCGGCCCGGCTCCCGGGAGAGCTCTGTGAGTGAGGCCGCCGCAGTCCTTACGCGCCGCGGACGAGCCGGGCAAAGGGGGCGAGCCCGGGGGCCGCGGGCCCCAGCGCGCTCCTGGGGGGCCTCAAGCTTGACCGCGGCCCTGAGGGCCCCGCGCCGCCGCGACAGCTGCCGCTGCGTGAAGAACACGGAGCGCGGCGCGCGCAGCTGCCCCGCCTCCTGCGCCGGGAAGCAGGGCCGCCCCTCCGCGAAGCGGCCCACGGCGTCAAAGGACGCGGCCGCCTGCTCCCAGGCCGCCGCCGCCGCCGCCGCCGCCGCCGCCGCCGCCGCCGCCGCCGCCGCCGCCGCCGCCGCCGCCGCCGCCGCCGCCGCCGCCGCCGCCGCCGCCGCCGCCGCCGCCGCCGCCGCCGCCGCCGCCGCCTCCTCCTCCGACCCCAGACCCGCGGTGGCCGCGCCTGGCCCCTCTTCGGCGGCCGTGCTCCCCAGCAGGCCTCGGCTGGGCTGGGAAGGAGCATCTCCCCCGAGCCCGGGGATGTGTGCGAACGTCTGTTCGTGAGGTTTAATCCTGAGACGCTCGGGCTCCTCCTCCGAATATGCAGTGGAATATTACTCAGCCATAAAAATGAAATTCTACCTTTCGCAGCAACATGGATGAACCTAGAGTTTATTATGTTTAGGGAAATAAATCAAACAAAAGATAACTCTATGCCATCATTTATTTATAGAATCCAAAAAAAAAGAAATATAACAAAACAGAAAGAGATTCACAGATATAGAAAACAATCTAGTGATTACCAGTGGGGAAAGAAAAGAGGGGTGGGGCAAATTAATGGTGAGGATTAAGAGGTACCAACAACTAGATAGAGAATAAATAAGCTACAAGGATATGTTTTACAGCAGAGGGAATATAGTCAATATCGTATAATAATCTTTAAAATACTGAATTACTATGTTGTATGTCTGAAACTAATATAATATTGCAAATAAACTATGCTTCAATTGAAAAAAAAGACAGTATGTGCCATGGGTAGTGTACATACTAAAAGTTAGATGTGTAGGTAAGTAGTGTTACCTCGCTATTATCATCCTTTATGTAATCAATACAGTGTTAAAGACACACACATTATCTCCTTTAGTTCTCGAACTGCCCTTGAGGAATACTTATATCCTACGGTTGGACATCTTTATGATTATTACCTTAAACTCTTTATTGGGTAAATTGCTCATTTCTACTTTATTTAGTTCTTTTTCTGAGTTTATGTGCTGTTAATTTATTTGAAGCATATTCTGCTGCTTCCTCATGTTGCCCAGTTCTCTGAGTTTATTTCTATATGTTATTTAGGTTGCTTATATTTTCCACCTTTAGAGAAGTGGCCTTACATGGGAGATGTCCTAAGGAGCCAGCAGCTTCCTCCCCTCTGGTCACCAGAGCTCTGTGCTCTACGGGTGCCCCTGTTCTGCCCATGTGCACCCTTCTACTCTGTATACAGTGGTAGGTGGTGGTGACCCCTGTCCTGGTTGTCTGAGGCTCTGTCTCATGCAGTGGCTGTGGGCACACTGGAGAGTGGAGTTGTCTTCGCATGCAGTTGGCCATGTGGTCCAGGGGCTCAGAGTTGATGCTGGCCCACTGGCAGGCAGGTCCCTGATGCTAACACACCAGAGGGAGGATTCCAATGTGGGGCTCACCAGAGCTGGTGGTATTGCACATGAGGAGCCCCCAGGTGGCTGCCACCCAGGTCTCTGTCCCCAGCACGAGTCCTAGCTGCCTCCTTCCTCTCGAGGAGGCTCTCTAAGATCAGGAAGTGGGTCTGGCCCAGGCTGTTCCTACAGTCTGTCCTGCTCTGGCTGAGCAGATGACACTGCCCATTCTCACCATCTTCAGTTCAGCTCAGAGGCAGCTCACAGCTCAGAGCACCAGGAGGAACAAAGGTCTGTGTGGAAAGTAGTACTTTTGAGATAAATGTTTTGTGTGCCTGGAGCAGTAGGAAGGGGGTAACATTCACATACAGTTGTAATCATAGTCCTCATGTTATGTTAGAACTGCTGACAGAAGATCAAATAAAGTGATTACCTGTAAAGCACACAGAACAGTGCCTGGCACACAGTGAGCACTGTTTAAATGCCAGTGAGCCTCCCCTTCCTCTCTCTGCTTCCTGTTATTGTCATTGTTTACTACTGTTTTGTGACGGGAAGATGTGCAGTTTAATGACTTCTGATCTGTTGCAGCCTCCCTGCCTCACACTACCTTTCTAAATTTAACCCTTTTGTGCAATTCAATCCAATTTAATACAATACATTTTGATCATCCACTCTGGGCAGAACATTGTATGGAAGGGAGTGTTAGCAAATAAATAGCTAAATAACGTTTTCCCTGCCTTCAGAGAACAATCTGATTTGAAAGAGGTGTAACGCACACCAGGCAGTCTGCTTTGTGAAAGGACGGCTGGGGAAGGGAGCCAGTGACTAACAGCAACTCATCAACACTTGAAAGGGGGAAAGGGATGCTTCCACAGCAGTGGCTTCAGGGGACCAGGGTTTATAGGGGCCAGAATGCAGCTGCTCTCCAGCCAGCTCCAGTGTCTTCTTTCATCATCCAAATGGCTTCAAACCTTAAAGACAGCTGGGCTTAAAGCGCATCCTGGGGCTCTGTTGAGGGCTGAGCTAAGAGAACAGTGGAATTGGGCAGAGCTTCTTCTGGCTGACTGGGCTTTGTTGGGAGATCAGCATGGAAACTTGGAGGGAGAATGAAAACAAAGGAACCTGGGTGCTTAGAGCTGAAAATGGGGGCAGATATCTGCCCTGGGTTGGTGGGCCAGGGAGTCTCCCTGATGCTCAAAAGGTCTAGAGGAGACAGAAAGGATGAGGTAGGTCTTCCTGCTCGAGACAGGAAATGGACAGGAAGAATGAGAGGCAGGGAGGCTCCCTGGAGGTATCGCAGTGGAATTTTGACAATTTGGGTGTGGCTAATCCTAACCTTAATCCCACAACTTCTGTCATGACCTGGGTAATCATTAAATGCCCACTGTTTAGAACGCTTCAACCTGGGCCCTGGAAACCCACTCAAGGAAAGAACAATCTATGCAAGGGAGCCTCGCTGCCAGAAACACTGAGGCTGGATAATCAGAAAACACACTCAGGTAAGAAAGCTTCTGAAAGAGCTACTTGAACATCTGAATAAAACATTAGAGTAACAGTAAGTATCCTTAAGGAGATTCAAGAGCTGAAGCTAAACAGACATCTTTTGGCTAAAACATTCAGCATCAGCATTAAAAGACCCAAAGAAATGGCTTAGAAAATCAAGTGCAAGAAATATATTTGAACACAAAGCAGAAATGAAAAAAAAAAAAAGATGTAAAACCATGAGGAAATTTTAAAGAAATTTACAGAATTGCTTTCAAACATTTTTTTTTTTTTACTGCAATCCATGCAGGGCTGTAATGGAAATAAAAATTTCACAAAACAATACTTACCCTTACTCCATGTGCTGTGCACTCTGACATTTTCTATTCTGTTATTTCATTTTTTAAAAAATTCTAGTCACCACTAAAGGGTGAGGTATAGTTTTCAAAACATTCATAGAATGGATATGAGAGACCTAGCATGCCACCAATAAGAGTCCCAGAAGGAGAAAAAGGAACTGATGGAGAAGAGGTAATAACTTCAAAAAATACTAGAAGAAAATTGTTTTGAGATGAAGAAAGCACTCCTCTAGTTTCATGCTGGATTTTAAGTAAAAGACCCATTTATTTCCAAACTTGCTTGAAGAGAAGACTGACCCAGAATACTTGATAAAAACACAGATCACTATCAGACCTACCAAATCAGAATTTTCATGGGAAAATAATACATTTATTTAACAAGCAATTCAAGTGATTCTTACCATCTCAGAAATTTGGAAAACACTTACCTATTTTAAGCTCCCCAAACTTTAATGTGCGTGCAAATCACCTACAGTCTTATTAAACGGCAGATCTTAGTTTGGTAGTTCTGCATCTGAGAACTTACATTCCCAAGTGGCTTCTGGGTAATGCCAATGCTGCTGGTTCAGGAACCAAGACTAATATTTCTGGCCATAGTTAAAGATAAGATGTTTCACAGCTTATTTTTTGATGCATAACACTGATACCAAAATCTGATCAAGACAGGAAAGGAAAAGAGGAAAACATCTATACATCAAGCTTATTTAGGCAAATAGATGCAAGAGTGTTAAATAAAACATCAACAAGTTGGTTCCAGCAATATATCAAAGGCATGATACAGCCTCTGGCCAAACAGAATTCATGCCAGGAATGTTAGGGTGGGTCAGTGTTGGGAAGTCTATTATGCCAATAATTCCACCTAATCCATGTTGCCAATAAATTAGTGAAAAAAATTACACATTCATGTTAGCAAATCCTGAAAAATGCATTAAAAAGAAAGAAATTACAAGACATGTCAATAAAAACTTCAGGGCAAAATAAAGTAGAAGGAAGACATTTAAACATAAAAGACTATTTAGCCAATTTAACAACAAATATTATCCTAAATGGTAAAAAAACAAATTCATCCTTATTAACTTCAGAAACTATGTAGAAATATTTGCTATCACTACTTTGAATTTGACTTTGTCATGGAAGGTAAAGGAAATTCAATGAGACAAGAAAATGCTAATGATGTGATTGAAAACTAAGGAAACTCAAGTGAAAAACAGTAGAATGAATAAGAAATTTGGTAAAATGTCTAGGATACACACACATATACACACACTTGCACAAACTCATACAAACAAATACATATGCACAGAAGTCAATAGGTTTTCTTTGATCTAGGGTAAAAAAAATATTTCATTTGCAATGGAAATAAAACACATGGAAATACATTTAATCAAAAGACTGTATCTATTTAAACCAAAATTATAAAATAGTTTTGAAAGGTATAAAACAAGACTTGAAGAAATGGAAAGGGATACCATGTTCTTGGATGAAACAACTTAGTATCAAAAATATCAATTTTGTCAAAATTAAATAAATTCCAGGCAGTTCCAATTAGAGTATTAATGCAGGTTTTTTTATTTGAAATTCTAGAAACTTGAAATTAAAATATCAAAGTTTAAATATGACACTGCAAAATAGGCAAGAAAAGCATGAAATGAGCACTCATATGAACTTGTCTTATCAGTATCAGAGTATTTCCTGTATTAGTCAGGAAGCGCTAGTATATCATGGTGAGTAACAAATTGATCCCAAATCCTAGTGCTTTAGCACAACAAGAACTCATTTCTTGCTTATGCTACATGTCAGTGATGATCTGGCAGGGGCCTGTGTTATACAGTCGCTCAGGAATTCATGGTGATCAGGACCTGTCCCATTGTTTGGGACTTGGCAGGAGACAACACATGGAGAAGTCTCTCTTCCTTTCTCTCTCTCTCTCTCTCTCTCTCACACACACACATTTCTATGCTTTAGCCTGAAGGTGATGCATATCATTTCCACTAACAATCTATTGGCTGAATTAGTCACAAGGCTCTGCCTAATTCAAGGAGGCTAGGGAAAGTAGGAGATTATATGAATTATACGTATAGTGTTGCTATAGGAATAGATAAATAGATTAGTGGAAAAGACCAGAAAATATAAATATTAAATCATATATATTTGAAGATTTATTCTATTATAAGGATAATGGTTTAATTCATTAGAAAAATGGAAAGAGCTGTGAAAACATGCAAACTATATGAAAAAAGAATTTTACATAGTATAAAATAACAAACCCCAGGTAAATTAAATACTTAAATGTAAGAAAAATGAAACAATAAAAAGCTGCCAAGAAAATCTAGGAGAGTATGTGGCAAAAGCCAGGATTTGCAGAGGTTCTTTTAAACCAAAACTTAAAAACCCAAAAGCTATTAAAGCAAATACAGACTACATAAAAATTATTTATGTTTTTATGGAAAATACACAAAATTCAAGAGATAGATAATAATATTAGAAAAAATATTTGAAATATTCATGACAGGCAAAGTGCTTATACCTATAACATACAAAAAGCACTTGGAAAAAAATGACCAGAAAACAATCCAACAGAAAAAAGGGCAAGGGATGTGAACAGACAATTTAAAGAAGAGAAAGTTCACAGAGTAAAGAAGTCTTAAAAGAAATTCAAATTCTCTAGTAGTCTGGAAAATAAACATTATGTATGAGCAATGTTATCATATTTTACACATTTTAGACTGACAAAACTAAAAACACCCTTAATATCTATTGCTGTAGACGATGTAGGGTAAAGGGTAATTTAATTGTTAGTGAAATGTTAGCATTGCACCTTTTTAGAAGGCAATCTGGCAACATAAAAGAGAAATATACAACATGTATACATATATGCATTTTAATATAAGTATAATCCACTACCTAGCAAGTCCACTTGGAATCTATCCCATTGAAATAAAGCATTGTACTGTGGAGACATAATGTAAAAATATTTATAGTAGCGTTGTCTTTAGTAGTAAAAACTGGAGGCAATGTGAATTTTCATATAAATAGGAAAGAGAGGGTATGAATTATGATGCATTCATACCACAAGAATAATATTTAACCATTGAAAAGAATAAGCTAAATCTGTCTGTTGACTCTGAAGCATCCAAACTATGTTTGAGTCAGAAAAACAAAATTCAGACAATAGTGAAAATTCTGTATTTGTATATGCATGTGTGTGTGTTTGTGTTTCTGTCTATATAGGATTAAAGGGCCTGGACAAATAAGGAAGACTTTATACTGGGTTGTCAAGAGAATTTACTTTGAGCCTGGTGGGTTTGTGTTGTGTGTCAAGGAGGAAGCTCGGCAGAAAGGGGAGCCAAGACAAAAAGGATAAAGAAAAAAAATCAACTCTTGGAGGGAAAAAAAGCACATATAGGATCTTAATAGAGTTTGCAAAGTTATTCCCCATGTGGGGAAGGAGCGATGCCAGAGAAGGTAACTGCTTAGAGGTGTGAGTGTGCGTGCATGTGCACGTGCACGTGTGTTTGTGTGAATTAAGGACACCTTTGGCCATGGTAAGGCTGAGGCATTTTTTAAAATGTGAAACTATCATGAATATGCTTTGTTTTTGTGGGGAAAAAATTAACAAGCCATACATACTTAGGACACAGCTACCTGCCATGAGGAACCAGGGACAGGAAGGAGCCACCCAGGCCAGCCTCACCTACACTGCAGGGCAGGGGATGCAGACCCTGGAAGGCCAGAGTAAGAAATGTAGGTGTTCTGAGTGAGCTGAACCTTATGGGACTTTAAACGGAGTGTCATGATTTAACATATGAAACACATACATGGAAAGCGCTTCTCCCTTATTAGACAGGAGATCAGATGCCTCCCTCCCCTCCTAGCAGGCCTCGTGCCTTTGCTCACCATACTACTGCCTGTTTTGCGTAGGTAATTGTCTCTTTCCCTGTCAATAGACTGTGCTTGCCTGACTATATCCGCAGCTCAGCAGTATCTGGCTCAAGGTATCAACTTGCCCTACTAGTGGAAGATAAATAGATCAATCCTTGCTTTTTAGCTTTTATTTAATGTATTTACATTTAGCTTTTGTTATACACTTAGAATTCATTATCTTTCTCCCCTCTCACACCCCCACCACACCCCAAGCATTGAGTAAATTTCCTCTAAAAAAAGTCAGCCTGCCTCCTGGGCAGGGAGAAAGAGGGAAAGATCGCTTTAAGACAGCTTGGGAGGAAAAATTATGGTGGGACACAGACATGCACTCACACTCTGTCAGCTCTGTGAGAGGTGGAGGCAGCAATGAGAGATCCAGAGTGAAAAAGAAGGTGTTCCCTTCCACCTAAAATCTCTCCTTTGCTGCCCTTCTAAAGAAGACACTGTTCTCTTCAAGGCATCACTGGAGTTTTCTTTTCCGGGTTTAAGGGTGCCTGGAGGACCAGGCAGCGCAAGATGCGGTTCATGCAAACGCTGAAGTTCCAGGCGTCAACAAAACCAGAGTGAACTAGCAGATTCCCTGAAAGCATCTGGTTTTAGCCCGGCATAAATCCATACATTTCTTAACTTTAAAGCGGTTCCCGCGGGATATTTTGAGCGCTTACCGCAGAGGCACGCAACCAGGCAGGACTAGGGCGTAAACGCGACTCCCAGGAGAGCTCCGGTTTGCGCAAACCCGAGCTTCCGTGCAGGTCGGTGCTGCCCATCCCAGCCCCCGTCCCACAGCTCCGAGTCCCCGCAGTGAAAGGTGGGGGAACCGGCGGACGGCCCCCAAAAAGACTCGGAAGATTCGAGTGTCCATGGAGCCTCATCTCCCAGGCAGTATGGTTGGAACGCACTCCGAACCTCTCAGTCCATCTCGGTTTCTGCGAAAGGATTGGCATCTACTGGCGAGCCGTTCCCACCCCTTCCAGTGCCCTGCACCAGGCTGGCCGTTTGCAATAGCTTCGGACTGGGAGACGTGGCCTCGAAGCCCGCCAGGGGCGGGTCTCGGGTGGGGAGAGAAGGCGAACAGCCCTGCCCTCCAGTGCTTATGCAAACCTGACAGAGGATGAGGGGGAGAGGGTCCGGCCCCCGACGCCACCCCAAGACCGGCTCTGGCCGCCAAGCCCGGGAGGCGCAGAGGCAGAGGCTGCCAGGTCGCCGGGCGGCGAGCGCGAGGCTGCAGCGGATGCTGGCAGAGCGCCCAGAGCCGCTCGTCTGGGAGACACACTGCTTAGTGGGGAGCTCCGGCTGGTATCCCGTTGCCTCTGCCGGGGCGGGGATTCTCATCTGGTGAGCTCAGCTGGAGCTCTTCATGGAGCGAGGGCTCAAGCCACCGGGGTGGCTGGAGATGGCCCCAAATCTTAGAACCCATCACTGTTTCCCAGGGGAATCGGCCTGTCAGAGAAAGGAACTAGGTGTGAGTGTTTAGGACTGGAGAAAGGCTGGGAGCGCAGCGCTGGCGCTTTGCCCGGACACTTGCCAAACTCCCGCCACCAGA
This sequence comes from Vicugna pacos, assembly GCF_048564905.1. NCBI lineage: Eukaryota > Metazoa > Chordata > Mammalia > Artiodactyla > Camelidae > Vicugna > Vicugna pacos. Next base: position 2,841,708 of record NC_133001.1, on the reverse strand, counting down.
GGCAGGGGGCTCTGCAGGGCTATGGCAGCATGCCTGCCTTCCCCGGAGTGTCCATCACTTCAAGTCTTTCGCAAATCCTTTCTTTCCCCTTGGGTCGTCTGCGGTTCCAGCTGCGGACCCCATCTGGCGCATTCCTTCTGAGGCGAGCTAGCTAGCGCCCCCTTGAGGAGTGCGTGGGGAGTCGGGCTTGCAGACTTCCACAGCAGGTAGCAGCAAAACAGCTCGGTGGTTGCGACGGTGCAGTGAGACAGTTGTCGACAGATGGTGAAGCCGCCTGTCTGCGCAAGGGGACTGGCGAGTACGCAGCCCAGGTACTACCCATTCCCAGTGACGTCTCTGCAGCGGGTTATAAGAGTCTCACGCGTAGCCCTGCCAAGGTTCTCCTAACTCCGGAGCTGAGCAGGACGCGAGCCAAGAGGCGCCTGCAAAGCTGCAGAAGGTGGCGGCGGCGGCGGCAGCGAAAGCAAAGAAAAAAAAATCTCCAGCTGGACGCGGGGCCCCAGAATCCTGGCCACAGACTCAGAACTTTTACAGGTCGTGCTGTGGCTGATACCCCCACCCCACTTCGCCCCCAAGTCCTCAGCGCAGCACAGGGCTTTATCTTTGCCATTGCAGGCAGGAGGAATAGCAGTTGGCAAGTGGCAGCAGGTGCAGAAAGGCGGGGGTTCTCCTGCTTCCTGGAACTGTGACCCGTGGAATTTCTTCCTCTTTTCCAGCCCAACGCAGGAGAGACGCTGTCTCCAGATTTAAGAACTCAAATGCTTCCTGAAGCTTGAAAGTGGGGGAATTCAAAGCCACCGAGGGCATGCCGCACATTTAGAAGCTTTTATTTCAGTGCCAATTTCTTACTTGCAAGGAAAGAGTTCTGTCCAGAAACAGCCTACAGCCTCCTGTCTTGGTTAAACAGGACTCTGACCTCAGGCGCTGTCTCAGGACCCTGCTGCAAAGGATCTGTGTGTATACAGAGAGGAGGGCTTAACCACTTAGTGAAAAAAATGGATAACGTCCTGCCGGTGGACTCAGACCTCTTCCCAAACATCTCCACCAACATATCGGAGCCCAACCAGTTTGTGCAGCCAGCCTGGCAGATTGTCCTTTGGGCTGCTGCCTACACAGTCATCGTGGTGACTTCCGTGGTGGGCAACGTGGTGGTGATGTGGATCATCTTGGCCCACAAAAGAATGAGGACAGTTACAAACTATTTCCTGGTGAACCTGGCCTTCGCGGAGGCCTCCATGGCCGCCTTCAACACCGTGGTGAACTTCACCTATGCTGTCCACAACGAGTGGTACTACGGCCTGTTCTACTGCAAATTCCACAACTTCTTCCCCATTGCTGCTGTCTTTGCTAGCATTTACTCCATGACGGCTGTGGCCTTGGATAGGTGAGCTCGCCCTTTATGGAAAAGGGAGAAAGTGTCCTTAAAGGAGGATGGCATTACTGTGGAGCTTCAGGGCTGGCTAGTGCCTGGTTCAAGGTGACGGTCGGCCTCCTGTGCCCCCTGGATTTGTACTGACCGCCCGCTGAGTCCATTGTCACTGAGGGACTTTATCCTATCTCTCCATTTCCTTTCCTATTCCCCTTTCCTTTTCTTCTCCTTTTCACCCATTTCCAGTCTCCTTTCCTTTATATATACATCCCCCCTTTTCTTCATTTAACTCTCTTTTTCATCCCCTCTCCCCTCCTCTCCCTGACATTTTCCTTTCAACCCCTTCCTTGCTTCTTTCCATATATACCTTCTCCCCTTTATCCTCAAAGCCTGAAGGGGATACCCAGGGCGTGGCCAGGGGGCCAGCCCCTGGTTTGGGCTTTGTGACCCTTGCAAGCTGTTCTTCAGCTGTGCAGTCTCCTGATGCCTTCCAGTTTTGAGTACACCTAGGCAAAATTTGTCACTTTTAAGGGACTTTCTGCTCCTCCCGCAACTCTCCAATAGTATTTGGATATGAAGAGCGTTTCATGAGAATCATAAAATACTAAGGATTCTAATTCAGCTCTAAGCTGCTAGAGGTTCTCATTCAAGAATGAGAGGCAGCTATGCTCTTCTTAAGGAGCTCCACAGATAGAGATCCTGATTACCTAGTGGTTTTTCTAAATTTCTTTTGCCATATAAGGTCCATGTTTTTAGCGTGTTTGCGTCCACAGAGAACCTTGCTTGGCAAAGGCAATTAAAGGCAGTTAAAGAGTTCATTCTTTCCTGAAACCAATAGGACAGGCTTTCAGAAGCTGAGTAAAAGTGAAAATGTTGGCATTTTCAAACACTGGGGCTAGCGTTCTGGAATGAATGTGTCCTCAGGTGGCACTGATCGGAAATTGATGAGTGGAGCACAGCTTTATTTGTATGACTGTTTTGTGGGTGTCCTAGGTCACTAATTTGTATATCTATATGTGCACAAATGTTTAAATGTTTACCTGGGATGTGGAGGGATGTTTAAAGCTCCTGCCACTGTGATTTTGAAATGAGTCCTTTTGGTAGCCTTGCTGAGATAAATGAATATGAGAAGCCCAAAGAAGGAGCTAAGAGAAAAACTTCAAAACAAACATTCCCCAGTTAGTGAACTCTTTTACATAAAGATCAATTATGATTTGTGATTGATTTGAGGTCTTTTGAAACTTCTGTAGTCAATGAACACTTTTAAAATCAGAGAAAACTATGCTTCCTTTGCAATGGTGTCCAAATGCTGTCTTTTCTGTTCCCTCTGTGCAACCCTGATGTACTTAATATGTTGTGTGTAAAACAAGTTGCAGTGAATCAATTTATATTTTAAATGTAGAAGGGAAATCAATTACTCAGAGGGGTAGTGAAACTTATCTTTTATGTTACTCTGGTTTTTAAATGTTTGGTTTACTGAAAATGAGTTACACCTGTAAGTCTTCCTGTGTTGACTTGCTCCTTTCACTTCACTGCAGCCCCCTGAAACTTAGAAAATGCATAGCGTGATGCGTAACGAAATGTATGAGCCGTGAGACCCGGGGCCATTTCAGCCGTACATATGCCGTCTTGGAGATCCCTAAATCAAAGGGAAAGCTGGTACTTTTTACTGCACTGGGCACTCGTGTGAGCTCAAGGGAGGCCTGACAGTCAGTGCGAGCCCAGACATAGAGGATGGAGCAGACAGCTCTGTAGCTTTGGCTTCCACAGAAATGACATGTTCCACAGCCCTTCTCTTTCCCTTTGTACTTAGAAGGTTAGGAGGATTAGGGTCAGGATTCAGGGTCAAAGTCTTCACAGTGAATTTGGCAGATTTCAGCTGCCTTGGGGCATCTCGGGCTCCACTGTTTCTAGGCAAACCATAGACAGGACCCTGACCTTTCATGACACCTGCTTTGTGAGGTCAGTAAGAAATGTCACCATGTACCTAGTGTAGTATGCTCAGGGTTAGAGTTCAAGGGGGACTTAGAGATGAGGCCTCAAGGCTGAGTCTCCAAGTCTTAGATGCTCTTTCTGCTCTTTTCCTTGTTCAGCCTCATGAGCACAGTGAATCAACCCCTTCAGGCCCTCTGATGAATCTAGCTCCACTGCATGCATGGTCATCCATTCTCTCTGAAGAATGTTCTAGAAAGGAAGAGGACCTTTAGCCTTCTCTCCGTGAATGATCTCTCCTTTCTCCACTGTGGCTATGCAGACTTTGAGGAAATGTTAAATATCTTTTTGTATTTTCCTTGAATTTTTAACAGATAATTTTTCTAAATTGCTGTGTAGTCAGTTGACAATGTTGTGTCAATTTCTAGTGTACAGTACAGTGCTTCAGTCATACATGAATATACATATATTCATTCTCATATTCTTTTTCACCATAAGCCATTACAAGAAATTGAATATAGTTCCCTGTGCTATATACAGTATACACTTGTTTATTTATTTTATGTATCTATCGGTCAGTATCTGCAAATCTCAGACTTCCAATTTACTCCTTCCCACCCCCTTCCACAGTGGTAACCATAAGTTTGTTTTCTATGTCTGTGAATCTGTTTCTGTCTTATATATAAGTTCATTTGTCTTTTTTTGTTTGTTTGTTTTAGTTTCTGCATATAAGTGATGTCATATGGTATTTTTCTTTCTCTTTCTGGCTTACTTCACTTAGAATGACATTCTCCAGGGACATCCATGTTGCTGCAAATGGCATTGTTTTATTATTTTTATGGCTGAATAGTATTTTATTGTATAAATATACCATGACTTCTTTATCCAGTTATCTGTCAATGGACATTTAGGTTGTTTCCATGTCTTAGGATATTGTAAATAGTGCTGCTGTGAACATTGGGGTGCAGGTGTCTTTTTGAATTAAGGTTCCCTCTGGATATATGCCTAGGAGTGGGATTGCTGGATCATACGGTAAGTCTATTTTTAGTTTTTTGAGGAATCTCCATACTGTTTTCCATAATGGCTGCACCAAACTGCCTTCCCACCAGCAGTGTAGGAGGGTTCCCTTTTCTCCACAGCCTCTCCAGCATTTATTGTTTGTGGACTTTTGAAAGAGGCCATTCTGACTGGTGTGAGGTGATACCTCATTGTAGTTTGGATTTGCATTTCTCGATAATTAATGATATTGAGCATTTTTTCACTGGCCATTTTTATGTCTTCCTTGGAGAATTGCTTGTTTAGGTCTTCTGCCCATTTTTGGATTGGGTTTTTCTTTTTTTCATATTTGTCATAGGAGTTGTTTATATATTCTAGAAATTAAGCCCTTGAAGTCTCATCTTTTGCAAATATTTTCTCCCATTCTGTAGGTTGCCTTTTTGTTTTACTTATGGTTTCCTTTCCTGTGAAAAGCTTGTGAGTTTAATTAGGTCCCGTTTGTTTATTCTTGCTTTTATTTCTATTGCTTGGGTAGACTGCCCTAGGAGGACATTACTGAGACGTATGTGGGATACTGTTTTGCCTATGTTTTCTTCTAGGAGACTTATTGTGTCTTGTCTTATGTTTAAGTATTTAAACCATTTTGAGTTTATATTGTGTATGGTGTGAGGGAGTCATCTAACTTCATTGATTTCCATGCAGCTGTCCAGTTTTTCCCAACACCATTTGCTGAAGACATTGTCTTTATTCCATTGTATGTTCTTGCCTCCTTTGTCAAAGATTAATTGACCAAAAGTTTGTGGGTTCATTTCTGGGCTCTCTATTCTGTTCCATTGATCCATATGTCTGTTTTTGTATCAATATCATGCTGTTTTGATTACTGTAGCTCTGTAGTATAGTCTGAAATCTGGGAGGGTTATTCTTCCAGTTTCATTCTTTTTCTTCAGTAATGTTTTGGCAATTCTGTGTCTTTTGTGATTCCATATAAGTTTTATTATGATTTGTTCTAGTTCTGTGAAATATGTCCTGGGTAATTTGATAGGGATTGCACTGAATCTGCAGATTGCCTCTGGCAGTGTGGCCATTTTAACAGTATTGATTTTTCCAATCCAAAAGCATGAGATACCTTTCAATTTCTTTAAAGTCTTCTTTAATTCCTTAATCAATGTTTTGTAGTTCTCCATGTAAGTCTTTCCCCTCCTTTGAATAAATCTTTATTCCTAGGTATTTTATTACTTTGAGTGCAATTTTAAAAGGGATTGTTTCTTTACTTTCATTTCCTATTGATTCATCATTAGCGTAAAGAAATGCAACTGATTTTTGTATGTTAAGTTTGCATCCTGCTACCTTACCAAATTCTTTTATTGACTCTAGTAGTTTTTGCGTGGAGCTTTTAGGGTTTTAACAGATAATCTTTGAACCATCTCAAAACATAAAAGCAACATGATTTTCCTGATTATAAAATTCAATCTCGTTCATGAAGAAACTAAACACAGAAATAGAAATCAACCATTACTTCACCATGCAAAAATAACACCTGTTAACATTTGAATTTCTCTTTTATGACTATTAAACTACATAACTGAGGTCAGGGTCTATAGAATTCTGTAGCTTACTTTTTTCTATTGATATTATTGGAAAACCTTAATAATAATTTTAATTAATAATTTTATTTAATAATAATTTTATTATTAAAAAGTCTTTAATAATGTAATTGCAGTGGCTTCCTGTTATTCCATTATATGAATGTGCCATTATTACTTTAACCATCCCCCTACTGCTGGGAATTTAGATGCTTTTTTAGATTTTTTTGCCATTATGATTAATGTGCTAATAAACATTTCTGTATAATAATTTTATTTTCCTTTGTTGATTATTTCCTTAGGGTAGATTCCCAGAAGTAAAATTACTGGGTCAAATGAAATGAAATTTTAAAAGACTTTTCCTCCTAATTTTAAAGTATTATAAACTCTAGGCAGAGCAAGGAACACGTCTGTTCTGCTTTGTTTACTTTATCTCCTCAGAACAAAGCAGAGTGCTGGGCATTTAACTGTCACTGCATGTTTACTGATTAAATGAATGAGTGAATAAATCTTCTTCTTCTAGAAGAACATTTAGAAAATGTTAAAATTGTAAAAAAAAAAAAAAAAAAGTAAAAGTCTAAAATTCCACTACTGACAGGTAGCCAGTTAAAAGTCTAGAATGCTAGCTTGTATTTTTTCTTTGTTATTTATGCCACATACAGTCATTCACACCTTTTAGGATAAATTTTGGATCATAATAAAAGCAGTTTCATTACCTTTTTTGTTTTGTTCTTAGCATCATATCATGGCCATTTTCCATATTTCCTTATTTTGAAATAGTTTCAAAAACAGTATTTTTAATAGATGCATTATATTGCATGGTTATAATAATTTATTTAATCATTTCTTTATTTTTAGATGTGCATTATTTCCATTTTTAATGATTACAAGTAACTTTGCAATTAATTTCCTTGACATAAATCTTTGAGAGCATCCCTTCTTCTTTTCTTAGGTTAAAACTCTTAAAGTTGAATCCCTGGATTAAACTGTCTCGCTAAACTTTACCAAATTTCATTGTGGAACCAAAATGTAAGCAGAGAAAACTTCAGCAGCAGATTGGAGAACTAATTTCAATCCTTCCTGTAAACTTTCCATAGAATTAGGAGACAGACAGACAGACAGAGACCCCATTCAGAAGGAATATTTATTTACTGAAGGCACTGATTACCTAGGAAAAAAAAAACTTGATAAGTATACTTAGTATATTAAATAATATCAGATTTTTCTCTAATTAAACTCCAACAAACATCAGGGATTTTACTTTTTCAATCTCTGTAATTTCTCCCACTTAAAGTAAAAATTTAAAATTTCTTCCAACGGTGAAAACTAAAAGATGTGTATGATGTTTCATGAAATTAGCAGCTGGAGGACACTGAGAATTGACACCTTTATTTTTCAGGAGCCAGTAATGATAACTAGTTCTAGTTTTGTGGAGCAGCATCTAAGACAGGAGGTGCAGGGACCAATCCCTTAGCCCCACAGGAAGGGTTATTCAGGGAAAAGGTAGTCTGACTTGGAACCAAGCACACAGCAACAGGGGGCTCAGAAAAAAGACTGATCTGGTAATACTGCTTCTCTGACTGTGAGGGGCAGTAATAAATTCAATGAGATGAAAGGTGAAAGTTGCTCACCACTCAGATTAGTTCTGCGTATGTTATTGCTTTTTTGGTTTGTTTTGAATTTAAAAACATTTTTTAAATTGAAGTATAGTTGATTTACAACTTTGTGCTAGTTTCAAATGTACAGAAAAGTGATGCAATTCTATATATGTATATGTATACATATAATTCCTTTTCAGATTCTTTTCTACGGTAGGTTATTACAAGGTATCGAATAGAGTTTCCTATGCTGTACAGTAGATCCTTGTTATTTATCTGTATGATATATAGTAGTGTGTATATGTTAATCCCAAACCCCTAATTTATCCCCCACTTCCCCTTTGGTAATCGTATATTGTATTCTATGTCTGTAATTCTATTTCTGGCTTGTAAATTAGTTCATTTGTATCACTTAAAAATTTTTCTGTTTTTTTTTTTATTCCACATGTGAGTGATATCATGATATTTGTCTTTCCTTATCTGACTTACATCACTTAGTATGATAATCTTTAGATCCATCCATGTTCCTGCAAATGGCATTGTTTTTACTTTTTCTTTGTTATAGCTGAGTAATTTCTAATTTACATATATCCAGTCATCTGTCAATGGACATTTAGGTTGCTTCTGTGTCTTGGCTATTGTAAATAGCGCTGCTATGAATATTGGGGTGCATGTATCTTAGAATTTTCTCTGGATATATGCCCAGAAGTGAGATTGCTTGATCATATGGTAGCTCTATTTTTAGTTTTTTAAAGAACCTTCATACTGTTCTCCATAGTGGCTGCATCAATTTACATTCCCACCAACAGTGTAGGAAGGTTCTCTTTTCTCCACAACCTTTCCAGAATTTATTACTGGTAGACTGTATAATGATGGCCATTCTGACTGACATGAGGTGATAGATACCTCACTGTGGTTTTCATTTGCATTTCCCTAATAATTAGTAACGTTGAGCACCTTTTCACATGCTTATTGATCATCTGTATATCTTCTTTAGAGAAATGTCTATATAGATCTTCTGCCCATTTTTTAATTGGGTTGCTGCTTGATATTAAGCTATATGAGTTGTTTGTGTATTTTGGAAATTAATCCCTTGTCGGTCACATGATTTGCAAATATTTTCTTTCATTTCATTTTTAGGTTTTCTTTTCATTTTGTTTATGGTTTTCTTCACTGTGCAAAAGCTTATAAGTTTTATTAAGTCCTATTTGTATAGTTTTGCTTTTATTTTGATTATTCTAAGAGACAGATGCAAAAAAATATTGCTGTGAGTTATGTCTCTAGGAGTTTTAGAGCATCCAGTCTTACCTTTAGGTCCTTAGTCCCTTTTGAGTTCATTTTTGTATATGAAGTTAGAGAATGTTCTAATTTCATTCTTTTACGTGTATCTGTCCAGTTTTCTCAGCCAAGCTCATTTAAGAGACTGTTTTTTCTCTATTGTATATTCTTGCTCTTTTGCTGTAGATTAATTGACCATAAGTGTGTGGGTTTATTTCTGGTCTTTCAAACCTGTTCCATTGAGCTATGTGTCTGTTTTTGTGCCAGTACCATACTGTTTTGATTACTGTAGCTTTGTAGTATAGTCAAGTCAGGGCATATGATTCCTCCAGTTCTGTTCCTCTTTCTCAAGATTGTTTCAGCTATTCAGGGCCTTCTGTGTTTCCATATAAATTTTACAACTTTTTTTTACAGTTCTGTGAAAAAGGGTCATTGGTAATTTCATAGAGATTGCATTGAATCTGTATATTGCCTTGGGTAGTATGGCCATTTTAACAATGTTAGTTCTTCCAATGCAGGAACACAGTTTATCTTTCCATCTGTTTGTGTCATCTTCAATTTCTCTCATGAGCATCTTATAATTCTTGGAGTACAGATCTTTTGCCTCCTTAGGTAGATTTATTCCTAGGTATTTTATTATTTTCAGTGCAATGGTAAATAGGACTGTTTTCTTCATTTCTTTTTTTCTGATATTTTGTTGTTAGTGTATAGAAATGCAACTGATTTCTGTATATTAATTTTTTATCCTGCAACTTTACTAAATTCATTGATGAGCTTTAGTAGTTTTCTCGTAGTATCTTTAGGATTTTCTATGTATAGTATCATGTCATCTACAAAAAGTGACTTCTTAACTTCTTTTCCAATTTGGATTCCATTTACTTCTTTTTCTTCTCTGATTGCTGTGGCTAGGACTTCCAAAATTATGTCAAATAAGAGTGGTGAGGGTGGGCATCTTTGTCTTTTTCCTGATCTTAGAGAAAATACTTCTAGCTCTTTAGAACTGAGTATGATGTTAGCTGTGGGTGTGTCATATATAGCCTTTATTATGTTCAGGTATGTTCCCTTTTTGCCCACTTTCTGAAGAGTTTTTATCATAAATGGATCTTGAATTTTATCAAAAGCTTTTTCTGTATCAATTGAGATGATCATATGGTTTTTACTTTTCAATTTGTTAATGTGCTGTATATCACATTGATTGATTTGTGGATACTGAAAAATACTTGCATCTCTGGAATAAATTCCACTTGATCATGGTGTATGATCTTTTTAATGTATTGTTGGAGTTGATGTGCTAGTATTTTGTTGAGGATTTTTGCATCTGTAGTTATACGTGTTACTGGCCTTTAATTTTCTTTTTGGTGATAGCTTTGTCTGGTTTTGGTATGAGGGTGATGGTGGCCTCATAGAAAGAGTTCAGAAGTATTCCTTCCTCTGCAATTTTTTGAAATATTTTCAGAAAGATAGATTTTCACTCTTCTCTAAATGTTCAGTAGAATTCACCTGTGAAGCCACCTGGTCCTGGACTTTTGTTTGTTGGGAGTTTTAAAATTATTGATTCAATTTCAGTGCTGGTAATGGTCTATTCATATTTTCTATTTCTTCCTGATTCAGTCTTGGCAAATTGTACATTTCTAAGAAATTTTCCATCTCTTCTAGGTTGTCCTTTTTGTTGGCATATAGTTGCTCATAGTAACCTCTTATGATCCCTTGAATTTCTGTGATGCAAGTTATGGTTTCTCCTTTTTCATTTCTGATTTTATTAATTTGGGCTCTCTTCCTTTTTTCCAGTTGAGTCTGACTAAAGGTTTATCAGCTTTGTTTATCTTTGCAAAGAACTAGATTTTGGTTTCATTGATCTTTTCTATTTTTTTTTTTTTAGTCTCTCATTTATTTCTGCTCAGATTTTTATTATTTCTTTTCTTCTACTAACTTTGGGTTTTGTTTGCTCTTCTTTGTTTATCTGCTTTGGGTGTAAGGTTACGTTGTTTATTTGAGATTTTTCTTGTTTCCTGAGGTAGGCTTGTATCACTGTATGCTTCCCTCTTAGAACTGCCTCTGCTGCATCCCAAAGGTTTTGGATCATTGTGTTTTCATTTTCATTTGTCTCAAAGTATTTTTTGATTTCCTTTTTAATTTCTCAAGTGATCCGTTTGTTGTTTAGTAGCTTATTGTTTAGCCTCCATGTTTGCAGTGTTTGCCTTTTCCTTCTTGTAGTTAATTTCTAACCTCATAGCATTGTTGTTGGAAAGATGCTTTGTACAATGTCAATTTTCTTAAATTTATTGAAGCTTGCTTTGTGGATTAGCATGTGAGATTCTGGAGACTCTTCCATGCACCTTTGAGAATAATGTGCCTTCTTTTGCTTTCGGATGGAATGCTCTATAGATATTAATTAAGTCCATCTGGTCTAATGTGTCATTTAGGGCTTGTATTTCTTCACTGATGTTCTGCCTAGATGATCTGTCCATTGATGTAACTGGGGTGTTAAGGTCCCCCAGTATTATTGTGTTGTTGTCAATTTCCCCTTTTATGTCTGTTAACAATTGCCTTAAATGTTGAGGTGTTCCTGTGTTAGGTGCATATATATTTACAGTTGTTATGTCTTCTTGGGTTGATCCCTTGAGCATTATACAGTGTCCTTCTTTGTTTCTTGTAAAGGTCTTTATTTTAAGATCAATTTTGTCTGATACAAGTATTGCTATTCCAGCTTTCTTTTGGTTTCCATTTACATGGAATACTTTTTCCACCCTCTCACTTACAGCCTGCATGTGTTGCTAACTCTGAAGTGGGCCTCTTTTAAACAGCATATATATGGGTCTTGTTTTTGTACTCATTCTATGTTTTTTGGTTGGAGCATTTAATCTATTTACATTTAAGGTAATTATTGATATGTATGTTCTTACTGTCATTTTGTTCATTGTTTGGGGTTTGTTTTTGTAGGCCTTTCTTCTATTTGTTGTCTTTTCTTGTGGTTTACTGACTAGATTAGTTCCTTTAACATTTATTTTAAGGCTGGTTCGATGGTGCTAAATTCTTTAACTTTTGTTTACCTGTGAAGCTTTTGATTTCTCCATCAAATAGAATGAGAGCCTTTCTGGATAAAGTATTCTTGGTTGTAGGTTTTTCCCTTTCATCACTTCAAATATATCATGATACTCCCTTCCAGCCTGTAGAGTTTCTGCTGAAACATTAGCTGATAATCTTATGTGAGTTCCCTTGTATGTTATTTGTTGCTTTTCTCTTGCACATCCCAACTGTTAGTGGAGCCTCAGTAGTAGAAGTTCACTACAGACTGTGGGGTAAATAAGATAGACTGAAAATTATTAGAAATTTTCACTGTGAGTTTCCTCTTTATTTCTTACTTAGGAAAGCAAGTGAGTGACATGATCATAGGTATTATGTTGAATCCACTTTTATTTATTTTTAATAATCTTAATGTTTAATATATGAGGAATAATAAATTATTTAGACAGTTAAGAACCAACAGGTTGAAGAATTTTGCTTTTTATTATTATTATTTTCCCCTTATTGTACTTGCTTAGGTTGTATTTCTATATTTTTATTAAAAAATTATTTCCTAGGTGTTTTAAAAGGAATTTAGGAAAGAAGGATTTCAAAATGACCCCAATCTTTTATCTAACTATAAATTTATATTTCTTTTGTTTTGTTTAATTGAACTATGATTTATAATATTGCTTTCGTATCAGATGTACAACATTGTGATTCTATGTTTTTATAGATTATACTCCATTTAAATTTGTTATAAACTGGCTGTATTCCCTGTGCTGTACTATATATACTTGTAGCTTATTCATTTTATACATAGTAGTTTTACCTCTTAGGTCCCTACTCCTTTTCCCCCTTCCGTCTCCCCGTTGGTAACCACTAGCTTGTTCCTTATATCAGTAAGTCTGTTTCTGTTTTGTCGTACTCATTCGTTTGTTTCATTTCTTAAATTCCACATATAAGTAATCATGTACGTTATTGATCTTTCTCTGTCTGACTGTAATACCCTCAAGGTCCATCTATGTTGTTGCAAATGGCAAAATATTATTCTTTTTATATTCTGTTCTGTATATATACCACATCTTCTTTATTCATTCACTTGTTGATGGATACTTACGTTGCTTTCATATTTGGCTATTATTTTAAAAAGCTGCTATGAACATTGGGATGCATGTAGTTTTTCAAGTTAGTGTTTTCATTTTCTTTATATATATACCTAGAAGTGAATTAAAGCAGGTTATTTTTTCTCCACAACCTTGTCAATATTTGTTATTTGTGTTCTTTTTGATAATAGCCATTCTGATGGGTGTGAGGTGATATTATGGTATTGATTTGTATTTCTCTGATGGTTAGTGACATTGAGCATCATATCATGGTCCTGTTGGCTACCTGTATGTCTTCTTTGGAAAAAAATGTCTGTTCAGGTCATCTGCCCGTTTTTTGATTGGATTGTATGTTGTTTTGATATTGAGTTGTATGAAGTGTTTATATATTTTGGATATTAACTTCTTGTCAGTCATATCATTTGCAAACATTTCTCCCATTCAGTAGGTTGTAGAAGCAGACTTTTTAAAATAGGGAGGCCTGAGAAGGCCTTTCTGAGGAGGTAACATTTGAACAAAGACCAGAATATTGTGATGAAGTCTGCATGTGTTGTTCTTGGGCAGGGACTTTCTAGGTAGAAGGGACAGCTAAAATAAAAGGCCCCGAGGCAGGAATTGCTTGGAAATAAAACTTGGGTGTGGCTGGACTGCAGAGAATCAGAGGGAGAATGAGGTTAGGGAAGAAGGCCATGCATATCACATGTATTAGTCAGGGTAGGGTATGCTACCCTACAGTAACAAGCACATACTCAAATCTCAATGGCTTAATGCACAGAAGTTTATTCATCAGTCACTGTAAGTCTAACTTCTCTTCTGGGGAGCTCCCTGAAAACATTATTTATTGCAGGCTTTTTCCATTTGTGGCTCAGCCATTTCAACCTGAGCTCCTTGGTTGCTATATTAAGGGAAGAAAGAAGTGACAGTCACACAGGAGCTTTAAATTCCCCAGGCAAGAGGCAATACACATCACTTCTCTTCATAGTTCAGTAGCAAGAACTAGTCATATGGTCCTAGGGTCCCTAACCCTAACCCAACTGCCAGGACTCTGGAAAATGTGGGAGAGCAAATGAATGTTTAGTGACCATTAAGAGTTTTTTGCCACAGCAAGATAAATTTGTTTTTCAGTCCATGTGTGATTATAAACAATTAGAATATAATGAGCAGGGTGGGGACATGATCTTATCTACACTTTTAAGAGGTCATCTGTCTGTTATGTGGAGAATAAACACTAGGTGACCTGTGGTGACCCCAGAGAGAGACCATGGTGGTTTAAACAAGGGTATAATGGTAGAGATGGAAAATGTTCAGATTTTGGATATGTTTTCAAAGTAAAGCAAATGATTTGCTGATGGAATAGATATATGATAGAAGATTTAAAAAGCAATTAAGAATCACTCCTATACTTGAGGTTAAGCAACTGGGAGAATGGTAATTTCATTTACTAAGATGTGGCAGAATAGAGAATAAATAGGTTCAGGAGAATAAATCAGGAGTGATTTTGGCCCTGATAAGTTTCATATAGGTAGCAGATGGACATGTGGAGGTATTGAATGAACTAACAGTTGATTATTATTACTTTATTTAATTTATTTTTATTGAGGTATAGTTGATATATAACATTATATTCATTTCAAGTGTACAACATAATGATTCAATATTCATAGATATTGAGAAATGATCATGACAATAAGTCTAGTCAATATCTGTCACCATACATAATCCCAAAAAATTTTTTCTTGAGATGAGGACTTTTAAGAGTTCCTCTCTTATTAACTTTCAAATACACAATACAGTATTATTAACAATAGTCACCATGCTATATATTACATCACATCCCATGACTTATAACTGAAAGTTTGCACCTTTTGATCCCTTTTATCCATTTCACCCACCTACTCCCATGCCCACCTCTGGCAACACAAAACTGTTCTCTGTATCTATGAGCTTGTTGTTTTGTTTTTCTTTAAAATCCATATGTAAGTGACATCATATGATATTTATCTTCCTCTGTCTGATTTGTTTCACTTAGCATAATGCCTCCAAGGCCCATCCATGTTGTTGCAAATGGAAAAGACTTCATGCTTTTTTATGGCCAAATAGTATTCCACTATGTATACATGCTACCTCTTTATTCATTCATTCATTGATGGACACAGATTATTTTCATATCTTGGCTATTGTAAATGATGTTGCAGTGAGCACGATGGTGTATATATCTTTTCAAATCAGTGTTTTTGTTTTCTTTGGATAAATACCCGGAAGTGGAATCACTGGATCATATTGCAGTTCTATTCTTAATTTTTTAAGGAGTCTCGATAGTGATTTCAGTCGAGATTGCATCAGTTTACATTCTCACCAACAGTTCACAAGGGTTTCCTTTTCTCTACATCCTTTCCAACATTTGTTATTTCTTGTCTTTTTGTGGTTTTGATTTGCATTTCTCTGATGATTAGTGACATTGAGCATCTTTTCATGTACCTGTTGTCTATCTGTATGTCTTCTTTGGACTGACTTTTAAAAATAACCTGCATTTCAGGAAGGAGTGGTAAAGGCCAGAATACAAATGTGAGAGTCATTAGCATATACCTACAGCCATAAAGCTGTATGTTTCTAATACATAATTATTTCATAGGGGAAAGAGTGAAATAGAGAAGATTGCCACTGACTGAGCACCAAGGAACATCAAACTTAGAAGATCAAGAAGAGGAGTAAGAACTAGCAAATACAATCAAGAAGGAATAGTCAGTAAGTTAAGGTTTTCTGGAAGCTAAGGAAAACCTTTCAGGGAGGAGGAAGTATCTACTGTGTCATAAGTTGCTGAGAGGTTAAGTCAGATGAGAACAAAGTCCTTTGCATTTGACAAGGTGAAATAATTACTACCCTTGATAAAAGTGTCTTCAGTACTTTGGAGAATAATATATGGGGAGTAGTGGAGTTACAAATGGGAGAAGAGGGAAAAGCATAGTAGGCAGAGGGATGTGAGGAGAAGGAAGGATTTTTTTTTTAAGTTACAGCTTATTTGTATGGTGATAAGAATGGGGCAACTGAGAGAGAGATTCATGATGCTGATGAGAGGAGAATTTAAGAGCAAAGCGTTTGAATGTGTAAATGGGGATGGGTCCAGGATTGGCTTTCAAAATGAAGTGAGACAATAAATCCAGTCTAGCTGGAGGAACAATGGAAAATGGGTAGAGATGACAGTAGACTGGTAGGTTTGTTGATAAAATTATATAGTTCATTTTTACTGGTTCCATGTTTTCGGTGAAATAAAAGTTAAGGTCACTGACTGAAACTGAGGAAAGATGAGATGTTAGAGGTTGAGAAGAGAGGAAAAGTTGAAAAAGAGTTATGTTGTGGAGGTGGAGAGTACCATGACTAGATAATACTTTAAGATTGTTAAGCAATATGGAAGGCTCACTTGAAGTTTGTGAACTGACAAGAAAACTTATAAGTCCAACATAATATGTGTTTTTCTACAATGTAAGCTTAGGAAGGCAGAGAACTATGTATTAGCATTGGGGTTTTGTCAGACGAATGAAGTGGAGAGGGAGAGGAAAGTGGAGCTAATGTATCTACAAGGAATGATTACAGGGGTGCATCATGGAATCTAAGCTGGATGAATAGAGGAGCAAGGATGGGCGATAGATAATGAAAAGTGGTAACATTGATGGACTGGAGATCCTGGTGAGTATTAAGAATTGCTGGATCTGGGGAACCAGAGGGTATGAGCTGAAAAGATGAGCTGACAGCCACAGAATAAGAGGCTTGAAGTAGGAATTTGAGAAATGATGTAGTTATTGGTGATGAAAATGTCCAGGTAATGATTCAAGTATGAGTGTGGAAGGCTAGAGGCAAGTGGAAGGAACCATTGCTGGAAGGGAGGAAGTTAAGGAAATGAGTCATGTATGTGGGTATTGTATATTACCAAAAGTGAAGACAGGGATTTGCTGGGAAGGAAGACAGTGAGCCAGGGGCTAAAATCTCCTAAGGACAAAAGGAATGAGTAGTAGATGACTCAGGAAATGGCTGCAACAAGTGTAGCAAGTGGTATAACCTTATATCATGTGCTTCAAAGAAGCAGCAGATTAAAAAAGAAAGAATAAGGGTCTGGAAGCGGAGGTGAGGAGCCATAAGTACATGTGCCCCTGGTCCAGGCTTTATGGTTGGTGGGCTGTGGAGGAAAAATAGCTAATCACCTGAGATAATTGCAGTTGTGGAATTAACATCCTGAAACAGTCACGTTTCAGGCAGTAGAAAGGTGAAGGGAGCCTCTGAAGAAAGGGATAAGGATTTTGTTGATGGTAGACTAATTGTTCCATGGAAGAGTCCATCAGATGAGTGAAATGCTTACAGCCATATTGGAGATAAAAGCCAAGGTGGTGTTGTTGACTGGAGATGCTCAGACCTCTGGTGGTGGTCAAATATACAGAGAAATAAGAAGCAATAGGGTTGTTCCTGGTGGTCATTATAAGGAAGGCCCATAAAATGTTCTTAATTAGAGCTTCCCCCTTGACACTGGACACCGAGACATCTCATTGTGTGGTAAGGTAGGAACAGGGTGGAGGTCTTATTCAGGATCCATGGGATTTCCTGAAATCCTGCTCTAGCAAGAACACTTTTCCCAAAGGCTCTTGGATCTCTAGAGGCTTTCTCCAGAGATTTTCCTGGAAAGTTCATGATCATGGGAGTAGAGCATTTATCAGAACTATGTCATGGGGGCATTGCTCAATGCCCTGAAGAAAATAGGTTCAGTAGGGTTTTGAAGGAAATGGAAGGAAATGAAATCCAGGGCACAGATGATAGTGCTGGAGAAAAGAGATTTCACCAGTTGAGTGGGGCAGCAGGAAGCTGAGAGGCATACATCTGACCCGATGCCCTACTTCTTATGTCAAATGTTTTAAACTGTCCCTTTTATTAATTTGAAATACAATTCATAGATATTATAATCTAACTGTACACACATTTTCAAGGAAGAAAACAATATAATATTCTGACTGTATTATACAAAAGAAATATGGATAAAAAGCAATCCATAATAAAATCCTGTGGGTTTAGTATGGAGATGCTCAGACTAGGCTTTTTCCTTTATTTAGAATAAAGAGAATGTGACAGCAACAGATTCAGGAAGGTGCAATAATGGGGTTTCTTTTTTTTATGGGGGGCTGCTACTCAAATACTATGAGTCATGCTGATTCAGTGACATGATGTGCTGAAATAAGGATCAATTCTTGGTCATGAATAAAACAAACTACAACATTCCCTTATTTATAGAGTAGGTAGTTTCCTTTAAAATGCATGATATTAAAAAAAAGTTCAAAAATACTTTTTATGTTGTAGGCAGAATAATGGTCTCCCAAAGGTGTCCTGGTCCCTAAACCCCAGAACCTGCAAACATGTTACCTTGCATGGCACAAGGCAGATATGACTCAGTTAAGGATCATGAGGTAGAGAGGCTGTCCTGGTGTATCTGGGTGAGCCCAGCGCAATCACAAAGGTCCTCATAAATGAAAGTGGGAGGCAGAAGGGTCAAAGAGAGAAATCTCAAGACGCTATGTGTTCAGCTTTGAAAATGGAGGAAAAGGCCATGAGCCAAGTAATACAGACCTCTAGAAGCTGGCAAAGGCAAGGGAGTAGATTCTTCCCTAGAGTCTGTGGAAAGAATAGGGCCCTGCTAGCACCTTGATTTTAACATAGAAAAACCCATTTCAGACTTTTGACCTCTAAAGCTCTAAAAATAAACTTGTATTGTTTTGAGTAATAGTAAATTAATTCAGTTGATTTATATAAAAGTGAAAGCTAGATTCTAGATTTGGGGTAGTTATAAGCAGATTTTTCACCTGCACAAGTTTCTGGAGGGACATTCGAAATCATTTGGAGTATGGGGGAGTATTTCTTTGGGCATTACTGTGCCACTTACTGAAGAACATCCATCATTCCTGGTCCCCACATCTAAATGCCAGAGTCATTGTGACAACCAAAGCACACCTCTATGAGTAATCAATTTGCAAAAGAAAGTACCCATCATCCAGAAGCTATGAGAGTGAGGACATTTACATCTGAGGACTTCCTTGAACTAGAAACCCAATTTCAAAGATACTTTTGTGAACCTGTATTTAATTGGCACTCAGTAGCCGCAAAGCAGACACTGTTTCAGAGTAAATAAATAGATAAATAAATAAATAAAAACGATCAGAATTTCTTATCAATCAGTGAAGACTCCTGATTGATTCCCTAAAAGCCCGTGTTCAGCACTGTCTCATTCTCTGCCCCTGAACTGAGACTGAGAAGACTGAGAACAGGATCTCCATTTGACAGCAGAAGCCATACAATCGATCACCTTCTAATTTCCCGGGGAGGCATCTTTAATGAAATCCTTAACCCTTGTACAAATTCACAAATGGAGAGAATTAATGCAATTAAAATGGGAAGAAGTCATTCTCCGTTCAGTCTCTATTGCTCTGGATTATGAAAAAAAATCTTTTATATAATAACTTCCTCCTCCCTCAGCTGTCATTTGTTATTATCTGGGGAGATGGTGCATAGTTATCAACTGCTTTCAGAAGAGAAATGTTAGAAAACAATACATGATTGATTTCGGTGTTACAGAGGATGCAATAATATCGATGTCATTTGGGTCCAGTGGAGGATTTTTGGCATAATACCGTGGAGAGAAAGGACCACAAAATTCAGAAAGGGTAATATACAGACTGTCAGCCAAGACATGGAAGTCCTCCAGTTGGGAGTACAGCACAGGAGTGGGTGAGGAGTGAAGGCAAAAGAATGACTGCTTCATCCCTGAGTTCCTGAGTGCAGTGCTGTAATTAGCCCTCACCAGGGAGACCAGGGCACCAGCATATTCTTTAACGGATCAGGCTTCTGTCCTCTGGAACATCCACATGGCTCAGAAGAATGGAGACAGCTTATTACAGAACTGTTCTCTGCATAAGAACAGGAAGGTCTAATTTCTGCCTTTCTACTTAAGAATGTAGCTTGATCATTACCAAGTCAGAGGGTGACTTCTTTTGGGTGAGGGAAAGAAGTATGATGAATATTCTTTCTAGTTAAAAGAGTAGATAACTATTGTATAATTAGAACATCAGCTTGCAGTTTGCTCCTGTTCACCCCCTCATGAAGACCAGAAAAGGAATTTTGTTCTTCCTCCTCTGTCTGGTTCATTATGGAGAAGTCAGGTGCTGAGTTCCTCCAGTCATTCCCATCCCACCTTCATTTTTCACACTCCTTCTTTAGTTGAACCAGATTTGCTTGTCAGGTTGATCAGAAGCCAACTTCCTCAGTGGAAAACAACCCCTAATTATTCATGGTTCAAGAGGGCATTAAAACAATTTACAGCAGTAAGATGTGATAAAAGTACAACAGGACACACTCCAGAATCACTCATTTATCAACACATATTTGATGACTAGAATGCCACAGTTAATCTGGCAGTCAGTTAATAACCCCCAACAAAGCCTTTTCAAGGATTTTTGCCTGCAACACAAAACTCAGCAAAGTAGACAAAATTCTGGAAACCTGCAATAGCATTGGGTACTAATGTTAACAACTGAACGTATGCCAATGTATAGGGGACAGTTTTCACTGAATTGCAATTTTACCAAGAACTAAGATTCTATGGTTTAAGCCATCCCAGTTTGTGATCCTTTGAGATGGCAGCCCCAGCAAATGCATACAAGCACCTTTTGTTGTCAACGTGAGGAAACAGGTGTTGCAACCTCCAGGGCAAGTCATTATTTTCTGAGGTCACCAGAACACCTTCACTGCATCCTCTTTCCCACTTGAGAGCTTCTGGTTCTGAGAGGCTACAACTCCCAGGATGCAGAAAAAAGTTAGGAGACAGGGGAGATATATATACACGCACCTGAGATACATGTGTTTAAGCCCTTAGGGAAAACATGCGAGAGAGAGAGAGAGAGAGAGCCCTGAAAAAAGTGTTCAAGGGAATATTGTTTCTTATATTCTTTCTCAGATCAAAGGATTATGTGCTCATAGAGAAATGGGCATTTGGGACAAGTTCAGCAAAACTACAGAAGGTCAGTACTTGATAGGTTCACAGCTTAGGCAGGGGCTGTTCAACCTGCCTTTTAGATTTAGAATCTAGAAGGAATTTCTGCCAGCTCCCAAATGCTCAATGGACCCTGTTTGTGTCAAATCCATATTTGACTGGATCTCTATTCGAGAAACCAAAATGGAGATTATAAAAAAGATTCTAAATCACAGAGACCGTTCTTCTGAGAAATTAAAGAAAAATGATGTATTAATTTAGCAGAAGAGAAAAATCAGAAAATATCCACATTGGTTTCTTAATATAGAAAAAAAAAAGAGCCTCTCAAATGGAGAATAAAAATAAGAAGAAAATCAAAAGCATAAAAAGGATCTGGCTGAGAGAAGAGAGAATCACATGGAGACTAAAAATGCAATTTCAGAATTAAAATTATGCTGAAGATAATAAAAAGTTGAACAGACACAGAAGAGCCAAATCAGCCATACAAAAGAAAAACACAAGTTGTTCTAGAACAAAGAAGAAATAGAAGAAAAAATAAAATTTGAGAGAAATCATTAGTTACAAAAAAATAAAAGAAATACAGGCCAGAAATCCAACTTCACAGACCAAGTATTCTTGCAAAAGAAGCCAGTTTAGAATAAAACTTTCCGAGAAGAATCTACCTCCATAATATACACAGAATGAGCTCACATATTTAAAGTAACGTGAGTGGGGAAAAAAAAATAAAACTATACTCAGTAATATTTCGTCCACTTTTTGGTAAATTTTAAAATTCTAAGTTAAAATTTTAAGTCCCTTTATATATCCCAGCAGGAAAAATAAAAGACACATAAACTGAAACAAAAATTACTCTGTCTTCAGTCTTCTGGTAGATGGCAATTAATATCAGACAGCATTTGAGCAAAGTCTATATTAAATTCTTAGGATAAAATATTACAACATAATTATTATACACTTACACTGTTACTCATGTGTGAAGGATATTTTCAGATATACAAGGACTTTGAAAGTAGAATAGTCAGATCCTTTTCCTGAGTAAAAATTAAATCAATGCAAAGACACATTATAATAAATGAAGGAATGGATCAAAATTAAAGTCTCAAAGAGGAAAAACTGGTATAAAAGAAGTGATAATGAGAATTTTTATTGGTCAAATACAATTTCCACCCACATGCTCTATAGTAATGAAACTGGAAGAAAAATTAAAATTCCAAAAGATAAATCTTGGAAGAGATTTATATTTTATTAAAAATAATACAATAATAATTTTCAGGGGCATTAAAGAAGGATTTAGGTAGGACTGGGAAGATAGAAGTAGGTGTTTGCCATAAAAAGTAAAGCCATCATAAGTTAGATTATTAAGGTTTATTTAAAAACTGGAGAAATATAAGTTAAAGTGTATTTTACCTAACACTTACTTGTTGTTTTTCTTCTGATTAAAAGAAAGAGATAATTTGGAAGATAGTAAATAGAAAATAGTAAAAGTTAATTTTAATAGTAAAATTAAATCAAGTAGGGGGGAGGGTGTAGCTTACGTGGTAGAGCACATGCTTAGCATGCATGAGGTCCTGGGTTCAATCAATCCCCAGTACCTCCTCCAAAAAATAAATAAATAAACCTAATTACCCCCCAAATAAACAAAAAATAAATAAAAATTAAAAAAAAAGTAAATCAAGTGAGAAAAAAAGTCTCTTGTCATTACAGCACCCAGAAATAATCATTGCCAATCTATTCGCATTTCATCACTGGAACTAGGCTACTATATTACAATTTTGTAATCTGCTTTTTACTTTAACTAAATAAATTGTTAACCAATATAAATTTTAATTACTGACAGCAAAATATGTCATTTGTATTGGTTTTCTATTGTAGCTATAACAGATTACCACAAACTTAATTTAGGCTTTAAACAACACAAATTTATTATCTTGTTGTTCTGTAGATTAGAAGTCTGACATGGGCTAAAATCAAGATGTTGGCAGGGCTGTGTTGTTTCCTTGCCTTTTCCTGCTCGTTAACACCCTCCTTCATCTTCAAAGCCAGTAACATCAAATCTCTCTGACCATTCTTCTGTTGTCACACCTCCCATGGAATATGACTAAGAAAGATTCTTCTTTGTATTTAAGGACCTATGTGATTATTCTGCCTGCCACACTATTTACGGCCATAAATCACTTAACCAATTCCTCTTTGTTGGACATCTGTTTCAAAAATTCTAAAGTACTAAATATCAAATACTCTTCTACATAAGTCTCTGCAAACTATTTCCATAGGGCAAATTTCTAAAATTGGAATTCCAAGGCAAAGTTTTTTTGTTTTGTTTTGTTTTTTAATGCCAAAGGTCTTGACATATTGTTGAATTTACCTCCTGAAAGGTCTAAACTTATCTCTTTTCAGTGGTGGAAATGCTTGATTTTTCACCTTGGCAACTGGGGATTATATATCTACTTTTTGATTATTTGACAAATTGATGAGTGGGAAGTGGCATGACATTATTATACTAACTGCACTTCTTTGCTTACTAATGAATTGAATATTTTTTTCATCTTTCTCTTTGCCACTTCTATTTCTTTACAAGTGGTTTAACCCCTTTGCCCATTTTTATATTGAAGTTTATTTGATTATTTCTTACATTTCTTTGTAAGAGTGCTATGATAACAGTATGACCTCTTTAATATAAGGTACCAATATATTTTATTTGCTTCTTAAAGTTTTCTAAGATATTTTTTACATTCAGATGTTTTATATAGTTTGTCTATTAAGTATTTTTGCTACTAATTTTAAGTTTAGAAAGTTCTCTGTCACCCCAAGAATAAATATTTACATATATAACCTTTAAGTTTTTGTATGAAGTTTTTTTTCCAGATAGGTTACTAATTATGCCAGAAGGATTTCCTGACAATTTTTCTTTTTCCCATAAATATATAATGTCACATATATTTTATACTAAATTCTTATATATGGTAGAGTCTGTTTCTAGGCACTTTATTATAGTTAGTTTGTCTATCTTCCTATCCTTATGTTGTTACTGTTAGAGCAGGCAGATAGCTAAATATGAGCAGAGAAAGGGAGTCACAGGCCAAATGGCAGGAATTAGGCAAAAAAGGAGGATTACAGGCCAAATGCAGGAAACCACACATTGTGCATACAACAAGGGTCCTTGGGCAGACAAAGCAAAGCAGGAACCTCTGGACTGACAATAAATCACACATTTTGAGGTGACCAGCTTCCTGGAGGCCGACAAAGAAACATGAGAAAAGGCAGGAATTTTCAGCGTCTCAATGTAACCATTTACTCATTATGCTCTCATTTCAATAAAATTAGCCTTGTAGGTTAGAAGTACCCATAATGCATTGATGCAGCGATACTTCCATCCAGACTAAATAAGAGCAAAAATCCTTCCTTCCCCTCAGAAAGGTGGAGCTGGGATGAAAATTAGGGACTATGACCCCAAATCCTTCCCTCCACAGTGAATATTCTGCTCATTAATTTTTACACCCTATGTAACCAACTTGCCAAAGAAACTTAGGGCAGCTGCTCACCTGAGTCTGCCCGCTCTCCCCTTGAGAGTGTACTATCTATCCCTTAATAAATCCTCACTTTACTTTCTTAACTTCTGTGTCTCATCTTTAAATTCTTTCTGTGATGAGGCAAGGACCTAATCAATGGCAACAATATGACTTCACTTTACTATCTGATTGGGCAGGAAGATGCCTCCCACTGCCAACCATCCTATGCACATGCCATTTTTCTATCTGTTTCTGTGTTTCTGACTTGCTGGACTCTTTTGCCAGTTTATTCTCCCAGATGACCTTCAGACTCACTGAGTCATGGTCCAAGAAAAATCTCACAAAATTTTTTCTTGGAATTGCATTAAAATGTAAAACAACCGGGAAATAATTATTTCACCATTATAAGGCCACTCTTTTAAAGTTTTTAATTTCACCTCAGATAAGCATTAAGTGCATTCATCATACAAATGCCCTACACTTTTTAATTAGGTTGTTCTGTACTTTATCTTTCTGTTGCTATTGTGGAAAAATATACTTTTATTATGCATATTCTTATTTATTATTACTGAAAGTATATTTTAAAATCTATTATTGCATATTTATTTTATAACTAGTATTGACTGAAAAAAATACACAACCTAAAAGCTGAGAATTTTATTTTATCCAGTGACCTTCCTGAAGACTACAGCCCAGGATACAGCCTCTCAGGTAACTCTGAGGAACTGTTCTGAAGCAATAAGGGAGGAGCCAGGGTATATAGCTTTTTTGCTGCAAAACAAAAACAAGACCAAAAACCATGTAACCAACATAAAAAAATTACACTAGTCACCAAAAAAAGACATCTCCAGTTATTGATTTTAGTGCTTTTCTACGTGTGAGAATATTCCAGAGTCTGGGCTCATTGAAATTATCCCTTTGATATGCATCTTAACTGTCTAGGGCCTGTATTCTGATCTCCTTCATCCTGAATTCTCCTGAGTGCACCATCAGGGCTGCTGCAATGGCTTATGGCTTGATTGTGGGCAACATTCTTTGTTTACTGAAATAGCAGGCAATATATATACATATTTTTTTTGGTCTAAAGCACCTCCTCTTGGTCATAAACTTGACCAAAGTTTGAGAGGCATTTCATGACCAATTTGTCCCACAGCCCTAGGAAGTTTCATCCCGAGGTCAGATGAAGATTTCGTTGATACACCACTCAAAGTGCTATGTCTTGGATTAGGCCCTATTGATAATCTAATATTCTCTGGGTCACTCGTTTTGCTAGTCTATTGTGATTGAGGAAATGTTTCCCCCTTTGTTTCTTCCTGTATCTAGAGTTGCACTATTAAAAGTATTCTATATAGAGTTATGTACATGATACACAAATATATATGATATATGCTCAACTACCTCAAGGTGTTTAGCCACCATTAATTTTATTGGAGGACTGGTTACATATTGGGTAATGCAACAGATAAGAATCTTATAAAATAGACAAAATAGACAGAATATAAGTAATACAGTTAATAAAATTAATAGTCATAGTGCAGCTGTGAGAGGCATAAGGCATAATTCGAAAATAACAAGAGAGAACAAATTAAAGCAATGATTAGCATAACTAGTTATAATTTGGTTGCAGTAAGCCATCAAATCCACAGGGGAGCCAGTTGGAGAAGCCAAATTATGGAAGGATTAAGGAGAGAGAAAAAGATAAATGTCTCATCTTTAGTTACAAAGATATACTTAATCAACTTGTTGTAGAGTAAGAGGAAAGGTTTTCTGAAAAATGAAGATTAAAAGCCAGTGGATTTCAGGAAAAAAATAATGAAGTTATAGGTCATATTTATCAGTTCATTCAGTCCCATGTGATTAATTCCTGTTGATCTGGATAAAGTCAGATTTTCCATTAGAGTTTTGTAATGTCTTATCCAGTTCAGTGGTATGATCTAAAAGTCATTAGACATATATTTGTCAAAAAGTCCTTTTTATGAATTTTCTTGAAGATGTTTATTTTATAAAAGCATCAAAGTAAAACAATAATTGTCTATAAGTGACAAAAGACTTAAAATGCCATGGTTAAAGATCTGATTACAATGTAATTGACAAGAAAGTTGGTAATTTCTGTGACATTCAACATTTTAATATAATAACTATAATTATGACTAATAACATTACACCAGGACATATCAGATTTTTAGGAATTGTATATAAATTTTGGAATATCAATATTATGACATTTACCCATACATGATAACCTAAGAAGGCTTTATCATCACTTATTTGACAATATTTCCCACATAATTTAACATACCATAATTAGTTTAATATTGTGAACAAAAAAATACTGCAAACTATATCAGTAAACAAAGAATGCTGATGCCATCAAGTCATCAGCTGATGCTACCATCCTTCAGTGAAGACAAGCATGGAGCCCAGCCTCTGCAGCCACTCACAATGGTGCACTCTGAGGGGACTTGAATAAGAAAGAACAGGATACTAGCCCTGCATAGCTAGATGCTTGTCAGAGGAATGAGTTCATGAGCCCAAATGCTTACTTCCTCCCTTACATAGAAAAGTGCTAATTTTTTAACTAAATATGTCTGATTTTCTTCAGTTAACAAGCAATCTTCTGATGTTCCAACTACCTGCTCTTTGTTGTGAAACTCCTATATATCCTGGCTCCTCCCCTACCTCTTCAGAGAAGTCTCTCAGAGCGATCTGAGAGGATGTCAGCCCAGCTTGAGTTTTCCCACCACATAAAACATAACTCTCAACTTTTAGGCTGTGTCTTTATTTCAGTCAACAATGTCTCTTTTGGGGATGTTTCAGGAACCCATTGAAGCATCCCAAAGTTAACTGGAGATCAGAAGAACCTTAATTAGAATTTGACATTTGGGAAGTTTATCAAAAATAAATCAAAAAGTTTTAAACATCTTGTCAAATAGGATAATAGGTTACTGTGAGACAATACTTATTTACTTAACCAAAGTGACAGTAAGATTTTAAAGGTTCTAATTGACCATTTAAAGGCAAAGAAACTCACACAATCTATTGTCAAAAGCAGCTCAATATTTTAAGAGAATTTTTTTTCTCTTAACAAAGAGATAAAACCAAACTCCAGTTCTGCACCAGGCTACTCTCAATAATAAAATTCAGTTCCCTAATTAAAATCATTCCAATCCTAGCTGGACCATGCACAGAACTCTTTTCTCGGGGCTCCCTTTCTATGAGCCTTCCACAACTTTTTTTGCATCAATATTAGCTTGCCCCTCATTTTTTCCCATTTAAAAATAACCAGCTTTGGGACAAAGCCACTTTCTTTTCCCGTAACAAACTCCATTTCCATTCCTCACAACTTCTTTTGCTGAAAACACACACCTTAATTTCCTTGCATACTGAAATGTTTCTCTTATTTCTAGTAGCTTTAATTTTATATTTTTATTAGAATTCTTAGCTCTTAAAACCTTAATTTCTAGTGAAAACCAAAAACAAGTAATTGTGAACTATTTGTCATACCAGCATTTCCTGATTGGAAAACTTAGGAACAATTCATAAACATATCTTCTCATAGCATAGTTTCCTTCCTCCATGTGGTACAAGACATGTATGTGTCTAAGAAACCCAAACATTTTTAGTTCCCCTCTCATAAAAAGACAAAAGTAGGTGAACTTAGACCTGTTTAGCAGACAATGCTCCAGATATTTTACCTTATTTGAAATGATCTAGATACTTAATGAATTCCATAATTTAACTTAGCAAAGCTCTAAAGTTTCAAGTTACCAAAAATCTGGAGAAGCCATTTTAGATAGACATACCCAAAACATAATTATTCTAAAGAGTTCACCTGAGAACTCTTATCTTATTTGTGTTTATTTTATAACTTATATATAAGATATCATCATAGCAAGTTAATTTTTCTTGCTGACAAACACTGCAATGGAAATAACATGAACTTCTTGACCTTCAGTAAACCAAGGTACAATAAAAGTAAGACATGTCCGTATTGATTAAGCCAACAAGCTTAAGCTAGCTTTAATGCCAGACATTAATTTAACATTGAATATTTCCTAGATAACATGAACATGAAATTCATTCTGAACAGTTTTCTTTATGCTTAGAAATACCTCATTTGTAATTGCTTGCATTGAAGTCACTTAAATAGAGCTCTTTTATAATTTAATTTTGATAATATTATCCAGAGGTAGAGATATATCATATGCTTAATGTAGACACAGACATATAAATAGAAAAAACTAGAGTTCCCTTAACTTCACCTTAATAATTAGTTATGAATCAGGTATTACAGTATAGAAGTGCTATATATAAATAACACCTGCAAAGTTAAGTTTATTTGCTCAGATGATTAATGCTTTATCAACTGTGGAAAAGACTTTTAAGATCTATGTTTGTCCTTGATAAATCCTTAAGGAAGCTGTGAATTAGATTTTGGGTAAGGGAGCCTTTCCGGAGTTGTGAGTGTTAAAAGGCCTTTCCCCACCTTTTATTTCCTTTGGTTTCCGGTTTTACCAGTCTCAGGACTTTGCGAGCTGTCTTTACATTTCTGATCTGTAGAGATTTGCAAGACAAAGACAATTGCTTTTAATTCCCCAAAGTACTGGTTTGCCACCTTAATGATATTAAAAGATTGATTTACCCAACTATATTTTCTCTACTTTTTTATATTAGTGATTCCCAACTAAACTAAGAATCAAGAGTTCTGTGTTCTAGAATGTTAGGGTTCAGTTTATCATGCTTTCAAAAATTTATGCAAGGCATTCAACAGAGGCTCTTTTCAGTGTGCACAGGTTAATCTCAGAGCAAAAATCTCTATTATTATCTTTATTGTCTCCTGAATATTGGCTCCCAGTTTCAATTTCACATTGTGTGGGCTCAGGTAACACTGTTGGTTTCTTTTAGTATGTTTAATTAATATTGTTCGAGGGGTCAATTTATATGCCCGGTCTTATAATACCAGGTAGGGGAAGAAGCATTTTCCAGGGAGACAAAATACCTATCCCACAATATAATGAGGCAAAAGACATGTAACCATCTTCTATAAAGCCCGTGTAAATATACTAATTTATATGAACTTTATCTTAATTCTGTCAACTTTTATATTTTTTGTTTCCACTAGGATCTCATGAACAAGCCTGATTTTACAAGGAATCCCGATATATTTCTTTTTATCTCTCGATCATTTTATCTATTTTTGTATAAAAGGCTCCAGGGTCCCTCCTGAGGGCTTGAGCCAAGGGACATGAGACCCTTTGTCAATATTTTAACCTGATTAATTGGCCTAACTGTTGCTCCAAGCAATTGCTATCAGGTATTTCAGTGTAATTTATTTCCAGCCTTGAATATATATTTTATATATACATATAATATTATTAATATATAATAAATATACTATATATATATACATATAACACATAAAATATGTATATATGTATATAAATATGTATATGTGTGTGTATGTGTGTGTATATATATATATATTTTTAAACTGGGGTAGACTTGTTTGGGACTCTTTAATGTTGGGGACCAATATGGGGTAGTGTTGTATCAAAATATTTGTTTTAATTTCATTAAAATCCATTTTATTTATAATCATCTAAATTCTTAATAATTCTTAATCATCTAAATATTTTTATCTTTTTTGGACCACTCCTGTTACATTTTTCACCTTTTTAGGAAGAAATCTCTAGAGTTTCCTCCCACCCCACTTTTTTCTTATTTCTCTGTTAATCAATCTAATTAATATAATCAAAGTTGTATGACCATCTGTAGGATCCATTGAAGTGAAGTAAAGACCATAAATCAGGCTTCTTAAACCTTTTTTGTTTTTGAAGTATAGTCAGTTTACAATGTTCTGTCAATTTCTAGTGTACAACATACTGTTTCAATCATACATATACATACATATATTCCTTTATGTATTCTTTTTCATTAATGTTATTAAAAGATATTGAATATAGTTCCCTGTGCTATACAGTATAAAATTGCTGTTTATCTATTTTATATATAGTAGTTAGTATCTGCAAATCTCAAACTCCCAATTTATCCCTTCCAACCCCATTTCCCCATGGTAAACATGTTTGTTTTCTTTGTGAGTCTGTTTCTGTTTTGTAAGTAAATTTGTGTCTTTATGTTTCTATATTCCAGAGATAAGTGATATCGTATGGCATTTTTCATTTTCTTTCTGGTTTACTTCACTTAGAATGACAATCTCCAGGTCTATCCATGTTGCTATAAATGACATTATTTTATTCTTTTTTATGGCTGAATAATATTCCATTGTATAAAGACACCACAATTTCTTTATCCAGTCATCTGTCAATGGACATTTAGGTTGTTTCAATGTCTTGGCAATTGTAAATACTATTGCTGTGAACACTGGGGTGAATGGGTCAAGTTTTCAAGTTAGAGTTCCCTCTATACATATGCCCAGGCATGGGTTGCTGGATCATATGGTAAGTCTACTTTTAGTTTTGTAAGGAAGGTATCCATACTGTTTTCCATAATGGCTGTATCAAACTACATTCCCATCAATAGTGTAGAAGGTTTCCCTTTTCTCCACACCCTCTCCAGTATTTTTTATTTGTGGACTTTTCAATGATGGCCATTCTGACTGGTATGAGGTAATACATCATTGTAGTTTTGATTTGCATTTCTCTGATAATTAGCAATATCAAACATTTTTTCATGTACCTATCGGTCATTTGTATGCCTTCATTGGAGAATTGCTTATTTAGGTCCTCTGCCCATTTTTTGGATAGGGTTTTTTTGTTTTTTCATTATTAAGTTGTATTAGCTGTTTATATATTCTGGAAATTAAGCCCTTGTCAGTCTCATCTTTTGCAAATATTTTCTCCCATTCCATAGGATATCTTTTTGTTTCGCTTATGGCTTCCTTTGCTGTGTAAAAGCTAATAAGTTTAATTAGGTCCCATTTGTTTATTTTTGCTTTTATTTCTGTTGCCTGGGCAGACTGCCCTAAGAGAACATTGCTAAGATTTATGTCAGAAAATATTTTGCCTGTGTTTTCTTCTAGGTGGTTTGTAGTCTCTTGTATTTTGCTTAAGTCTTTAAGCCATTTTGAGTTTATTTTTGTGTATGGTGTGAGGGAGTATTCTAACTTCACTGATTTACATGTGGCTGTCTACATTCCACAACACCACTTGCTGAAGAGACTGTCTTTTCTCCATTGTATATTCTTGCCCGCTTTGTTGAAGATTAATTGATGATAAGTGTGTGGGTTTATTTCTGGGCTCTCTATTCTGTTCCATTGATCCATATGTCTGTGTTTGTACCAGTACCATGCTGTTTTGTCTACTGTAGCTCTGTAGTATTATCTAAAGTCTGGGAGGATTATTCCTTCTGCTTAATTCTCTTTCTTCAGTATTGCTTTATCAATTCTGGGTCTTTTGTGATTCCATATAAATTTCAGGATTATTTGTTCTACTTCTGTGAAAAAAAGTCCTGGGTTATTTGATAAGGATTGCATTAAATCTGTAGATTGCTTTGGGTACTATGACCATTTTAACAGTATTAATTCTTCCAATCCAAGAGCATGGGATATCTTTCCATTTCTTTAAGTCATCCTTAATTTCCTTAATCAGTATTTTGTAGTTCTCTGCATATAAATCTTTCACCTCCTGGCGCAAGTTTATTCCCAAGTATTTTATTTTTTGGATGTAATTTTAAACAGGATTGTTTCTTTACCTTTCTTATATTTCATTGTTAATGTAAAGAAATGCCACTGATTTCTATATGTTACTCTTGTATCCTGCCACTTTGCTGAATTCTTTTATTAGCTTTAATAATTTTTGTGTGGGGAGTTTATGGTTTTCTCTATATAGTATCTTGTCATCCACATATAGTGACAGTTTTACCACTTCTTTTCCAATTTTGATTCCTTTTATTTCTTTTTCTTGTCTGACTGCTATGGCTAGGACTTTCAATACTATGTTGAATACATGTGGTGAGAGTGGGCATACTTGTTCCAGATTTTACTGGGAGGCTTTCAACTTTTCACCATTGATTATGTTGGCTGTGGGTTTATCATAAATAGCTTTTATTATGTTGAGATATGTTCCCTCTATACTCACTTTGGTAAGAGTTTTTATCATAAATAAGTTGAATTTTATCAAATGCTTTTTCTGCATCTATTGAGATGATCATGTGGGTTTTGTCCTTTCTCTTGTGGATGTGATTTATCATGTTGATTTATTTGCATATGCTGAACCATCCTTGTGTCCCTAGGGTGAATCCAACTTGATCATAGTGTATGATCTTCTGTATGTGCTGTTGGATTCTGTTTGCTAATATTTTGTTGATAATTTTTGCATCTATGTACATCAATGATATTGGCCTGTAATTATTATTATTATTTTTTGGTAGTGTCTTTTTCTGGTTTTGGCATCAGGGTGATGGTGGCTTTATAGAATGAGTTTGGAAGTGTTACCTCCTCTTTAATCTTTTGGAAGAGTTTGAGAAGGATTGGAATGAGTTCTTTGTATGTTTGATAGGATTCCCCAGTGAAGCCATCTGCTCCTGGACTTTTGTTTTCAGGGAGATGTTTTATTCCTGATTTTCTTTCACTTCTAGTGATTGGTCTGTTCAAATTATTAATTTCTTCTTGATTCAGTTTTGGTGGACTATATGTTTCTAGATTGGTCTATTTCTTCTAGGTTGTCCACTTTGTTGCCATATATAGTTGTTCATTGTATTCTTTCTTTCTTTCTTTCTTTCTTTCTTTCTTTCTTTCTTTCTTTCTTTCTTTCTTTCTTTCTTTCATTTATTTATTTAGCATTTCTGTGGTATTGGTTGTAATTTCTCCTTGTTCGTTTCTTATTTTGTTTATTCAAGTACTCTCTCACTTCTTCTTGGTGATCTGGCCAGAGGCTTGTCAATTTTGTTTATTCTTTCAGAAAACCAGCTCTTTGTTTGATTGAATTTTTCTATTTTTTAAAATCTCTGTTTTATTTATTTCCTCCCTGATCTTTATTCTTTCTTTCCTTCTGCTGAATTTAGGTTTTGTTTGTTCTTTTTTTTTTCTAATTTTTTAAAGTGATAAAATAGGTTGTTTACTTGAGAATGTTTTTGTTTTTTGAAGAGGCCTGTATCACTATAAGCTTCCCTTTTAGGACTGCTTTTGTTGAATCCCATAGATTTTGGGTGGTTGTGTTTTTATTGTCATTTGTCTCAAAGTATTTTGTAATTTCTTCTTTGATTTCTTCATTGAAATGTTATTTAGTTTAGTCTCCATTAGTCATTTTTTTCCCATTTTCTTTTCTGTGGTTGATTTCTAGTTTTATGCCATTGTGATCAGAAATGACACTTGAAATAATTTTTATCCTTAGATTTGTTGAGGCTTCTTTTATGCCTGAGTATGTGGTTTATCCTAGAGAATGTTTCATGTGCACTTGAAAAGAATGTATACTCTGTTTTGGGGGGATGTAATGTCCTGAAAATATTGACTGAATCTAACTGTTCTATTTTGTCATTTAGTATCTCCGTTGCCTTATTGATTTTCTTTCTGGAAGATCAGTCCAGTATTGTTAGTGGGGTGTTAAACTTTCCTACTATTATTGTGTTGCCACCAATTTCATTCTTTATATCTTTTGGTATTTGTTTTATATATTTATATTGGTTGCATATATGTTAATGAGTGTAATATCCTCATCATTTATTGCTCCTTGTATCATTATATAGTGTTCTTCTTTATCTTTCTTTATGGCCTTTGTTTTAAAATCTGTTTTGTCTGATATGGGTATTGCTGTCTCCAGTTTCCTGTCATTTCCATTTGCATGTAATATCTTTTTTCATTCTCTCACTTTCAATCTATGTGTGTCTTTCACCCTAAAATATGTCTCTTGTAGGCAGCATATTTTAGGCTCTTGTTTAATTATCTAATCTGCCACTCTGTGTCTTTTGATTGGGCAATTATTTCATTGATGTTTATGGTAACTATTGATAGATGTGTGTGTATTTTTTTTTTTTTACCATTTTAAACTTCATTTTCCAGCTGATTTTGTATTTCTTCTTTGTTCATTTCTCTTTTTGTTTTTCCCTTTGTAGTTTGATAATTTTCTTTTGTATTAGCTTGATTGTTTTGTTTTTTGTGTTTTGTGACTCTATTGTATGCTTTTAATTTGTGGTTACCCTGTTTTTCAAGAATGTTAACCCATTACTATATTGATACGCTTTAGACTGCCAATCACATAGACTCAAACACGTTCTAAAAAGAATGAAACAAATCTACATTTTCTTGCTCCCTCTCCCATATTTAATGAGTTTGATATCCTCTTTTACATCTTTGTGTTTATTCTCTTGCTATTCATTGTAGCCATCACATCCCCAGTTGTGGTTTTCTCTTTTCTATTGATTCCTGCTTCTTTTATCTTTAGAGATCTTTCAATGTTTCTTTTAGGATAGGTTTAGTATTGCTGTACTCTTTTAGTTTTTGCTTGTCTGTGAAATTTATTATCTCTCCCTCTATTTTAAAGAATAATCTTGCTGGGTGGACTACCCCGGGCTGCAGGTGTTTCTCTCTCAGGACTTTGAAAATATCTTGCCACTCCCTTCTGGCCAGCAATGTTTCTGTGGAGCAATCAGTGATAGACTTATTAGGGGGGCGGTTCCTTTATAACTAATTCTTTGTTTTTCTCTTGCTGCCCTTAGAATCTTTTCTTTATCTTTAACTTTGGACATATTAATTATAATATATCTTGATGTAGGCCTGTGTGGGTTCTTCCTGTTTCTGACCCTCTATATTGCCTGTACTTGGATATCTGTTTCCTTCTTTAAGCTTGGGAAGTTTTCTGTCATGATTTCTTCAAATACATTGTTGATCCCCTTTCCCGTTTCTTCTCCTTCTGGGACCCCTCTTATGTATAGATTGGTGTGCTTTATATTATCCCACAAGTCCCTTATATTGATTTCATTGGTTTTCATTTGCTTTCCTGTCTGCTGCTCTGATTGGGTGACTTCCATTACCTTGTCTTCTAAATCACTTACTCATTCTTCTGCATTACACTGTATTGATTGTCTAGCTTGGCTTTCATCTTAGCAATTGAGTTTTCTGATTTTAATTGGCTCCTCTTTATAGTTTCTTTGCCCTTTTGTACAGTATTCTGCATTTCTAGTATAGTTTCTCTGATCTCTGTCAATGCTTTTGTCACCTCCTTTTTGAACTTATGATCTAGTAGACTGTTGATGTGTGTTTCATTGTTCATTCTTTCAGGAGGCTTCTCTTGTTCCTTTAAGTGGGAGTGGCTCCTCTGCTTCTTCACTTTACTTATATTTCTCTGACTCGATTCATTTAGGAGTAACAGTTACCTACTGCGATCTGAAATGGCTTTTTAAAATTTATTTTTTAATGTGGAAGTGTCCCTGTGTGGTGTGCACACCTAATATTTTTGTCACGGTGGCTGTTTTTAGTATTGATGGTTGCCACATGCTTCCTCCATGTATGCTGGCCATTATCCTTTTGACTGTGGGCGTGGTTTGTGTTTTGGTGACTGGAGCCTTCACTGGTTATTGAGTAAGGCCCCTTCTTTGCTCTGTGGTTGTCACAGCCCTGGCAGAGGCCAGGCATGCCCCCATGTTGTTGGAATTGAGGCTTCCACACTCATTTCTGAGCTGTGGTGTGTGGTAGATGGGACTGGAGCGCTCCTATTGGAAGAGGAGCTGCTGAGTATTTCTCCACGGGAGATGTCCACCAGAAAATGTCTTTATTGTGCAGGCTTACAAACTACGCTTTGTGGATGCTGCCCTTGCCCCCTCCTCAGCTGCAGGAATGTCAGCAACCTCCCCTGGTGTCCCCCAGAGTCTTCACCCACAGAGCCACCAGCACAGATTCACTGACATCAAGCACCAGGACCCCCCATAGTGCACATACAGCCATGCACTAGGTCCACAGTACACAACAGGGTCAGCCCAGACCCCAGCCCTGCATCTGCATACACAGGCCCACTGTGAATGCCCTTCCTGTCCCCACTGTGCTCGATACCTTCATTCAGTTTTCTCAGAGGTGCAGGTCCACAAAGACACCAGTGGAGCAAATTCTCCATCACCTCTTGGGGCTCAAATCAAGTCTTGGTCCTGCCTGTGAAGGGCTAGTTATTTCTAGATCCCTAGGAACGGATTCAAGTTTCAGCTCCACCTCTGCCTGGGAGCTGTGCACCAGCGATTGTGCCCTTCCTTCAGCTTGAGCAGGCTGAGAAGATTGCTGGATCTGAGCCTCACCCCTCCAGTGATGGTGCTGAGCAATGCCCTCTAGTGGGCTGGTGGAGATGGCTGCCACGTCGGCACTGCATCACATCCCCTACCTGCTATGTGCACCAGCAGTGGTATTTTCTCTGGGGGGACCCAGGCTGTTTTGTTCTGCACACACTCCCAGCCACAGCCCACACCACACACCAGCCTGCTGAGGCTGCCTCTGTGCAGTCAGCTCCCATCCCCTCCCCAAATTCATCCATGGAAGCCTGAGCTCCAGCAGCCTGGCCCAGCCTGCCCCTGCTGGCTTGTGTCTCATGCTAGGGATCACAGGGACCCTCTGTGCTGGTTTCTCTCAGTTCTGTCTGACGGGAAGCTGCTGCTTTCTCCTCAGAGTCTCCAAAACTCCTTTTCTGTCCCTGCTGACCACCCCACTGAAAATGGGGCTTCCCAGGGTGAGGGTACTCTCTCTCCTTTGTTGTTCCCTCCCTGCAGGACAGATCTTGCACTAAGTTCCTTTTTCTTTTCTTTTTTTAAATCCTACCTGGTTTTGTGTGGATTTCCTTGTGTTTCCAATTGTAAGAGCTATTCTCCCAAAGTTCAGTATGTATTCTGTGAGAATTGTTCCGTATGTAGATGTAGTTTTCGTTGTATCCATGGGAGAAGGTGAGCTATGTGTCCTACACCATCATCTTGGCAATCTCTCTTCTCTCTATATTTTTTATCTACTTTCTAATTTGGCTGTTTCATAGGTTCCAGTAAAACAGCTGTTTATAATTATCTGTCTAAAAATTTACCAATCTAGAACTTTCTCCAGTTTAAGGATTCATCGTCTGGCCATTGATGAGATATATCTTAATAATGACTCAAACCAATAAAGCCTAAAAGGAGTCCCCACCAGAGAGTGCAAAGGATACAGCATTCACAATATCTAGAAAGTTTGTTCCCCCAAACAGTCTAAGAAATTAAAGAGCCTTCATTGTGTAAGCAATGACAGTTCAGATGGCAAAGGCCCCTAAGAGTTGTCACAACCAGACTAAAAGACTGCTTGACTGGTTGGAATCCCAGTCTATTTGACTAGCTGCCAAATGTCCACCATATATGTACCTTCTGGATGGGAGAGTCTAAGCTCTGAAAATACATGGAAAAAAAAAAAGCCTAAGAAGATCAGGTAGAATATTTACATCTCAAAGACACATGGAAAGAAATGTAAGTTCCCCCTAAAAGGTCAGAATTCTGAAAGTTTATCAAGCCAGCTTTTTTATAGCTGCACATGCAAAAAAAATTAATTTTGGTGTGTCAGACTTCAATTTGGCTATTTTTAGGGCAAGATTCTCTTTAATTCCCAATTAAGAAAGTACTTGTAAATATGAATTCTGTGCACACATAATAAAATCTTCCCAGTATCTTTCAACTGAGAATATAAACCAGGTACCTCTTCTTGAAGGAAAATCTACCCAGAGAGGAGTTTAACATCATTGACTAAAACAGGGTCATCTGCCAATAACAGAAGATCCAAGGCCCAAGAGAGACTCTCACAAATCTGCCTGGGCTCTCTGATGTAGCAGATGGACAAGAGAGGCCTCTACTGGTACCAAGGCTCTGGTTCCTCATAGAGTTCAGACAAAGGAGAGACATTTGCTCTGGTTCCCTTTATTGGTTGCCAAAGCTGTTGACTGAAAAAAAATACACAACCTAAAATTTGAGAAGTATGTTTTACTCACTGACCTTACTGAAGATTGTAGTCCAGTATACAGCCTCTCGGATGCTCTGGGGACCTATTCCAAAGAGATAAGGGAGAATCCAGGATATATAGAAGTTTTTACCAAAAAAAAAAAAAAGCATGTAGTCAAACATCAAAAGATTTACTGCTAATCACAAAAAATAGACATTTCAAAGTTAACAATATCAGTGCCTTTCTATATTGGGGAAATGCAAACCTGGGTGCATTGAAATGATTTCTTTGGTATGCATCTTATCTATTTAGAGGCAGTATGCTATTTTTCTCCATCTTGAATTCCCCTCAGGACATCACTGCTGTGGACGAAGGCTTGATAGTGGGCAACATTCATCGCTTACTAAAATGGCAGGCAACATTTCTTTTTTTTTTTTCTTTTGTCCCCACTAATTATCTTCCTGCATTAGCTCAACTCAAACTACCACAAGCAAAAGGCACATTTTGTATAAGAATGCTAAGGCACCTCATATACACCAAAGGCAGGACCACAGCTGTGTCTTAGAATGAAAGGACAGGGCTTTCCTATTTCTTGACTCTGTTCTACCCTTTATTTTCTCTCTCCACAAATAGCCTACTTCAGATAATTTGAACCAAATCAAAGAGGATGTAACCTTGATAGCATTCCAATTTTATATTTTGCAGCGCCAGCCACCCACAACCTCTGGCCCACTCACCCCATTCACTCTTGCTGTCTTTCTTCCAAAATGCCTTGGGAAGACGCTTGGCAGATTGATTAGTTTCCACCTCTGGAAAAACCACTGATGGCCCAGAAGTCAAAGGCCGATAACAGTGTATGTAGGAGTGAGCGTGGTGATTGCTTGACCAGTAACCAAGTAAGTGTCTGTTATAATCCTCTTGACTTTTCAAGTTAGATAATCTTGTTACTGTATTGAATTTCTTAAAGCATCTATAATATTAAATCATGGTACTAAAAATAGATATCTCTACTGTAACAGCTTGACAGTAGGTTTTCAATTTTGTATTGCCAGTGCCTGACTTAAGCCTCTATTCCCAAGATATCCACTTCAAAGAGGCATCTACTTCAATGGAGGTGATCTAGGATAAGAGCATTGCCAGTCATAAAGCTGGATAAAGAGCCAGGATGTGTCCCCGCCCCCCACCATGAAGCTCCTTTGTTCTAGAGATCCTAGCTAATTTAGATAACTAGCCATTTGGGATGCTTTTTGTTTGTTTGTTTGTTTTTGTTTTCATTTCTGTTTCTCTCTTCTTGCATTTTAAATCCCCACTCTTATGTTTTAAATTCACCAATAAAGAGTGAGCCCTTGAAACCCTAGTCCCCCACCTTGACTCCAATAAAAGCAGAACCACAGGCACTCCCTCTCTCTCTGTGTTTCTCTCTCGCTCTCTCTGGCCTTGCTATATGCTCTCTGACATACCTTGTACGCTCTAGGGCCTGTGAGTCATCATTTTTTTCTTTCAAGTTTCCTAATGGTTATTGCTGCAGGGCAGCTTTCAATCTAGTAAGAACCACAAGAGTCAGTACAGCCATGATACTGGTTTGGAAAGCAGAGATGTCTATGGGAAGGCCACCAGGGCCCAGGTGAGTGCCCGCAGGCATTTATAGGTGATAGGAATACTATCAATAGGCTGATACCAGCACAAGACAACATCCTAACATAATGGAAATGCTTTTATAATTTCATCATTCTATACATGGTGTGTTGATTTGTGATGCTTTTTATCATTGTAAAGGAAGGATCTGCCTTAGTTTCTAAGCTCATATCAAGAATGGATGTTGAATTTTATTGAATCCATTTCTGGTCTTTATCCAAATGGCTACATGTTTGTTTGTTTTTTCCTATAACCTAATGACATGATATTCTATTATTAATAATTTCCTAATATTAAATCATTCTTATTTTAATATAACAGTGTGCCTATATGATAAAGTGTTTTGGATTGTCTCAGAGTCTCATTCTTTTCTAGTTTCAGTGATGGAAAAAGTATCCCTTAAGAGAAAGTTTACTTGTGTGACTTTTTAATGAAGTGATAAGGATGAAAGGGATATGTGTGTACTCCTTAATAGATGGTAATTATTTGAATTGACTCACTACAGTATGGAGTTTTTCTTCCTGTTAAAAAGTCATTCTGAAAGGTATAAGCTTGACAGGAGGTTTTACTGTTTAATGGAGGGACAGGGTAGCATGAGCTGGGGAGAAGGCCCTGGCAGAAAGTGGGCTGTCTTTTCTGCCTCCACTGCTGGTCATTTGTGGTATCAGAAGTAGAGGACAGAGACCTGGAGCTGAAGGAGTTTCCATGGTGAGCAGCAGAGTTAGTCTAGCCACTGAGTCATGAGAACTCACTCCCTAGGGGCAGAGACATCAAAAGCTCCTCATGGACAATTCAAGGACCTAATGTTCTGACCTGGAGAATGAAATGAAAGGTGGGACACCAGCTTCAAGAAAGAACCATCCCTTGACTATCCATAAAGCATGTGTAGTGAGCAGATCAATCCTCCTTCCTCTTTCATGATACTCGGGATAGGGCCAGTAGTTGGAGTTGTGACCAATTTATGCTGAGACATTTAATCTTAGTGGTTTTCCTTATGAGAGTATAGTAAGAACCCTAGTCTAGTTTCTGATAAGTCCCTCTGGGAGGGTGGTAAGACTACCATTGCTGCTCATCCAACACGTCCAATGTCCCTGCTAGTGCAGGGTCCAGTGCATCCTCTCTCCAACTCAACACACCTACCCCAACAGGAAAAGTTACGAAATCCCTCAGTAGAATAGTACTAGGTCAGTGTCAGGTTGTCACGCATCGAACTTCAGGCTTTGGCTTGACCCACAGCATCCTGTGACTAATTAGTTTCACAAAGTGTTGGTGGAGCATGAGCATTATCAAGAGCCTCTGTAAAAGCCAGGGCAAGGCTTGAGCTGGACCAGTAGGAATGGGTATGGTGGGCCAGGAGCCAAACAGAAAGGGCCCCCTTGCATCCTATGAGCAGATTAACTATAATCATGGATAATTCTGCTTAGACTGTGAGGTGTTTTTTGTGACTGAACTCATGAATTGTATTGCAAATATTTTACTTTGCTTTTTTTGAGTTGAGAAAAGACTGATGAGGGCAGACTGATGACTCATCAAGATTGTGCTTCATAAAATGAATTTGAAGGCTGTAGCTCTTTTTCTTTGTGCTGGATTAGTTTATATATCATAGGGATCATGTGATCTTTTTTTTTTTTTTTTGTAAAGTTTACCTATTAAACTGCCTGGGCCCAAAGCCTTTCAACACACAATTTTTAAACTGTTTTTTCCCCAAAAATTACTGTTCCTTTTAGATTGTGTCTATGCTTCAATTGGTTTTGACAATTTGTATTTTCCCGGAAAATCATCTGTTTCATTTGCTGCATTCAATTTTCGTGATTGTTTAATCTTTTCAGATAATGTCTTTAATTCTTACAAAATAATTCATTTTGTCATAATTGCTTTTCCATTATTTTTACTTCATACAATGTATATATGGTCACTCTTGCTTTTTTAGTTTGTATTTGCCCAGTTTGTCTTTGAACATCCATTTGCTTATCTTTTAGGGCATGAGTGTTTATTTCAAGATGAGGGTGACAGTGTGTACACCACTTCATGAAACACTCCAAGGAAACAGAAAAACAGTAATTTTGTACAAAATACAAACCAGCTAACCTACATGGAGAAACTTAAATGGATCATTTTAAATTTCATTGCACAGAATATAAAGTCATGAAGAATAATAAGGCAATATTAGAATAAGAATCTCTATCTGTCTCCCCTCCCTTAATATTGAGTAGACTATCTTCTTCAAAATGTATCACAAAATGCTCCTAATGAAAACAAAATTGAATGTCATATTTTTAACATACCTTTGCACTAACTTCCTGAGTGATCGGGGAGTTGAGTGTTCCAATCTCAACTTTTTTCCCGCCTTTTTAAAAAATCTACTAAAGATTAAAAACAAACAAACAAATGAACAAAAACCCTGGCAATGCTTGTCTTTGCCTTACCAAGCTATCAGTGTAAAATTGCATTTAATAGAACGTATGTATCTGAAACACTCAATGGATTATTAAAGCTTATATATTTGCCTTTACTTTAGATTTTGTACACTTCAGCTGCTAAGAGCTGATTCACATTTTCATTCAAGGCAAGTATTTATAGTTCCTAAGAACTTGAGCCTAAGGGAAACATAAAAAAGCCTATGTGAGGAACCAGTCGCAGCTCTAACAGATAAACTTTGAATTCTCAGTAATTGAGCACAATGGTTTATTGCTGGCTCGGCCACACTCTGATGTGAGTCAGCTGGGGCTCTCCTCATCTGATGATCTGGGAATCGAATCTCCCTCCATCTTGTGACACTTTCATGTCAACAGTGACTTCCAAGATTGCCATGAGTAAGAGGGAGTGTGGAGCTGGCATGTCAGCTCTGAACTGTCTTAACCCGAAAGTTATACCCATCACTCCCACTCACCGTTTGTTGGTCAGACAGCAGCACCCCCTTGCCCCACACCCTTGCCTAGCTGGAATGGGGCTGGGAATGATCATCTCTCACGGGGCCAGGACAGAGGAAATACCTGGACATTGGAGAGCACCAGTAGTCCCTCCCACAAGTGATAAAGCCATAATGCTTCATACTCAGTATAGCAGATTGTACAAGGAATTCCAGCATGGATTTTAACAACCTTGAAACAACCACCTGTCTCTGAGTCATACATCTGTTGGGGAGGGGAAATTTCCCCCACAGCCCTTCTTGAGATCTATTAGCTGGACTACGAATAAAATTGACATAAGACAGATTAACAGGAGAAAAAGAAACACATCTAATTCCTGCATATAAAGGTCTCACAGAAATGGGACCTAAGAAGGTGAAAGCAGGCAGCTTTTATATATTTTAGATGAAACCATAAATTTGTGAGAAAATGACAGGACCAAAAAAACAAAACAAAACAAACAAACAAAAAAACGGTTTTGAGTGCCCAATTAGTGACCCTAAACCTAAACAGAGTTTGGGCTTGGGGTAGTAAATTAAAGAAGTAACAAGGTTTGT
The DNA here is from genome assembly GCF_048564905.1 of Vicugna pacos. Classification (NCBI taxonomy): domain Eukaryota; kingdom Metazoa; phylum Chordata; class Mammalia; order Artiodactyla; family Camelidae; genus Vicugna; species Vicugna pacos. The sequence continues at coordinate 2,798,331 of NC_133001.1, read as the reverse complement.
TTGTATATGCTTCTCAGCTCAGATTCCCATCTTTGGCAATAAAGGTGATCCACCTCCTGATACAGCAAGTGCACTTTTCACATGAGAGGTTTATTTCCTGCTTTGAGGGAGACAGAAAGGAGGGTCAGAGTATCCCTCTTGCACTGGCCATTTCTTAAGTAATTTTAATTCAAAATAATCAATATGCCAACTGAGGCACATTTCGGGACTGTCTACCCTAGACCCCAATAGATCTTTTTAAAAGAAATAATAATAATATAAAATTAATGCACAAAAAGATCTTAAATAAAACGGTCAGTTTCTTGAGTGTCACCCAGACATAAATAGTTCACAAAAAAAAATGCTAAACATATAATTTTATTGACCTGAAATTACAGGAAACTGTATCCCCTATCAAGAAAGTCATGAAATATGATCAAATATGTCTTAGGTAAAACAGAACTCAAATAAACCTGTTTCCTTTGATATATTTCTTTACTTCTAGCTGAAGATTCTCAGTTTCCACTGGCATATTTTATTGTTCTGGCCCCAAGATTTTCTTTTCTAAAATAACTTAACTGAATATTGTAGACCTTCTTAGCAGGCACTGGCTTTCACCTGGTGTTATTTGGAGATCCAGAACTGTTGGCCACCAACTTGAATTAAAGTATGTTACACTGTGTGCTTCTACCACATTTTTTTTTTTATCTGGCATTTTTCTTAGAGAAATATTTAGGTTGGGTCTTGAAAACATGCAATACTTTGGGATGCCTTGACCTTCATAAATCTGATTTTGTAAACTTTTTATTGCATGGCTGTCTTCTGAATTTATATGTGGCACAAGGGAGTAACATTTTATTCTAAAAGGCACTTTCAGAACCCTCTTTGGTTTGTAATACAAAAGATTTCTAGTACCTTTCGAGTAATAGAATGGGAAGATTTCCAAAATCTTCCTTTAAAAAAAACATAATCTATACATTTGGGGGTCTTGGTCAGGCTACTCTAATTCAGTTTTGACAAATTCATCCAATAATCACTCTGGATTAGTGATTTCCTGATTCACCCTTGAGCCAATACTGCCCAGGTTTTCCATTGCAGCTGATGAGGAGATATGGCTCAATTCCACAGCTGATTTGTACACAGAATATCCATATTTTTATTTGCAACTTTTCCTAGGAAATAGTTTTTTTTAGGAAGTCTAAGTAGCTGTTTATATGTGGCTGATATTTCAGGGTCATTTTCTTTTAGTGTTTTTATCCATTAACATTCTTTTCATAATGAATATGCCTGATCTGCTTCTGCTTCTGCTTTAGGTTACTTATTGGTGTTAGTGTTGTCTCTTTGCTGTTTTCTTTTTAATACCCCTTTCACTATATGGACTATGTTTCCTTTGACTTTGTTTCCTCTAGTGATCTGAAAGTCCTGTACTCTGTTGTTGATTTTCTAGTGGCTACTTCTATGTTTTCAAAAATTTGAAACTATTCTTCTTATCACTGTCAATGCCAAGAATAAAACTGTGTTTGCTGGCTACCTCTATGAAAGATTAACATTTTAGCATGCATTTTTAATTTTGCTTTCCTTTCTCTCACTCTCCCAGTTTTAAAAAGTATATATATTTTTTTCTGAGGTAAAACCATTGTTTGAGAGGCTTGGTAGAGGGATCAAAGAGCTGGGAGGACAGTGAGATCTAAAATCCTCAGCCTGGCTGGGATGTCCCCAAGCCTCACAGTCACAGAAAGCTACATATGGGGCTTTAACTCATGTTTTCATGCTGAGTCTCTTCTCCTTTAGGAGCTATTTTTAACATTTGTGTTAAAGGTTATAGTAGTAGTATTAAGCCTTAATTTTTATTCAACATTTATATTGAGCTTTATAATAATATTAAACAATTATTAAGTCTTAATTTTTATTTAAATTATTGCAGTGTTAGCCATCATCTTTTTAGTCAGCAACTGTCCTTTTCTGGGGCTACTCTGAGCTGTTTCTCTCCAACTGGACAATGTCTTTGGTGTTGCTGATGCTGGGGTTATTTTCAAGGAAGTTATGGTTGATATATTTTCTGAGCTCTTATATTCCTGAGATAGTCTTTCTGTTGCCTTAACACATTACTAATAACTTAGGCAGACAATTCCAGACAACAAGGTTTCTCCTTCCATAGTTTTATAAATATGGCTCCTTTATTTTCTGGAATTATAATAGGAAAAACTTACGAGACTAGCCTAATTGTTTTTCTGTAGGCCAAATGTGTATCTTCTTGTATGGCTGGTAGAATTCTTTCTTAACTCTTGAAATAAGAAAAAAATATATATATATATATAATAATATCTCTAAGCACATAGTCCTCTCTCACATACATTGATTTTTGCTTATTATAAGCAGCCCTAGATGTTTACTCAATTCAGGAACATTTTTCTTCTATGCCTAAAGTCATACCTTCTGTTCAAATTATTTAATTCTCCTGTTCAAGAACTCTAATTTCCTCATTATTTTTATTTTGTTTGTCCTTTTCCTTTTCATTCTGGAACAAATTCTAAAGCTGGTTCATTCATTTCTAATTTGCTTTTCTGCAATTTATTGACTCTAATGCTGGATTTACTTCTGTTACCACACTTTTAACTCCTTCAAAACTGTTTCTCATCTCAATCAACTCAGTCAGCAATAGCATTCATGCCCCCTCCTTTTTTAGGGGGCTAATTTTTTTTTTTAATTTCAGCTTGTATTCCTTTGATCTCATCTTTTTTCTGTTTCACAGAGTTGATGTTATACTGAAGAGTTTTTAAACTGTTCCAAAGCAACTGTGCTATAAAATTTATTTCTGGAGACTACAGTAAGTCTTTTTTCTTTCAAAACTGTCTTCTGCTGCTCTTTGAGCATTTCCTCCACCTTTTATAATATACAGTCATAATTCATTGGCTCTAAGTTAATATTTTTTTCTATTTACTCATCCTTTAATGTGGAAAGATTTTCTCAGGCTAAGTTTTACTGTAAATGCCATATTTTTAAAACTTGGTTTCCCTCACTGTCCACATAATTGCTGATAAGATTCTCATTTCTTTTATTTATTTATTTATGTTTTTTCTGGGGGGAGTGGGGAGGTAATTCAGTTTACTTATTTTTAGAGGGGGTACTGGGGATTGAACCCAGGACTTTGTACATGCTAAGCATGTGCTCTGCCACTTGAGCTATACCTTCCCCTCACTAAGATTCACATTTCTGATCTTCAGATCAAGTCTTATTAGATATTAATTCTTTCTAGCCTTTTTTTTAAATTTATTTTTTTTTTAGTGTTTTGAAGTCTTTCATTTGGTGTGAATATATTGCCAGGAGGAGACACCTAGTCCTACTGCCTATTTATCTTTTTTTATTACGAAAACGGTTTCTATGTAGTCAGACATTCTTTCTAGTTCTTTACTTACCTGACCCAGTGAATGATAGGATTGTTTGCTACACAGTAACTTCTCAGTAGACCGTTCCTCCAGTGTTCAACAGAACTCCCAGGATGTCCCACAACTCTATCAGGCTCAACTCCTTCCAGCTGCCAACCTGACCCTCTTAGATGTAAGCACTCCTAGTCACATAGCATTGTGGGTAATAATAGTCCCAGAATTGGTGCAAGAAAACAGGAAAGATGTAGCAAAATGGCTCCAGGTATTCTAGAATTTAGATCTATGCTGGCTTCTCTTTCTCCCATAGGAATGCTCCATGTTTTCAAGGGAAGGGTTTGTGCTAGACATAGCTTTATAGAACGTCCTATCACCTCCTTCCTTTTTCCTGTTTCCAAGGGTCTTCAGAACTTTGGCTAATAGAAATTTCTTTTCTTTCCTGGCATGTCACTGAGGGAAGACTTTCTTAGAGTTGAATTTTTAAATAAAAAATTTTAAATGAAAAGATAATGCAACAAACAATTATTTAGATTTAACTGGGTTCAATACTTACCAGTGGATCTTTTATAACACACCTTCCCCATCTGAATTCTTTACTTTGATTTGTGCTTCAGCTGGCCTAAGTATTTAATATTTTAAATGATGTAACTAGGGAAGGCATATTGTTTGGGGTCTGCTTTCTGAATCCTTACAGGTCTAGAATTAGTTAGTATCTAAGCTGGACTGGAAATCAGGTCTCCTGTTCCTTGGCTTTTCCAACCAAATTAGCTGCTTGATATAGCCAAACAAATAAAAAATTACTAATAAAAAATTGTTTTATCAGCTGATGGTTATTTTAAGAGCAGAAAGAGATAATATGTCTGAAGCACTTAGTATAACACCCTTAGAGGTGCAGTTGCTATCTCTATTTTACAAATGAAGAAACTGATGCTCTGAGATTGACATAACTTGCCAGAACTGACAAAGCTGGTCAGATGCAGAACCAGGACTGGGACATGGGACCATCTGAATTCAGAGCAGAGGCTCAACTCTCACTAAATTGCCACATACTGAGCATCTCACAGACCACAAGTTCTTCTTTTCAGTTCTGCTATCCTCTGCTATCCTCTGGCATGCTAATTTGAGGAACACTCAGCTTCAGGACTCAGCTGCCAAATTAAATTATGTTGCAGTCAGCTGTCTTCCTGTGTTGCTCAACAGGCATTTCAACAAAAATTAATAGATGAAAATATGTGACACTCACCCAAAGCTGACACAAACAACTTTTACCCCTGCTGTTAAAAACTAAGAGATTCTAAGTTTAGAGCTTTGCTTGATGCCTGGGTTAGAGACTCCCTCTTAGAACTATTTCCTTTTTTTTTCCTATTGATCTAATTAAGTATCTATTTTATCTTTAAAAATAGCTGTCCTTTTGCTACTTCTTATAGTAATCCCTTTTGTTAAGTCAGACCCTGGGAATACACAGTATGCATACTCTACCCAGGAAAAGGGTAGAGAGTAAAAGAGAGTTAGGAAAACTTGGAAATCTCTCCATGTCTACTTTGTCTAATCAAAATTATACTGATTCAGTAGTTATCTGGAATAATGCTTTCCCCATAAATGCCTAGGCCTTTACCCACCTGAGGATCTCAAAGACATTAACCTAAAGTGAATTAGTAATACTGAAGAAAAAAGAATGAAGCTGGAGGAATAACCCTCCCAGGCTTCAGACAATACTACAGAGCTACAGTAATCAAAACAGCATGGTACTAGCACAAAAACAGACAATGAAACAGAAGAGAGAGCCCAGAAATAAACCCACAGACCTACTGTCAATTAATCTTCAACAAAGGGAGCAAGAATGGAGAATGGAGAAAAGTCTCTTCAGCAAGTAGTGTTGGGAAAACTGGACAGCCGCATGTAAATCAATGAAATTAGAACACTCCTTCACACCATATACAAACTCAAAAAGGCTTGAAGTCTTAAATATAAGACAAGACATGATAAAACTCTTCTCTGACATAAATCTTAGCAATGTTCTCCTAGAGTAGTCTATCCAGGCAATAGAAATAAAAGCAAAAATTAACAAATTGGACCTAATTAAACTTACAAGCTTTTACCCAGCAAAAGAAACTATAAGCAAAAAAGAAAAAAAATGACAATCTCTGGAATGGGAGAAAATATTCGCAAATGATGCAACTGACAAAGGTTTAATTTCCAGGATATATAAACAGCTCATAAAGATTAATAACAAAAAAAGAAACAACCCAATACAAAAATTGACAGAGGACCTAAACAAGCAATTCTCCAGTGAAGGCATACAAATGGCCAATAGGCAAATGAAAAAATGCTCAATATCACTAATTAACAGAGAAATGCAAATCAAAACTATAGTTAGGTATCACCTCACACCAGTCAGAATCGCCATCATTCAAAAGTCCACAAATGACAAATGCTGGAGAGAGTGTGGAGAAAAAGGAACCCTCCTACACTGTTGGTAGGAAAGCAGTTTGGTGCAGCCACTGTGGAAAACAGTATGGAGATTCCTCAAAAAACTGAAAATAGATTTACCATATGACCCAGCAGTCCCACTCCTGGGTATATATCCAGAGAGAACTCTAATTTAAAAAGATACATGCACCCCAATGTTCTTAGCAGCACTATTTACAATAGCCAAGATATGAAACATCTTTAATGTCCAACAATAGATGACTGGATTAAAAAGTTGTGGTATATTTTTACAATGGAAAATTACTCAGCCATTATAAAGAAGGAATATAATAATGCCATTTGCAGCAACATGGATGGGCCTGGAGATTGTCATTCTAAGTGAAGTAAGACAGAGAAAGTGTATCATGTCACTCATATGTGGAATCAAAAAAAGAAAAAAGAAAAAAGACACTAATGAACTAATCTATAAAACAAAAACAGACTTACAGACATAATAAACAATCTTATAGTTACCAGGGGGAAAGCGGGTAGGAAGGGATAAATTTGGGAGTACAAGATTTGCAAATATTTACTAAATAGAAAAATAGATAAAATACAAATTTCTTCTGTATAGCACAAGGAACTATATTCAATATCTTATAATAACCGTTAATTAAAAAGAATATGAAAACAAATATATGCATGTTATATGTATGACTGGAACATTATGTTATACACCAGAGGTTGACACACTGTAACTGACTATACTTCAATAGAAAATTTAAAAAGAAGACTCAACAACATGAAAAAAAAAAGTGAATTAGATCCCAAAGTAGTGAGAAGTGCTGGAGAACCAACCTGAGTCCTAGTTAGAACCTGCTATTTTCTGTCTTCAACTATCTCTATGATCTTCGATAAATGCTCAACATAGCTAGGTCTCCATTTTAGATTTAGACATAACTCATAAGGTTATAATGAGAATTGTATAAATCGATATGTACTTATGCTCATGGTTGAGAAACCAGCTCTGAACTAAAAGCTCATTTCCATGGGAACTTGGACTCAGAATGCTCTTACTTCCTGTCTCTAGGTAGAAACACCAGAAATTGCTTCCCTGTTGTGAATTCGCTCTCAATAATTCTCTCTCAATAATTCCCACATCTTCCTGATGACAGTCAGTAACCAGAACTGAGAGAACAAAATGAAATATTTAAATTTTTCACCTCTTAAATTATCAACCTTTTCCTGTATAAAATTAATATATTCATAAATTTTCCTTTTTTTTTTTTTTTGGAGGGACAGTTTCGCTTCAGTGTGAGGGCAGTGCATCCCTGTGCCTGTGCCCTAGGGTGGGGTGGGGCTTCCCATTGATGCCACTTGGCATGGTCCTGGCCCAGGGCAGTTTGGGAGCTGCCTGGGCTACTTATCTGCCCTTTTAAGGCAGTGCTGGACATGGACAGGTGGGGAACCAGGTGAGTGTAGCCCTCCTTTGCTGGCTCTCACCAGTTCCTTCTCTGATCCCACTAAAGTCAGACTCTTGTCTTAGTAGGTCCTTTCCTCACCTGAGTCCTTTCAGTTGGGAGAGTGAGGAGGAGAAATGTGGGTACCTAATTAAGTAGCCATGTGACCCTTGCTTCCATGGATGGATGAGGGAAGTACAGTGAGCAGGTGGTACAAAGGGAAAGGAAGGAAAGGTGACTTGTTCAGACTTGGTGGAGTGGGGTCTAGACTTCCTCTGTGTCTCAGTTACCAGTTCCAAGTTAGCATCCTTTCCTCCTTTGCTTTCTTTCCCAATACTTCCCCAACCGCCATTCTACCACCACCACAAACTTGAATAACAGCTGAGGTGCCAATCCCTTCCAGCTTCTTTTTCTAGTCGCCATTGATCCAGGGCAGTGGCTGGGATGCACTGGAGAGATGAGTCCCTTGAGAGATGGATGGAGCAACCAGCCCCCCACCCCCACCCCCACCACGAGAGAGAGAGGTGTCAACTTCACCCTGTGGGCTCACAAAGGCTTTCTCATTTTCTTATTCAACTTAATAGAAATGCAATGTATGCTTACGAGTGCATTATCTCTTTACGTCCTCAAACTAAACATGAATGAACATAACAAAATACAATATAAAAATACAAATTAGAACAGAGGTTGGCAAACTTTCTGGAAAAGGTCAATGTATAAGTTTCCTAGTTTTTAACAATTTACCACCAACTGGGTGGCTTAAGACAACAGAATATTATTTTCTCACAGTTCTGGGAATCAGAAGGGCAAAATCAAAACATTAGCAGATCTGTATTTCCTCCAAAGATTCTAGGAGAAAATCCTTACTTGCCTCTTCTAGCTTCTGGCGGTTCCAAGAATTTCTTGGTTTATAACTATGTAATTTTAATTTCTGCTTCCACTGTTACATGGCTTTCTCCTCTGTGTCTGTGTGTGTCATCCCCTCTTCTGTCTCTTACAAGAACACTTGTCATTGGATTTGAGGACAACCCTGATAAATCTAGAATGATCTCATCTCAAGACCCTTAATTATTTTTTTCAAGCTAATTGATTTTTTTCTAGTATTTTTTTATTGAGGTATAGTCAGTTTACAATGTTTTGTCAATTTCTGGTGTACAGCAGAATGAATACATATATTCATCTTCATATTCTTTTTCACCATAAGCTACTACAAGATATTGGATATAATTCCCTGTGCTATATAGTATAAACTTGTTTATCTATTTTATATATATTAGTCAGTATCTGCAGATCTCGAACTGCCAGTTTATCCCTTCCACCCCTTTCCCCTCTGGTAACCATAAGTTTGTTTTCTATGTCTGTGAGTCTGTTTCTTTTTTGTAAATAAGTTCATTTGTCTTTTTTTTTTAGATTCCATATGTAAGTGACATCATAAGGTATTTGTCTTTCCCTTTCTGGCTTACTTCACTTAGAATGGCATTCTCCAGGACCATCCATTTTGCTGCAAATGGCATTATTTTATCATTTTTATGGCTGAGTAGTATTCCATTGCATAAATATACCACAATTTCTTATCCAGTCATCTGTTGATGGACATTTAGGTTGTTTCCATGTCTTGGCTACTGTTAATTTTATCTGCAAAGACTCCTTTTTCAAATCAGGTAACATTCACAGGGCTGGATATCTTTTTTGGGGGACCACCATTTAACCCATTACAGTCAGATAGTGAGTATTTTAGGCTTTATGGGCCATAAATGTTGCAACTACCTTATGTCTCAACTACTCAACTCTTCCATTGCAGCATGAATACAGTCATATACAATCTATAAATAAGTATGGTTGTATTCCAGGAGAATTTAACTTATGGACACAGATTTGAATGCCATAGAAATTTCACATTACAAAATATTCTCCTTTTTATTTTCTATCAGGCATTTAAAAATGTAAAACCCGTTCTTTGCCCATAGGCCATTTAAAAAGAACAGACAGCACGCCACATTTAGCTTATAGGCTATAATTTGATGATCTTGAGTTAGAATTATAGAATATATTTTAAATCACCTTGACTTGTTTTTGGAGGTCTCCAGTAATCATATTATCTCTTCTCTGTCTTTATTATTCTAAAGGTTTCTGTGTCTTTTGACACAATTTGTGACTGCTCTTCTTTTCAAAGCTCTTTCTCCAGCCATGTGACTATGATAACATTTAAATGTGGCTTCACACGAGATATGATAAGGGAGGGTAACGTGATTTTCTAAGGCAGGAAGGTGATGGTCTTGACCTTATCTATGTGTATTGGAGCTATGTGACCCAAAAGAACAGGATATGGTGACCTCTAAGAAAGGAGTAGAACCTTCCACAAATGAGCTGGGCTAGACATTTTTTGTTGTTGGGGGGGTGAAAAAGATGTTTATTCAGGCTTGATCCCTTGATACAGCCATACATGTAAATATATATAATTAAAATTCAGAAAAATAATAATCAGGTTGGTGTGACCTCCCTTCTTCCCCTTAAGCACAGCCTTCCCAACTGGCACCATTCCTGGGTGCTACTTTCAAAATCCTGGAGTGGGGAATACAGGGGTCACTTCTTGGCAGCTTTTGCCTGGGCTGCCAAGTCTGTGTTGTGTTGATGGGGATGGGAGATATATGGAGCTAATAACACTAGACAGAGACAGAGAGAGGAGAGAAAAGGGAAAGAAGGGTGTGTAAGCAAAAAGAAGGGGAGATGGGGGGAGGGAAGGGAAAAGAAGGGAAAGACAGAAAGATGAAATGAAGGTAGAAGAGGAAGTTAAAGCCAAATGAGGTTTGTCAGGCCATACCAGGAGAGAGGGCAATGAAAGACATCTTAGCACTGAGGAGAATTAAGATTTGTTAGGAACTGAAATCTGTTTCTTCTGTACAGCACAAGGAACTGTATTCAATATCTTGTAATAATTTTATTTTATCTTGTAATTCAATTTTATCTTTGATGAAAAAGAACATGAAAACCAATATACGCATCTATATGCATCACTGGGACATTATGCTGTACAGCAGGAATTCACACATTGTAACTGACTATACTTCAATATTGAAAAAAAAAAAAAATGGAGAGAGCATCCCTGAGAGCCAAGGGCAGGATGGACAACAGTAGGTCTTAAGGAGAGTTCCTGACGATTTGGTTATGTTTTAAATGGAAGACAAGATGTTTTCCAACATAAACAAGGTAAGTTGTGTTTAGTGGGCCTTTCCTTTGGTATGGAGGCCAGGAGGACCATGCTTGGTATGAATTTCTGGGAGCAAAGGAAGGGGGAAAGCATATGACTTCTGGAGTAGAGGGGAGTTTCCTCAGGCCACTGTGACTGAGCTGGGAAGTGGACTGGATGTGGCCTCTGAAGCCAGCAGCACAGGGTGGGCCAGAAGTGGTGATGGGGTCACCAGAGGAGCCGAGCCGTGCTTTGGAGAGTGGCCTGGGGGACTCCTCTGTCAGTAAGGGATGCAGGGTGGATGGACAGGGAGAAACTGGAGCAAGAAGACCAGAGAACAGAAGACAATTTAGAGTACTCGGGAGGAAGAAACTTTCTGCTACTCTTCAAGGCTGTTCTGTCTGGTCTAAGAACTAAATTGACAAAAGTTTAATAACATATGTATATGGGAGAGACCCAGGAGAATTGAGGAACTTGCAACACGGCCAAAACCCTCACCTTCATACCATCTTCAGCTAGAAACAAAAGAGAACGTTGAGAGAGGGAAGGTGGTCTGGGGCATCAAAGGGATGGAAGGCCATGGAGATGGAAAAGCAAGTGTTTGATAAACAGATGTTTGCTGGGCCATACAGAGGTAATGGGACACAGAGAGGAATTTTAACAGGCTTTGCTAGGTTCCTCCCTGTCCATACACTTAGGTCATAGCATAGTGATCTATGGTGAGACCCCTTTCCTGGAACAGGTCCTCTGTCTACATGATTTTAGGCAGTTAGGGGGACAGGCAGAGTTTCTTACTTACTCTTTTGGGGCTTGAATATTTTCAGGTCAAAATAATCTGCATGCCAGAGATATTTTGGAGTCGCAAGTTTTGCTTCCCTGCAGTGGCCTCTGGCCACAGTTGATGAAAAGGAAAGAAAAGATGGGAAACCCTGTTTTGGAGAAGGACCAAGGCTGGGTGGCTAACAGGCTGGATTTTTTTTCACTCAGCTGGTGCTGGCTTTGATCCTGAATTACCCCAGTGTTTTTGGTTAGGCTGATTCTCCCCCTGGGGCCAATCTTTCAGTCTGAAATCTCCCAGAGCAGGCAGCTTCAGCAACACAGTCCTCCCTCATGTCATGCTCAGCCTGGAGGGTCTAACTCCTCCCCAGTGGGCTCTTCGGCAGTGTTGTCGGAGGGTTTCAGGAACAGGATGTTCATACCTCATCAGCAATAGTGTGACACTGATTGTTGGAATCCAAGGGGAAGCCAGGAGCCCAGAAGGAAGGCAAGACCAGGCTTAGACTTCCTATGGGTCAACCACCATTTTGGGCACTAGGAGGGGCACCCAAGGGAGCTCGTGTTCTGCACAGCCAGTCTCCACCTTCAATTAACTGCTGTCCTTTAGTTAACCAGCAAGCTTAGCCTTTTCTGAAATCCTGCAGCCAGGATAGTCCTTTACCAAGGCTGACAATGTCCTTATGTAGCAGGGACCACCCCAGGCATTTTCTGTGTACAACACCCTGAATAAAACTGTTTACAGTCAGCCAATTCAGTAAAAAGTTGAATGAGTCTGATTAGAGTATTCATATGATGCCCATGACCTATAATTAGCATAAGTAGGAGAGAGAACGTTGAGTCAAGGAGACAGATTCTTGCCCATAGAAGTTAAAACTGTCTCCTCTGTTTTGCTCCCTGCCCAGATCTTCTGCCCTGATAAATTCAAAGGGTTAACAACCACGTGGAAGGGAATGGGGACTGTGTTGTGTGAATTTCAGGATTCTTGCCGTTGCTTCTCCCCCAGTGGCACACACTTACTCTTAAGAATTAAGAGTTTTGTTTCAATAGTTTTTGTTCTGATTCTAAAAATGAATCCTAGGTCTTTAGATCTGGAAGAGACTTCAGAGCGCAGCCAGCCAACCCTGGTATTTGACAGATAGGGTCAGTGACCCTCAGAAGGGAGAAACTTGCCTGGTTGTGTTACCACATTTCAGTGTCAGGACAATCTTTCCTATCGGCAATCTTTCATAATGCCCCACTGAGGTATGTATGACATCAGAAGATTCCTGTCAACTTCTGTTTCCATGCTATGCCAGGGTGTCTCACTAGATTCAATCAAGGTGATTGCGACAATTGTGTCATTCCCAGTCTTCTCTGCTGCTCAACTTTTGCCTAAAACAACCCTTTCAAGAGGTCTTAGCCGCATCTTTCTTTAGGATTTAATAGCCATTGGTCCATCAGCTGAGTGATGGAGTGTGTAGTCTGCTGTCCCAGGGAGCATGTCACTATCCCCTTAGAAGTGACTTACCCCAGTGGGAATAGAATTTGATTGATTAGGAGCGCTACGATCTAAAGTCATGTTTAGTGGTATTCATCAATTGTGTATCAAGCATTAATTGAACACCTAGTGTGTACCAACTGCTAAGCTTGATGTTTTCAGAGTTAAGAGTGAGACTTCTGACATTTCAACCCATGGCCTTTTGGCTGAAATGACAGCCTGGATGCTCATTTTTCAGGGTTCCCATAGCCCTTCGAGCACACATTTATTAAAGTTCTCACTGTATTGTAATTCAATGCTATCATGTTTCTTTCTTTTTTTTTTTTTCACTAAACCCCAAGCTCTTAAAAGCAACTCAGTGTCATCCATCTCTGTGAACCTTACCCCTGGCAGTGCCTGATATTTCATAGATGCTTAACAAATATACTTTGTAGGGATAGAAGAAAGAAGGAATGAATGTGGGGCTAAGCCCATTATGTTATTACCACTGGACCCTTGTCACTGAAATGTTCCCACCAAAGATTTAAAGAAATGTCAGTACTGTGACCATTTGAAATCTCAACAATAGAGGCCAAGGACAATTGAAATGTCAGCTGTTTTGGGTCATGTGCCAAGCATCCCACAGTTATGTTTGCTGAGGTGGGGGGGCTTCCAGCTAAGTTCTGGGAAGGAACACAATATTTATTTAAGAGCTAGTGTCTACTTACACACAGGAAAACACTCTGCCACCTCACTTTGCTTGAAACTGGAATTCTGGTCTCCAGTTGATGGCTGAGACAATGCAGGGCATTGCAAAACATTTCAGATTGGTTGGTTTCCCTGGCAGCTTAGTTTGCTTGCGTCAAAAACACAAACACAGAGCAGATCATGTTTCTGTATTAACAAGCCTGCAGAACCTGCCTGGGGATGAAAAACTGGTACTACAGAGGAAGTGATGGGGAAATATTTTAGGGACATTATCTCAGGGCCATCATTTTAACAAATTGTTTGTTAACATATTGCCTGGAAGTGGGCCAGAACTAAAAACAACACCATCTGTTTATATAGTGGCTTATGGTTTATAAAACATTTCACAGTCATTATCACACTTTTTTGGCAACTGCTACCCTACTTTGTAGATGAGGAAATCGCGAGTCACTGGGGTTTGTTGATTTCACATAGTAACTGGTGGGTCGCATGTGTACTGTCTCCTCCATGGTTATTAGCATCACAAGAAATTCGAAGATCCTCACCCCAAACTTGGCACTCTCCAGTTCCACTAAAACTACCCTTGCCATGGTGATCAGCAATCTCCTAGAAGCCAAATATCATGGACTCTTCTATTTTTATCTTGCCAGTGCTTCTGTAACAAATGAGCAGGTGGAATACTCCCTACTTCTTAAAGGCAGTCTTCTTTGGTCTCTGTGATGCTGTTCCCTCCTGGTTTTCCTCCTCTATCTTAAAACACACCGTCTCAACCTCATTTACTGGCACCTCTGTCCCCAGACACATTATGAATGTTGGTCCTCTTTGGCCCTTTCCTCTTTGTGCTCCACACTCTCCTAGGGAATCTGCAACCATTAACTTCAAAGTGGTAACTCCCAAATCTCTGCTACCAATCTCTTACATGAATTTAAGTTTCCTTTTTTTTTTCTAGTAAAGGAATATTTAGTAGTTTCCTTCATATAGATTTCACATAATTCAATAAGTGTTATTTCTGAATATTACATAGTTTCATGACTACTGTGATATGATTTGGTTTCCATTATGTTTTATAAATGGCTATGCTAGTATGTAAAAAAGCTATTGTCTTTACACATTTGTTTTGAAGCCAGCTTCTGAAATCTCAGATTAGTTTTATCTGTTTTTCAGTGGTTTCTTTTTGGTTTTGCAGATAGACTACTATCTGCACATAATGATAGTTTTCTCTTATTTTATGTTCTTTATGCCTCTTACTCCTTTTCTCATCTTAATTGCATTGGCTAGCTCCCCTAAAGCAATATTACCACTGGCAATAGTGGTCATTAGGCTACTTCAGTGTTTCATCGTAAAGCTTAGTATCATTTCACCACTAAATTAAATACATGTATATACTTTATTTTATTGGTGGCATATCATTCTATTTCTATTTTACGTTAGTAAATGATGTTAATTTTTATTAAATGTCTTTTAATTATATCTTTATATATAAAATGATAGTTTTCTCCTTTGTTCTAATCATCTGATAGATGATGTTAATAGAGTTTCTAATACTGAATTGCCTTTGCAGTAATTTTTTTTTTGGAAAGAGCCTATTTAAGAACTTAAATTTTTATTTAGCTCAACTTAAATTTTTATTTAGCTCAGGGGACTACATGTTAAATTTATTAATTATTGCTTCTCCCTCTAGAGTTCCTATTAACACTGTATTTTATCTCCTAAACCTATCCCTTCATATCTCTTACTATTTTTTATGTATTATATTTGTTTTGTCTTGCTTCTGGATTTTGGGGAAATTTCTTAAACTGAACTTTTGAGTCATTGATATGATTTTCTACACTATCTGATCTATTATTCATTACTACTACTTGCAAATTTGAAATTTACAACTTGAATTTACCAATTTATGAGATAAATGTATAATTTTAAAAGTTAAATTAATTTAGAAATTGAAATGTTGAAGAGCAATATTTCCTGACATCAGATTGTTGCTTTTAGATGGGTGGGTGCTGAAATCCCAAGTTTTTTTGAGAATATGAATCAATTTTATTTTGTTTCTTTTCATATCTTACTTTTTGGAATAAACTTGCTTCAGAGAATATTTGCTCTGATCTTTCATATGTATTTCCTTCTTTCAAATCACTGAATCATTTCATATATCTGGTGATTTTTCTGTTTGTTCAACTTTCCTGAGAAAGTCCTATTCATGGTTGTGAATTACAGTGGCTTCCATCAGAGACCATGAGGATGTGTATTGTATTCTTAAGTTTAAGAAAAAGAGAAAAGGTGGATCTGCAGATTTAGTTTGTAGGAGTATCATTGGCTGGGAAGACTGGGAAAAGACTACAGCTAGAAACATCTGCACATGTGCTAAATGATTTCTTCCAGGCCATGGTGAAGTCCACGGTTATCTTGGAACCCCATAAGATGTGCCCACATTTTAATTATCACACCTCTCAAGACTGGAAGGATTCCATCCATAAGCTCCCTCTGTATTTCCTGAACCTTTATGAAAACCATGCCTTCTGTCCCAGTGACAGCCCTTGGAGTCCTGGGCCTGCTGCTCGAAGTTAGGAATATTTGTGCCAAGTTAGAATTCCCCTCACCTATGGAATCTAGGAAAGTAATTACAACCAAAGGCAATCTCATCGCAGGGAGTTCCACTGCTGGGCAGATGGGGAGCCACTCCCCCTCTCTTGCCATGATTACTGGCAATAGACCACTCCCTCTGTGCTCTGCCCATGGCCTCCCTGTTTGAAGACCTTCTGAGCTGGGAAGTCAGAGTGATCTCCTTATATACCCCATCTACTCACTGCTGGGATCAACTCCTTCATTTGCACAGAACTCAGGGCATTGGTCCATCAGTTAGTGAAGACCACCAGCACCACATTTTTTACAACATATTAGGCAGTATAATGCCATAAGTGCTCAGTGTCTAGAGCCAGACTCCTTGGGTCCAAACATTAGCTCTTCTTCTAGCTGTGGGCCGGATGGACCTCGTAGCCTTCCCTGTGCTGTGGCCTCTTCATCTGTAATAGAGAAATAATAACAACCCATCAGTGTGGATAATGGTAGCACTTCCCTATCAAGAAGTACCTTGATGCTGAGCATTTCCTTCCAGACAGTGACCACACACAGTCATGCTCAGTCGTGTGAATGCAAAAAGTGTCAACACTTCCAGTTCAAGGAAGGTGTCCTTTCCCGATGGTTCTATTTTTTTATATTTCTTTGGCTATTTCCATGGAAACTTGAAAAAGAGAAGAGTTAAATGTATAGACTTAAATGCCCATCTTGTCCCAGAAGTTTTAAAGTAATCTTTCTGAAATGAAAGCTGATCACTTTACTCCCTGATTTAAATCTTTAAATGATGGTCCATATCAAAGAGGGTAAAATTCAAACTCTTCGGTGACATCAACAAGGCCACTTGGAATCTTGCTCACCTTCTGGTCTGGACTCTAACCTATTTCTCTCTCACACCCCAGGCTTCAGCCGAACTGACCTCTGCAGGGTCTCTGCTCACGTGGAGCCTTCCACCTGGAAGCCCTCCTCCCACCATCTTCTCAGCACCCTTGCACCTTATTGGCTCTGCTGCAATTCTGAAGGCTCACTTCCAGGTATCCCCTCCTCTATGAAGCCCAGAATTGCACCAGCAGGCCCTTCCTTGGTATCCACACTGCATCCAGTGCAGGTCTCTCCATAATATGCCTATGAAGCTTTGTTCTCAACTGCCATGATTGTTGGGACCAACTAGGGAGCTTATTAACAAGTACAAATAATGGCTCCGGAAGATTCCAGTTCATTAGGGTAGAAATGGGGTCCAGGAATCCATATAATTGATAAAACAACTGAGGTGATTCTGAAGACCTGTCAAGCCTGGATTAATGGTACCTGTTCTCTAGTTAACATTCTCTGTTTAACAAGGCTCCTTTCTGGGTGGGCCCTCCTTTCTGGTTGACCTGCCCTCCCTTTTGGTTAGTGTAGCCTCCTCTCCGGTTAACTTGCCCTCTTCTCTGGTTCATGTGCTCTACTGTCTCTAATAAGCCATGGGTTCCTTTTAAGCAAGCACCATGTCTTATCTGTCTTATGTCCCCAGCACCTAACACAGTTCCAGGCACTTAGAAACATGCTACATGAACAAATGATTAAGTGATTTGCCTGTCTCTTAAGTGTTCCAGCCTCCAGCCTCCCAGGTGTTTCTGTCTTTTCATTCACTCATGTTCATTTCATTTCAGTCACGTTCATTGCTTTTGCCCACTTCCACTTGAATGTCAAAGACTTAATTGAGGAACTTATAAGCGAGGCAGGAACCATTGCTTCTACTTTGGCAACATATGCCAGACTTCCTTGCCAGACTTACCGTGAACCTTCTGTCCTCTTGAGAAAGGAAGCCTGGGGGATCCGAGGGGCTGTTGTATAGCAGCCTTCTCCCGAGACTTAAATGTTTGGCAACTTCAGGCTTGGCACAAGGATTGCCACGAGGAATTGAAAAAAAAAAAACCAACTGAATACCCAGAAAGCATGAGCCAGCACCTTAAATGGACTTAGTGGTGAGCCAGACAGGAGATAGGAGCAAGGGTGGGGACTCTAGGGCTGAGCCAGTCTCTCGTCCTCTAGCCTCCCCTGACTGTGTTACTTAGGCAAGTCATTACTCTGAACCTCAGTGTTCTCATCCGTAAAAGAGGGATGAAAATGGGTTATCATGGGGTTGTTATTAGAATAAAATGAAATAGTTTATGTGAAAGCATCAAGTATAGTGTAAGAAATGTTTCCTCTCTCCTTCCTGTCATATCTTGGACCTTGGCCTGGAAAATACCAGCGGAACAGTAGAGAGCAGCTAGACACTTGGGCTTGGGCTCTCGTAGTGGGATGGGGAGAGAGAGTGGGGTGTGGAGCTGCAGGAAACCGGAGAGTTTGGTCTAGCAAGTAGACCACAGTCCCAGATGTATGCAAAACAGACCATTGAGATAGACCAGGCAAGCCACCTTCTCAGGATATCCAAGAATCTTCAAGAATTGAGTCACTTTAACAAGAGATGGTGTTACACATTTCTGGCACAGATCAGTGTTCTTTGGGGGAAGGGCCCATACACCATTCATCTGTGGAGTTCTACTGTCTGATTGAGTGCTTGATAGAGGACCAATGAATATCTGTAAATTGAAGACAAAGGTATAACATGACACCATCCCTCCCTTGTTCTTTCCTAGCTCCCTTCAGTCCTCCAGATCATGAGTGATGTGAACAAGTTGATGTTTACTGAGGGTCATACAGACCTTTTGATCCATGCCCTTGTCCACACACCTGGATGTGCTTAAGTTGTTTCAGACAGACCTCTGTGTCCCATGCTATCCTTCACAGTACCCTGGATCCACAGCAGCTTCTGCCCATGTGGCAACTTGGAGCTTTCTTCTCTCAGATAAACTTATAAGTGGTGCAAAGACCCTTTATTAAGTAGGGTTTCTTGTTGGAGGGGCATCAAGCCCTGTTTAATGTAGCAGGAGAAAGTTGTCGTTTGAAGCTCCAACTGTTTTCTAAGGAGGGTGGGTTCCATCTTGAGTTGGCTTTGTTTTTGCTGAGACCTTGTGGATTTGGATTTGCAAACTGGAAGAACTGCAGTGTTTCACATTCTGAAGGGAGAGGGACGTGGGACTTCTGAGGCAATCCAAGAGGAGAAGAGAATCAACAAGATGATGTGTTACTCAGTGTGACTCTCCTGTGATCTCAAAATCCCTAGTTCTTACTAGACTCACCAACTTGTATGGGAATCAGTCAGAAATGAGTTTTGCAGGGGAAAGGTATATCTCAGTGGTAGAGCACATACTTAGCATGCACAAGGTCCTGGGTTCAATCCCTAGTACCTCCAATAAAGTAAATAAATAAACCTAATTACCCCCTGAAATAAAAATAAAATAAATGACAAAATTTTTAATAGACTTTATTTTTTAGACCAGTTTCAGGTTTACAGCAGAACTGAGCAGAAAATACAGAGTTCTCACATAGCCTTCCCCACCCACACATATACACTCCCCTACCCTCAACACCCCTCATCAGTGTGGCATATTTGGTTCAACTGATGAACAAACATGGACACATTATTATCAACCAAAATCCATAGTTGACATTAGGGTTCAGACTTGTATATTCTATGGGTTTTGACAAATACATAACGACATGTAGCCACCACTATAGTATCCTGCAGAATAATTTCATTGCCCTAAAAATCCTTTGTGCTCCAACTATTCAACATTTTTAAGTGAGTTTTGCATCCAGGGAAGTGAGGGGGAAATAGTCTATGCAAGTAGGAAGTAGTCATAATGGGAACCATGAAAAGAAAGACCATGAGAATCCCCACATATCATGAATAGGGCCTTGGACTTGACCAAGATTACAAAACTAAGAGTTCGAGCCAAATTAACCTGGAACACTGAAGGGCAAGGCAGGGACATCTCAGGTGATACCTGCATCCTCTGAACCTGGCATTATTCTCGACACCACAAGGAATGCGTAATCAGCATGTGTGCTGGTCCTCATCCTTAAGGAGCTTAACAGTCTCTCTGCACATAGAAAGATACAAAGCGATTAGACAACATACTTTCAAGCTGTGTTTTAGTTTCAGTGGAGATGATCAGAGAAAAGTCTTGAGCAGGGTTTCTTGAGGGAACAACCTGAGTTGAATCTTAAAAGGGAGATGACAGGATTGGATTTGGCAGAATATGGGAACAGCTTTTCCAAGAGCTCTCTGTCAGAATCTAAAACACACCAGCCAGGAAGTGCCCAAGAAAGAAAGAAAGAAAGAAAGAAAAAAAGCAGCTCTGTCCGCTGCTCATTTTAAGCACGTGCTTCTGTACACAGACATAATCTGCCACCGTAAACTTTGCAGGCAAATTGGGCTTCCTTCTTCTTATAATGACTTTTTAAAATCATTTCTCCAGATGGACATTTACCTGACTTGGTTCTTTTTCTGAAATAAAGCAAAACAAAAACAAGCAAGAGTACTCGCTTTGCCAGCACATATACTGAAATTGGAATGATACAGAGAAGATTAGCATGGGCCCTGCACAAGGATGACATGCAAATTGGTGATGCATCCCATAATTCTGGCAAAAATAAAAATAAAAAAAATTTTCTATGACTTCTAGCATCCTACCCTCATTTCCATTTGCCCTTGGTCTTTCTGAGCTGAGTGGAAGAATGCATGTACATACCACCCACTCAGCTCTCTCCTCCTAGTAAAGTGTGTAGCGTGTCTACACACAATAGAGTGGGCTACTTGGAGAAATTCCAAGTTATCACTTCCAAAGGCTGGTGGGTAAAATTGAGTATTTCCATTTCCACTGTGGCCCAGAAAGGCAGAGTTAATCTTACAGTATCCAAAAAGTGACGGCTCAGTATGATGGGACTTCAAGTCCCATTTTAACAGAAACATGTTGATTTAAAAGGAACAAAAGCAGGTTTCTGAATTATATGTCTTCTCTCCCCATTAACAAACTAGACACGTATGGGCTACATTTTTATTTCCGTTCTGCTGAGGGTCATCGACCAGGGCTGTTGTGTTACCTGATGTCTGATCTTTCTAATGCTAACCTCTCTGCCTCACTGTTTTCCTCTCCTGAATGAGATGTTAGTGTCTTGGCTTTGTCTCAACTAAACTTATGATTCATGTTTTTAATTCTTCACCAGTGGAGCCCCTCAAATCCTTTATCTTCAGCTCAACAGGAAAGTAACCTTGTTACTAGAATATTGAATGCTGATCATTTATTTGTTTATATGTGGGGGAAAGAAAGATCTGAAATACTCAGTTATGAATGCATTAGTCCCTGGTTCTCTATGTTGGCAGGGTGGGGAGCCCAGTGTGGCTGAAATTCATAGAATGATGCTGGTTTACAAAGCTTCACCAAGCAGGGAGGAAAGAACACCTTGGCCCATGGGTCAGACAGAGCTAACCAGAACCATTGTTATATCTTTGTGGCCACAGCATGGAAGCCAGAGCATAGATTCTCCTCTACCACTCTCATCTTAGCAGAAAAATTACACATGCTGATGTCAGACAGCTCAGACTCAGATCTTGCCTGATCCCTAACTCCAGCCTAAAAGACCTGTTCAGACACCTGGCTCTGCCCCAACTCCTCACTAGCAATGGGACCTTAGGCAAATGATGTAATTGCTTTGTACCTCAGTTTCCTGATGGGCAAACTATAAGCAATAATACTTGGGTAACAGAGCACTTTACAGGAAATAATAGCCATGAAGATTCCAAAATGATGCTGGACAGCTCCATTTGTTAAGCATTTCATGTTGAATGCTTAAACCCATGCTCATTTCATTACCTTTTCCTTTCAAAGGCTGAATTCATACTTTGACTGTTCAATGCAGAGGTGGGCATTCTATGGCCAATGGGCCAAATGCATTCCAGCTCTGTTTTTATAAATGAAGTTTCACTGGGACACCACATGTGTGCACTTATATGTTGCCTGTGGCTTCGGGCACTCTACAGCATTTGAGTGAAAGATGGCACAATTGAGTAGCTGCAATAAAGATCATATGAGGGGTCAGATCAAGATGGCAGAGTAAAGGGGAGAATATAGTTCAGTGGTCAAACTCTTGCTTAACATGCACAAGGCCCTAGGTTCAATCCCCAGTACCTCTGTTAAACAAATAAGTAAAAATTCAATTACCCCCATCCATCTCCTCCAAAAAGAAACAAAATTAAAAAAAAAAATAGATAGCAGAGCAGGAAGACATGGAACTCACTTTCCCCCACAAACACATCAAAAATACATTTACATGTGGAAAAATAATTGGAAACAAACTGGAAACTGGCAGAACCTGTACAACCAAGGCTGTAAGAAAAATTCACACATAATTGAGTAGGAAAGGAAGAAAAGCAATGAGGTTCAGACCTGTGCCCCTGGGAGGGGACTCAGAGAGGATACACGGCCAGAGACCCACCAAGGGGAATGAGTTACGAGAGCCATAGATGGATCCTCTAGTCCTGGGGTCCCATGCAGGGGAGACAAGCCCCCTTGGCTGGTTGGAGGACCAGTGAGACAGTGGGGAGGCTGAACTCCACTCATAAGGAGGGCATGCTCGCTGGCTTGCCCCCAAGGCAGAGTGGACAGGATGGGTAGAAGACTGCTCCAATGGCTGCCGGGTTCCCTGCAGCTGCATCAGTTTTGCTCCAACCAAGCCAAGTGAAGGCTCCAACCTCACTCACTCCACATCACACCTTGACACAGGATCTAAGGTTGCCACAACCAGGGAGAAAATCCAGCCATGGGATCCAGAAGTGACCCAGTCTCAGGATGGATCCTGGGGTGGGGTGGCAGTGACTACTGTTGGTGCTTACTCAAACAGCACATGAGACATATCCCAGAACTCTGATGGTGACTGCCCTACCACAGGTCACACCCTGATATAGTTGAGTCCACTTAGGTCCACCTGCCCCGCAGAGCAGCTCTACAATGGGTGGGGTGGCAGAGGCCGGGGAGTGATCACAGTGAGAGATAGAGGGGGACTTGGAATCGAGGCTGTGTCTGAGCAGAATGAGAGAAATAATTGTTGACACCTGCACAAGCAGTGCTATGGAGAGAGCTTGGACCTCTGTGGCCAACAGGAGCCGACAGCTCACGGGGGCCACTCCAGGGCAAAAGACCTGGTGCTGGGAGAGGGAAAGCACTCAGTTAAAGGGAAAAGAGCCAGCTCAGACCTGATCCTTGGGGCTTCTGCTCCAGCAACTTGGGATCAGACCCTGACCCTGATAGGGCGGTGATGGCCACTAAGGAGAGGGGAAGCCTTAGTTCACTCTCAGCTCCAGCTTTAGCCCCTCCATCTCCAGGTCCACCTCCTTTCACCTCCAATCACATCTTGAGGAGAGTTGTGACTTGTGTCCATGTCAAATCCAGCTCTCCCACCAAAGGCATTGGGCACACACAGTCTGTATACTGATGCCCCCAAATAAGGACACTCTATCAAGACCACAATAGGTAAATATGTTACTTAAATTCATAGAGGTAGAGAAAGTTAGGCAAAATGAAAACACAGAGGAACTAGCTTTAATTGAAAGTGCAAGAGAAAACTCCTAAAAAATAAGCAATGAAACAGAAGTAAATGACTTATCAGATCTTCAAATGCAAAACATTCATAATAAGAATGTTAACTAAATTAAGACCAAAACCAAAGACACTACAAAATAATAAAATTATCAACCAAATCTTTGATGAATATAGATGTGAAAATCCCCAATAAAATATTAGCAAACCAAATCTAACAATATATAAAAAGTATACACCATAATCAAGTGGGATTTATTCCAGGGATGCAAGGATGGTTCAGAATTCACAAATCAAGCAAAGTGATGCAGCACATTAACAAAAGGAAGGCTAAAAATCATATGATCATCTTTTAAAATGAGCAGAAGAACTGAATAGATTGTCAGAATGGCCATCATTAAAAAGAACACAAATAGCAAATGTTGGCGAGGATGTGGAGAAAAGGGAACCCTCCAACAGCATTTGTGGGAAAGTACATTGGTGCAGTCACTGTGGAAAACAGTATGGAGATTTCTCAAAAAACTAAAAATAAAACTACCATGAGACTCAACAATTCCACTTCTGGGTGTATATATATATTATAAAAAAAAGAAACACTACTTTGGAAAGATATGTGCACCCCAATGTTCATAGCAGTGTTATTTACAGTTGTCAAGATATGGGAGAAACATGTGTCCATCAACAGATGAATGGATAAAGAAGATGTGGTATGTACACACACACACACACAGAGAGAGAGAGAGAGAGAGAGAGAGAGAAAGAGACATGAATACTACTCAGCCATAAAAAAGAATGAAATTTTGCCATTTGAAGCAATCTGGATGGACTTGGAGGGCATTATGCTAAGTGAAAGAAGTCAGAGAAAGGCAAATACTGTGTGATATCACTTGTATGTGGAATCTAAAAAATACAATAAATTAGTGAATAAAACAAAAGAGAAGCACATTCACAGATGTAGAGAACACCGTGGGGAAAGGGAAGAGGGGAGGGGCAATATAAGAATAGGAGATAAAAAAAGGATTATTATGGAATTTATTTGAAATAATGTGTGTGAAACTTTTGAAAACTGTAAAGCACTACAGAATTTAAAGACTTTCATTCAATAAAATAAGTAAATTTTTAAAATCACATGATCATCTTAATAGACACAGAAAGAACACTTGACAAGATTCAATATCCATTCATGAGAAAAACTCTCATTAAAGTTGGTATAGAGGAAATATATCTCAACATAATAAAGGCTATAAATGATAAACCCACAGTTAACATTATATTCAATGGCTTTTCCTCTATATTTAGGAACAAGACAAAGATGCCCACTCTTGCCACTTTTGTTTAACAAAGTATTTGAAGTCCTAGTCATAGCAATCAGACAAAGAAAAGAAATAAAAGGAATCCAAATTGGAAGGGAAGAAGTAAAACCATCACTATTTGCAGATGACATGATACTTTATACAGAAAGCCCTTAAGTCTCCACTGAAAAACTAATAGAATAATTCAGTAAAGTTGCAATACAAGATTAATATACATAAATCTGTTGTGTTTCTATACACTAATAATAAAATAGCAGAAGGAGAATTTTTTTAATCTCATTTAAAATTGCATCAAAAAGAATAAAACACCTAGGAATATACTTAACCAAGGAGGTAAAAGATCCATAGTCTGAAAACTCTAGAACATTGATGAAGGAAATTGATGATGATACAAAGAAATGGAAAGATACCTCATGCTCTCTGACTGAAAGAATTAAGATTGTTAACATGGCCATTCTACATAAAGCAATCTACAGATTTAATGCAATCCCTATCAAAATACCCATGACATTTTTCACAGAACTAGAACAAATAATCCTAAAATTTATGTGGAATCAAAAAAGACCTGGAATTGCAAAAGCAATCTTGAGAACGAAGAACAAAGCTAGAGGTGTCGTGCTCCCTGGCTTCAGACTGTACTACAAAGCCACATGATATTGGCACAGAAAAAGACACATAGATCAGTGGAACAGAATAGAGAGCCCAGAAATAAACACATGCACCTATGATCAATTAATTTATGACAAAGGAGGCAAGAATATTCAGTGGAGAAAAAACAGTTTCTTCAATAAATGGTACTGGGAAAACTGAACAGCTACATGTAAAACAATGAGATTAGAACATTTTCTCACACTATATAAAAAAATAAACTCAAAATGGATTGAAGATCTATATATAAAGCCTAAAATTATAAAAGTCCTAGGCATAACACTTTTTGACATAGATCATAACAATTTTTTTTGATCTGTCTCCTATGGTGAAAGAAATAAAAGGAAAAATAAATAAATGGAACCTAATTAAACTTAAAATCTTTCACACAGCAAAGGAAACCATTGACAAAATGAAAAGACAGCTTATTGAATGGGAGAAAATATTTGCAAATGATCAGCAATCAGTTAATATCCAATATATAAATAAAGCTCATAACAACTCCATATCAAACAACAAACAAAAATGATTAAAATATGGACAGAAGACTTAAATAGACATTTTCCCAAAGAAGACATGTAGATGGCCAACAAACATATGAAAAGGTGCTCAACATGGCTAATTATCAGAGAAGTGGAAATCAAAACCACAACGAGATACCACCTGACACCTGTCAGAATGACCACCATCAAAAAGTTTACAAGTAATAAATGATGGCGAGGATGTGGAGAAAAGGGAATCCTAGTACTCTGTTGATGAGAATGTAAATTGGAGAAACTATTATGGAAAATAGTATGGTGGTTCCTCAAAAAACTGAACATAGAACTACCATGTGATCCAGCAATTCTACTCCTCTGTGTGTGTGTGTGTGTGTGTGTGTGTGTATCCAGGAAAAAACAAAAACACTAACTCAAAATGATACATGCACAGTGTTCACAGTAGCACTATTTACAATAGCCAAGAAGTAGAAAACCCAAGTGTGCCCATCAACAGATGAATGGATAAAGAAGATGTGGTAGATCTATATGTACAATGGAATATTACTTAGCCATGAAAAGAATGAAATTCTACCACTTACAGCAACTTGGAAGGACCTAGACAGTATTAGGATCAGTGAAATAAGTCAAACAGAGAAAGACAAATACTGTATAATATCACTTATACTTGCAATCTAAAAAACAAAGTGAATGTATATAGCAAAACAGAAACAGACTCACAGATATAGAAAACAAACTTGCAGTTACCAAAGTATAGAGGGAATGGAAGAGGGGCAAGATAGGGGTATGGGATTAAGAGATACAAACTACTATGTAAAAAATAGATAAGCAGCAAGGAGCTATTGTACAGCACAGGGAATTATAGCTATCATTTTATAATAACTTTAATGGAGTATAATCCATAAAAATACCGAATCACTGTATTGTTCACTTGGAACTAATGTAACATTGTAAATCATCTATACCTCAATAGAAAGACTATGTGGCCCACAGAAGTCAAAAATGTTTACTTTAAGCCCTTAAAGAAAAAAATTGCCCACATCTGGGTTAGCTGAAGGATACTGGTTGAGAGAAACAGATTCAAATTCTCACTCCAGTATTAAGTGTGAGATACTGAACTTACCGAGCCAACATTTCCTCATCTGTCAAGTAAGAATAACGTTACCAGCCAAAGGGTAATAGGTTAAGCACTAAGCAATAGAAAATATATAAAGTGTCTCATCACTATGTCTGGTTCTTCTTACTCCTCTTTTAATTGGTAAATGTAAAGAAAGACAAAAACCGTCATTTTGGAGCAATACCTTAGAATTAATATGCTTCAGTTGGGAATTCTTCAAAAACATGGATTTCTGGGTCTCCTCCTAGAAACTCTGAGTTGATAGGTCTGAAAAGGGAGAATGGCATCTAACTTTAGTTCACAGTTCCTTCGATAACTGTTGACCAGCCTGACCACTTTACAGGTGGGGGAGCCAGTCAGCAAATATGAAGTCATTGCAGCCACCAAGGACCAGGTCAGAAGCAGTCATAGTTGTGTGGAGAATGCAGACAGCCTGCCTTCTGACCATCCCTCTCCTTGGAGTGAAGAGACATGGTGGATGGACTTTTTAATGCCTGCAGAGGCTTCATCCAGACCCTTAGTTACCTGTCCCTTCTGCAGTTAATTCTTGAAGCCCTGAGCTCTAGAACATTAAGGGCATAGGATTCAGGGGACTGCAGTTTTACAGCTGAGCATAATTTTTACCATATGTGTACCTGTCCCAGCATGTCATGAAGACTAGAGGCAGAGGGCCTAAGATGACCCCAAAGCTATCACACACCAAGCAGATTTCAGTGAGCCAGATAGGACTCTACAGTGTGCAAACTTGGCCACACCACTTCTTGCCTCAGAAGAACATGAAATAATTTCCCATTCCCATCTGGGTAGGCACCGCCCCATCTGCTTACTGCTTTAGATCTAGGCTATCTGAAGATTCAAATCACTTAGTAGCCATATGACACTGGGTACATTACTTAATCTCTCTGTGGCTCAGTTTCCTCATATAAGAAATATAGATAATAATAGCATTTATCATAAGAAATGAGACACATTAAACTATGTGTTAATTTAAAGGTACATCATGAATTCAGAAATATGTAAATGGGAAAAGTGTGTACCTTATAATAAATGATACTGTGTATCTTTATAAAGATTAAATGAGTTCGTAAATGTAAAGCCTTGGAATAGCACCTGGCACAGAGTAAGCTCCCAATCGTATTAGCTACACTAATTATCCTGCATCATTATCTTCTCTCACTCCCTGTGCTCCAGTGCCTTGAATGTGCCAGTCTGTCTCCTACCACAGGGACTTTGAACATGCTGTCCCCTCTCCCTCTCTGGATCAGATCCAACTCATCTTATAGGCCAAATGTCACTTCCTTAGAGACTCATTCTCTGATGCCTCTGGCTGTCCAGATCCCCTTGTTACATGATCTTCTGACTTTTCTTCTTCATAGCACTTTTCACAGCTGCAATTGGACATTTATTTATAGGTTTATTTATTATAGGTTTAGTCAATTACCACCCATCGCTCTCATATGACTAGAGCTCCCTGAGATCAGGGGTGGTATTTATGGTCTCCACCTCTGCATCCCCAGTCCCCTCTAATTCCCTGGCTCTAATAGGCACTCAGTAAGTATTTGAATAAAAGCCTGAGTGGGTGAGTATCCAGGCTGCCAATTAGTGATGGGTCAGGACTACAAAGTGGCCAATGGGCAGCAGCAAATATTTCACACTTTGACATGGCTATAGTCCAGCAGAAGTTTGTTAGGCACAGTATGCAGTCATGTAGTGAAGTCCAAGGCTACATGTCAACTGGCTGACACGCCTCATCTGCCTGAGATGGACCTGTGCAATCACTCCCCGCAGCTCTGAGTCAATGAAATGGAGCAGCCCTTCATGGACACGGGGCCGTTTCAGCCCCATAGCCTATTCCTACCTGAGTAGCATTCACCTTCCTTGGGAAGAAGGCAGAAGTTCCAGGTAGGGAGCTTCAGCCATGGGTGAAAAGCAAATATTTCAGTGAGCTTGTTCACTTGTTTGTGCTCTGCCCAAAGTAGATCTGTCTCAGGGTACATAGCACCTGTCACATGGCTTAAATAAATAAAGGCTGAAATCTGTAACTATGTCACGCCCAGCCCTGTCTGTCTACAGGACCTTCAAACTGGGGAGGACTCTGCGCTCCCCTTCCAAAGCATGGGCTCTGAAATCAGTCAGAACTGACGGGTAGGGGTCCCATCTTTACTATTTAACTGCTGCATGCCATGTCTGTGAACCCCAGTTTTCTCACATTCTATCAAACACTAATGTAATGGTAAATATGTTCATCTTTCCCAGCACAACTCTCTGCTGGTGTTTGGAGTCAGTGCCATTTTATTCAAAGCTATTGAGATGTCTTAGATGCACATATGTCCTGGGCAGCACCAGTGAAACCTGGCATTAAAAACTCGATATTCTACAATGTCTTATGTCTAAGATCCCATCATGAACAAACACACTAAAGACCTAGGGATGTGGGGCAAGTGGGTCCATATAGGAAGGACAAAGACACCCTCGCATCTCAAGCACTGGAAGAGACTTTGAGCCAAAGTTCTTCATAGGCAGCTGGATCTCTAAGAAGTATTTTCCCCTTAGACCTAGAGGAGGGAGGGAATTAGAGGTAGCACCAGGGCTGATTGCTTATATAGTTAGGATTCTGTTCATAGAAAACCAATTGCACAAATACTAATTTTAAATAATGTGTAAGAGTGAAATAAATAAGCAATTCTTTCTATTGGAAAAAATGATCTTGCTATTAAGCTCTGTAAAGCCTTGGAAGATGTTGCTTGACATCCTAAGGATGTCAGAAGTATTCAGATGCTCACTTGTGTCCTCCCCAAACACCAAGTTTGTCCATGGGAATTGGTATCTGGGATAGGACTTGGGCTCACTGCCTAAGGAGGGCATGACATCAATCTTACTGCCTTCCAAGGGTGCAGTTGGAATAAGCCACCACTTATTCTTACTTCACTTGAATTCAAGAGCTGTTGGTGATTTTCA
This sequence comes from Vicugna pacos, assembly GCF_048564905.1. Taxonomy (NCBI): domain Eukaryota; kingdom Metazoa; phylum Chordata; class Mammalia; order Artiodactyla; family Camelidae; genus Vicugna; species Vicugna pacos. Next base: position 2,768,402 of record NC_133001.1, on the reverse strand, counting down.
ACCCAGCATTGCTCCAAATTGCAAACCTCTCACTGCAAAGGTGGGTTGCCTCCCATTTCTGTATGTAGCTTCTCCAGCTCTAGCCAGAGTTTGTCGCTGTCACAGGACTTTACAAAAACAGCAAGAAAGAAACTCATAAATGCCATTGGCCCTAATACTTGAGGCTCTAGCAATGGGCCATGTATTGGCCAAATATGTTGCCACTGCATAATGAGGGTCACCAAATCTCCAAACTGCAATGGCTGAGTCCTTAGTATCCAATAATCAAATGCCATATTTTAGGTTCTGTTAATTACAGTATCCACTTATAAGTGCTGTAGTCTGTTGTCAGTTAGGATTCAGATCACCTGAGAGTAACTGACACATGACTGCTGTGTCTTTAACACATAAGGATTTAAAACAAGCCCAGAAGGAAGCAGGTCAGCGTTCTAAGGATGCCAGAGATATGCAAATGCTAGACTTACTTAAAGCCAGTGGCCACAGAAGGACAGGTATGATGGCTCTATGAAGCCATCAGACACCTGGGCTCTTTCTATCTTCTGCTCCCGGACATGTGGCTTCCATTCTTACATCACCTCTTGGTCCAAAGTGAATGCTGAGGTTCCAGACATTGCATCCACATTCTAAGCATCAAAAAGGATAAAGTGAGAAGGTAGAAATGATGCTCCCTCATGGAATTCTTATAGAAACTTTCATTTACATGTATTTAGTTGGAACTTGCCTGACTCAAATTAGGGTTTTATAACCGAGGAAGAAGTGGGGAACAGAGGTTTTTGTGGGCCACCAGCTGGCAGTGCTCTAGACAATGGTTAATTGTTATATCCCAGAAGATGGTGAATTGGATATCTGATAGCAAATGCATCATGCTCAGAGAATTTGAGGGGGGTACTGTTTTCCCAGGGGAGGAGTGGATGGCTTCTGACCCACTGGATATCCAGGAGTAAACAATTATAAATGGATGAGACTTGACAGCAAAGACATGTTGCTGCTACTACAAGTCAAACCATTACTATTCCAGGTGCTTTAGTAGGCTTCTTTAATGCCGTCCTGGACTCATCCCCACAGCATCACCAACCTACCCTTAAAGACAGAGCCTGAAAGAGGTAGGGGTAATGGAGGGGAACAGGCTTGAAGACAGAGAAGTAATTTTCTGCACATTACTTGATTTCAGAAAAACATTTCTACCTGTTGACCCCACCATGTTAAAAAAAAGAAAGTCATATCAAATCTGTTGAAACAAACTGTCCTGCTTCATTTTAGGTGGAATACTCAGCTCAGTTGCAGGGCTGCAGTGAGATTCGAGAAGCTACTTGGAATACAAACCATACAGGTCATTATAAGACAATAGCTCTTGGAGTCACCCATGGCCATCTTTGTTAGCTGACCAGTCACCCAGAGGACTTTCAACCACTCAGAGTGAAAAGTCAAAAAAAAAAAAAAAACCAGAAAAAGAAAGAAAGGAAAAGTTGGAGGAGAGGCCTGAAAGCCAGCTGGGTAGCCATGAAACAAACAAAGCCATTGAAATCATTCAGGCATGTCATCACTTTAATCTGTTTGTGACACCTGTCACCTATGCCCTGGAAGGTGAAAACACAGTAGGAGAGAAAGTCCTTTCACCATTCCTTCACACAAGGGCATTGTAAAGCTGGGAATAAATTCTGAATTCTGTCAGCCCTCCAAATTGGTTTTTGGTAATAGAGGTTGTAACTAATGAGTTTACTGCTAGAAACTGCTTTCCAATCTCCTAAATGAGCATTAGATAGAGTTACCTGCATCTCTCTATAGGGAACACCCATTGCCAAGGCTGGACATAACCCTGCTCCTCACCACTGCTTCCTCATGACCCTGGCAGTCCAGAGAGTGGGCTCATTGCTGTGTGGACCTGCCCTCTTCCCTCTTCATCTAAAAATGTTCCTATGGCCATATCAGGTGAAAAAGAGCATCAGAGCAGAGCTCTTGCTGTGTTGGTACCAGAGTGACTTTTGTTCTCTCTCGTCAGCATGAGCTCTTCTCTTTCATTTTTTTGCTACAAACTTTGATACTTTTTCAATCTTCTGTAAAGTCTTACACAAAAGCAGCTTCAAGACAGCCCTCTCCCTTTCCCTCAGCCCAATTTATTCTTCTAACCCTTCCAATACAGAAATCCCAGAGTCAACATTGGCTTTAAACACAAGTCGGTCTCAAACTGGACCTTGATTGTTTATGCCACCTCCCTGGGCCTCAGTGTCCTCATGTGTCTAATGAAGGGACTGGACTAAACAACCTGTAATCCTTCTCCTCTCCTATCAACCTACTTAGTCAGTGAGGTCCTGTGTGCCATCAGCATGGACACATTCACCCTGATTCCTGGTTCAAGCTGTTTCAGGGACAGTGAGTTAACACTGACCTAACAATTTCTCCTTGAAGCCCAGGTGAAGATGTCATTATAAACTGACAGAGCACACTTATCTGTTGAGATCTACTCTGCCATCATCCATCCTGAGATGTCTGTGACCTTTCTAAAGCTCCAAGTGTGGCATAACACACCTTGATGAGTTGCTTTTCTTCTTGTCTTTCTTGGGTTTGAATATCTGTTTGGTGAGCATTCCTAACAGTGCTTCAGATGACAATCACAAGTCCTTAATTTTTGTCTTATTTGGTCTTGACAGTAATTACATGGGATGGGAAAGTTAAAGTGCCTGTTAGGAATTTGGACATTTCTGACTGGAGAAAAGAGATCTTTGGATGCTGGCTGAAAGGTCCTATAAAATGTGACAGGGATGAGTGAAGGGACAGATCTCACAGCAAAACTGACACATGGAGTTTTACAGAACATCACTGGAAATTGTTCACCAATAAAGAAACCAAGACTTGAGAAGAGATGATTTGCCAAAAGCTCTCACTACTCAGTGGCAGAAAAAGAAAAGATAGAATCCAGTTCTTTCTGACTTGTTGTCAGAGGAGATTTTGTGGGGTTTTTGTTATTGTTGTTGCAGTACACCAGTAAGTGCAAATTCCACATGTCTTGTGCTGTGGGCAGTATCAGAATGAAGAAGTGAGTGCCAAGCCCCTTGGAGCTTAGACCTGCATCTCCTGAGGGAGCAACCACTGCACAGGGTGGGAATGATGGCCAGAGAGATGGCTGTACAGAGGACTCTGGAAGCAAGAGGAGGCTGGGCTGTGCCCTGTCAGAGGACACGCTGTGTCCTGCCAACCCCCGCCCCCCCCATGCCCTTCTTTGTTGCTTGGGGGGATGTGTTTCTCCTCCTGTGCAGCCCCTACATTCACAAGCTGTGTGCTTTATCCTCTGACAACCCCCCCCCATGCATTCCTAGTGTCACAGTAGCTCTCTGGCAAAGCTTCTGAAAAACATTCTCAGAAATGAGATTTACAAAATGCAGTGAAACAGGACGCTGAATAAAGGGAAAGGACTGGATAGCCAGGGGAGGCAGAGAAAGGTGAATCAGTTTCCTCTTCCACAGGGTGGCCTGATCTTAGCATCTCCCTGCTGGGGGAGGGGGGCATTCATCCCAGTGAACCCTAGAGGAGGTCTGATGTGTAGCTGCCCCTTCACCAGCCTGTGACACCAGGTTTCAGCAGTTGTCACGCTTAAATATCCCAGTGAGGTTCATTCATGGGGACTGTGGGGATGAATAATACTGCTCCAATTTTTTTTTAACTGTGAAATATTAAAGTTGTAAACTGAGTACTTCCATCCTTGACAGCAGCTATTAAGCTGACGCCATGGCCTCATTGCTCTTTTGCTGTCTGAGCATCTCTCGGTGCCTAGCCCTGGATTCAGCCAGTCACACTTGGTTTAAACAGTTTAAATGTCTGTCGCCCTGTACTCGGGTTAAAGGTAGATGCTGGGCATCTGAGAAGATATTGTGCTGCCTCTGGTCATGTGCCTTACAAAGATGCTAAGCAAGAGTGAGTTTGTGTCGTGTGCCGATGGTGCACCAGGCACTCTCCTTTTCCTCCTCACGTATTATCTCAGTCAAACATCACTACCTGGTAAATAATGTATGGCCTGAGAAACCACTTCAAGAGAGATTAAGTAGCTGAAAAAGCAATAAGTAAGAGCAAGGGGAAGAGGGAAAGAGGTATGTTCTGTGCCGGGAGCCCCATGGGAGGAGGAAAGTCATACCTCAGACAGCAGGGGCTCCAGTGCCCAGGAGCGCAGACCAAGGAAGCCCTAGATCACCCGCAGGACGGGCCACAGGGTGGGCTGTAAACACCAGCCTGGGGAGTGTTTACGTTCTGGAAAGTGTGTTTTCCTCTCTTGGGCTCTTGCTCTGTATTTGGCAGCCCGGATCCCAGCATCCTTCATAGGGTCCCTTGGAGGCTAGCGTTCTCTCTGGGCACTTACACCAGCAGAGGACCACAAGGCCGTGTCTTTCCTCACTCAGCCTTCTATCCTTGTTTCCTATCAGCATCTGTTAGGAGCAAACTCAGAGGTCAACTTCTGCATGCTTACCAGAGGGAGCTGTTAAACTAATTAGATGGTACCTATGCATTCACCTGGCCAGGTACCATGGGGATACAAAAGAAACAGTACCTTCTTATTCCTGATAAGCAATAAAATGTTAGAAGTGCTTATAAACAAGTCATTTCTTTTCAGGTCCCCACACCTTTGTATATGCTGTTGCTTCCTCCTGGAAAGTATGTGGCGTACAGCTCTCCAGAGATGTACACACCAACTCATCCTTCAAGGTCAAATTCAAATACCGCCTCCAGTGAGAAACCTCCCTGACTTCCGTGCCCAGGCTGAAGTGGCTTTCTGTCTGCTCTGTGCTTCCTAGGCATTGTTACTCTCAGGCAGCCCACACAGCACCATTGTATCTTCATTATCATGTAAATGTGTGCCTCTCCCATAAGACAGACTTCTTCCTCAAAATATGAATATACTTGTCTTATGTTTAAGTCTTTGATCCATTTTGAGTTGATTTTTGTGTATGGTGTAAGGGAGTGTTCTAGCTTCATTGGTTTACATGCTGCTGTCCAGTTTTCCCAACACCATTTGCTGAAGAGACTGTCTTTATGCCATTGTATATTCATGCCTCCTTTGTCGAAGATGAGTTGACCAAAAGTTTGTGGGTTCATTTCTGGGCTCTCTATTCTGTTCCATTGGCCTATATGTCTGTTTTTGTACCAATATCATGCTGTCTTGATGACTGTAGCTCTATAGTACTGTCTGAAATCTGGGAGAGTTATTCCTCCAGCCTCTTTCTTTCTCTTCAGTAATGCTTTGGCAATTCAAGGTCTTTGATGGTTCTAGTCAAGACATGGAAACAGCCTAAATATCCATCAACAGATGACTGGATAAAGAAGATGTGGTATATTTATACAATGGAATACTACTCAGCCATAAAAACCAACAACATAACACCATTTGCAGCAACATGGATGCTCCTGGAGAATGTCATTCTAAGTGAAGTAAGCCAGAAAGAGAAAGAAAAATACTATATGAGATCGCTCATATGTGGAATCTTAACAAACAAACAAACAAACAAAGCATAAATACAAAACAGAAACAGACTCATAAACATAGAATACAAACTTGTGGTTGCCAAGGGGACAGAGGGTGGAAAGGGATAGATAGGATTTCAAAATTGTAGAATAGATAAACAAGATTATACTGTAGAGCACAGGGAAATATACACAAGATCTTATGGCAGCTCACAGAGAAAAAGATGTGACAATGAATATATATATATATATATATATATATATATATATATGTTCATGTATAACTGAAAAATTGTGCTCTACACTGGAATTTGACACAACACTGTAAAATGATTATAAATCAATAAAAAATGTTAAAAAAAATGAATACACTGAGCTCTGACCTGACACACAGAAGTGGATAAAATAATGTTTATTGAATAAAAGAGTCAAAAAGAAATTAGGAAAAAGTATGAATATATAGGTTTGTATGTGCAAAGAAAGGACAGTTTCACCCATGTTGACAGTGGATGTAAGAGTCCTGGATAGTGCTATGATTAACAGCAAGGTGAAAGGGGGGAGAAAGGAATGCAGATGCTCTGAAGTCAGACCGCCAAGTTCAAACCCAGCCCCATCACTTGATGGATTAGTCATTTAAATTCTCTGAGCCTCCATTCCTCATCTGGGAAATGGGAGTCATAACAGTAGCCTGCTCAAAGAGATGATAAAAGACAAAATGAGTTAATGCACAGGAAGCACACAGAATAAAACTTGGCACATCCCAAGTGCTAGTATGTTAGCTAGGTGTTTCTGTTAGAGAATGGAGGTGGGAGAGAGGCTTTACCTTTATGTCCTCCTGTATTATTTAAATTTTCACTCCAGATATTTAGACAAGGAAAAAAATAAGACAGTGTAACTTCTGCTGACTAGATATGACAGACTAGATATTCTGATTTATGCTCTTGAAATTAACCAAAAAATTCTGAATGAGATACCATGACCATAAAAGAAAAAAGCCCTTCTTAAATGCATTAATTATCTGGCAAGAAAGTGAGGAATATTCAGGTTAAAATTTAAATGAAGACAAGATTTCTAAGTATTGGACAGAGCAGAGAAGCTCACATTTGTCTTCAGGACTTTTGGCCTTAATTTTTACTCACAGGGCATGGGAACAAAATACAAAGTCTAGGACCTGCCCATGGTGGCTTATCTACTAAAATACCTTCTCTTAAAGTTGAGAAGCAAAGGAGTACACCTTCAGTGTTAAAAAGAGCTAGAAATGCCTACCCTGCCAGGGACTGCAAGGGAAATTACCCATCACCAACCTTGATGCTCAATCAACAGAAAAAATATATATATTTCCTGAAAGTTTACAGCAGAAAAGAAATCCTCACATGGTTCTGCAGGGCAAATCCATATCAGTTCATTGGCCTAAAAATCCTTACCCTGAAATCTAGTTTTTCAGTGATCCCAGCCTGGAAGTGCTCCCAGAAACTATATCCACTTTGAACCCATCAACCCAGGCATCAGTGAATTCTCACAGGTAAAGTCCCAAGAAAAATAAGCAGGATGCAGTCAAAATAAAACTGATAATGAAACAAGTCATTGTGAGCCTCAGGGGACAGACCCACAAAGACTTCAGCCATGGGAGTTAATAGAGGCACAGAATAAAAACTACACTTACTGTGTATAAAAGAATTTTAAGACAAGCTTGGAAAATATGAAGAGCAAATGAAAAATATAAAGAATGATGAAGCATGCTGAAAAATAAGCAAATCAATATTATTAAAATTAAAAATAATAAATGAAATATAAATCACTGGACAAGTCTAGTAGTAGGTTAGAAATGCTAAAGAAAGAATCAGTATACTGGAAGGTTGATCCAAAAAAAAAAAAAATCAGCCAGAATGAGGCACAGAGACACAAAAGGATAGATTTAAAAGACAAAACTAAGTTGTCTAAGTTGATAAATAAATTGTCTCTGTTTCTTCTTAATGTTTTACCCAATTTAGACACTGCATAATTATATTCACTCCCAGTTTCATACCAGTCCATTCAGATATGGAATATAAACTATTTACTGAAAAATAGGAGATCCATCAAGAGATTCTTCCCACAAGTCAAAATATTCCTAAGAGCAATTTAAAAATTTCAAAATCAAATTGTGCACCCCATGGGGCTTTCATTTCTTGCTTTGTGTAGTCTGTCTCCTGCTTTTACAGGGGAAAACTGCAATGTCTTTTGGTTTGACAGATTTGTATTCAAAAATTGAACTTTTCTAAAAGCTTCAAAAGCTAAAATTTGGGGATACGCCATTAAAAACATTTTTATGAAGATTTTCAGTGAATTGCAAACAAAGTGTAGCCAAAACTTAGGATACTCAATTATAAAAAGTTTAATACTATTACTTATTAATTCACAAAACAGTTTGGCAAATGCTTCAATATTTCTAAAATTCTATTGAAGTATACTTTTGTATTCATCATTGTCACCAAAAGAAAACACATGAGTTTAGTTACTCTGTACCTACAAAAATTATTTGTAAATTTCAACAACTTCAGCCTCTATGTTTATTGGTAAAATATCACAGCTTGTCTGGACACAGTGGTACATGATATGTATCACAATCTATTCCAAGTACATTTCTGTTCCATGGGTTTCTTAATTTAGTTAGAACATTATTTTAACACATTGTATTCATATTAGTACTCAAACAAGACAAAACAAAACAATTTATCTTTGCTGTCAAAGTCTGAAATGAATTTGTGGTTACATTGGTAACAATCTCAATTCTTTCACCTTCCAAAAACTTTGCATCCGTGAGTTGAATTTAAAAAGAATTGAGCCATTATTGGGATTAACTGATTTCCTATTTGAAAAATCTGATGACAGATACAAAATTACAGTTGTTTAGCAGTTTGCCAAGTTCTTCTGCTAACCAAGCCATTATATTGATAGTTATCACTTGAACTTTTGTACATGCACAAGAATAATTGGAACTGAAAAAGGGAAATTAATTTAGAACAGTCATTTAATCTAAATGAAAAGTCATGCTTCACAGAATGATGAGCAAACACACCATTTTCACCACATTATGTTACATCAGCATCTTTGGGCACAGTTGTCTCAAAGTGACTACTAACTTTTTGGTGTAGATGGTGCTGTTTCTTCAATGGCTTTGTGTCTTCTGGTTTTCATGTGTTCAGTGATAACACTTTGGCCCCATAGAAAGTAAATGTCTAAAATCTCTTTGTGTAGGTCACACATTCATTCATCACCAACTTCTTTCATGAAAAGCCAAAATTCGGTCTTTAATTTTTCATTCAACATACGCTTTAGTTTATTTATAACTTATTGCTGTCAAAAGATTTTTTTAACAAAGCACTATCAATCAATTAATTAGTTATAAATTTGCACTATCCAATAAAAGGCAAAATCACTGTAAAAATGGTGACCAAATTACTCTGAACTGTCTTCAGCAGGATTGCTTAGCCTCCTTCCTGCTCACATTAGTGATAAATTTCCAGGTTTCCCATGAACCCTGCCATCCATGCTCTGGTGACCTGGGGCAATAAAAGTCCACAGGCAGAAGACACAGAATTCAGGTCATTGGGAGGGCCAACAGCATCAAACAGTTGTCCCACAGCTACTGAGTTGCAGTATGCTTCATTTTATCAGTGATCCTCCTGCCTGATGTACCTGAGTGAGAGAGATGATCAAAACCGGGATTAGGGTAAAGCAAGGGAGGCACAAGGGGATGCAAAATTTAAGGAGGCACAAAATTTCTTTTCAGCAATCAAGACATATAATATCTTAAGACAATATTTTAAAATATCAAAATTGTGAAAATTCTATGGGGAGTAAAATGTCAAAATTTTCAATAAAGACAAGATCCAACACTGTACTTTTACAATCCCTTGTTTACTTTAATCCCAGCACACAGATTCTGCTTCTCTGGAGATGAATAAAAGAGAACTGTAGGAGAAAAAGGGGTTGCTTTGAGTGAGGAAGACGTAAGAAGATGCCATGCTCCAAAACCCCTCTCATCACATCCTGATGTCTCAGATGCCCCTGCTGTAAGTTTTCTGCTATATAGATTAAAAGCCAGGCTATGTTTGTCCAAAAACATGCCTGTCCCATTAGGAAAAAAGATGGCAGAGAATCAGGGAAACCCTAAACATACCTTTGTGTTAATTGTGGCAAACGCTATATAGCCTACCAGGCCTGATGAAATAGGCATTTCAGCCTCAGAAGAAAAATATATTTGATATTGCTCACACAAACTTCAGAATTGGTCAGAATAAAACATTAATTAATTTACTATCAAGGCCACACTGCATGATAAGATAAAAATTCAACCCCGTCTCAGATTATGGCCAACGACATTTTCCTACTAAGCTTACCAGAGAGGGTTATTCCATATCTTTTCTTTGGACAAGTATCCAAAATTGAAATTGATGAATATGATAGTTCTATTCTTAACTTTTGAGGCACTTACATACTGCTTTCCATAGTGGCTGTACCAATTTACATGTCCACCAGCAATGAACAAGGGTTCCCTCTTGTCTACATCCTTGCCAACACTTGTTATTTGTTGTCTTTGTGATAATAGATGTTCTGACAGGTATGCGGTGATATCTCATTGTGATTTTGATTTGCATTTCTCTGATGATTAGTGATGTCAGGCATCTATCCATGTGCCTGTTGGCCATCTGTGTATTTTCTCTGGAAAAATGTTTATTCAGGTCCTCTGCCCATTCTTTAAATCAGGTTCCTTGGGGTTTGTTTGTTTGTATGTTTGTTTGTTTGTTTTTGATGGTGAGTTATATGAGCTATTTGTGTATTCTGGATATTAACCCCTTATCAGATATATCATTAGCAAATATCTTCTCCCATTCAGTTGGCTGCCTTTTTGTTTTGTTGACAGTTTATTTTACTGCACAGAAGATTTTTAGTTTGGTGTAGTCCAATTTGTGTACTTTTGCTTTTGTTCCTCTTGCCTGAGGAGACATATCCAAAAAAAATATTGCTTAGACCAATGTCAGAGATCATATCCATGCCTTCTTCTAGGAGTTTTATGGTTTCAGGTCTTACATTTGGGTCTTTAATCCATTTTGAGTTTATTTTTGTATATATTATGAGAAAGAAATCCAGTGTGAGTCTTTTGCATGTAGCTGCCCTGTTTTCCCATTTTTTTATTGAACAGGCTGTCTTTTACCCACTGTAGATGCTTGCTTCATTGCCAAAGATTAATTGACCATATAACTGTGCATTCATTTCTGGCCTCTCTATTCTGTTCTATTGAGCTATGTGTTTGTTTTTATGCTAGTACCATACTGTTTTGATTACTGTAGCTTTGTAGTATAGTTTGAAATCAGGGAATGTGATACCTTCAGCTTTGTTCTTCTTTCTCAGATTACTTGGATTATTTGGGATCGTTTGTGTTTCCACACAAATTTGAAAATTGCTTGTTCTAGTTCTGTGAAAATTCCATTTTTTTTAATAAAGACTGCATTGAATCTGTAGGTTTTCTTGGGTGATATGATCAGTTTAACAATATTAATTTTTCCAATTTATGAAAAGGTCTATCTTTCCATCTGTTTGTGTCATCTTCAATTTACTTCATCAGTGTTTTATAGTGTTTTAGAGTACAGGTCTTTTACCTCATTGGCTAGGTTCATTTCTTGGGTATTTTATTATTTTTGATAAGATTTTGAATGGGATTGTTTTCTTAATTTCTCTTCCTGATACTTCATTATTAGTGTATAGAGAGGCAACAGATTTCTGTACATTAATTTTTCAGTTCGAATGGTTATCAGTGGTGTGTTTAAGATTTTCTATATACAACATCACATCATCAGCAAACAGTGACACTTTGACTTGTTCCTTTCCAATTTTGATTCCTTTTATTTATTTTTCTTGTTTGATTGCTGGATCTAGGACTTCCAGTACAATGCTGAATAAAAGTTGGAAGAGTGCACATCCTTGTCTTGTTCCTGATCTTAGAGGAAATGCTTTCAGCATTTCACCATTGAGTATGATGGTAGCTGTGAGCTTGTCATATACGGCCTTTATTATGTTGAGGTATGTTCCCTCTATACCCACTTGTTGAATGTTTATCATAAATGGATATTGAATTTGCCAAAAGATTTTTCTGCATCTATTGAAATGACCATTTAATTTTTATTCTTCAGTTTGTTTATGTGGGTATCACATTGACTGATTTGCTGATATTCAACCACCCTTGAATCCCTATGATAGGTCCCTCTGAATCATAGTGAATGATCCTATTAATACACCATCTAATTCAATTTGCTAATATTTTGTTGATGACTTTTACGTCTATGTTCATTAGTCTTATTGCCCTTTAATTTCCTTTTTTGTGCCTGATTTTGGTATCAGGGTGATGCTGGTCACATAGGATGATTTTAGACGTGTTCCTTCCTCTTCAATTTTTTGGAATAATTTCAGAAGGATAGGCATTAACTCTTCTTTAAATGTTTTGTAGAGTTCACCTGTGAAACTGTTTCTGCACTTTTGTTTGTTGAGAAATTTTTAAATTACTGATTTAAGTACATTACTCTTAATTAGTCCATTCATATTTTGTATTTCTTCCTGATTCAGTCTTGGGAGATTGTACGTTGCTAAGAATTTATTCATTTCTTCTTGGTTGTCCATTTTATTGATGTATAATTTTTCATAGTAATCTCTTAAGATCTTTTGTATTTCTGTGATATTGGTTTGTAACTTCCCCTTTTTCATTTCTGATTTTATGTATTTAGGTCCTCTTTTTCTCTTGATGAGTCTGGGTAAAGGTTTATCAATTTTGTTATCTTTTCAAAGAATCAGCTCTTAATTTCATTGATCTTTTCTATTGTTTTCTACAGTCTCTATTTCATTTATTTCTGCTCTGATATTTTTTAAATTCTTTTTTTCCACTAACTTTTGGTTTTGTTTGTTTTTCTTTTTCTATTTCCTTTAGGTGTAAGGTTAGGTTGTTTATTTGAGATTCTTCTTGTTTCCTGTGGTAAGCTGGTATAAATTTCCCTCTTAAAACTTCTTTTGCTGCATCTCATGGATTTTGGATCATTGTATTTCCATTTTCAATTTGTCTCCAGGTCTTTTTTATTGCTTCTTTGATTTCTTCAGTGACCCATTGGTGGTTTTGTAACATATTGTTTAGCCTCCAAGTGTTTGTGCAGTTTTTTTCTTGTAGTTGGTTTCTAGTCTCATACCACTGTGCTCAGAATAGATGCTTGATACGATTTCAATCTTTTTAGATTTATTGAGACTTGTTTTGTGGCCAGAATTTATAATTGTTATGTCTTCTTTTGGGGCTGATCCCTTTATCATTATGCAATGTCCTTTTCTTTGTCTCTTGTTACAGTCTTGGTTTAAAGCATATACTGTCTAATATAACTATGTCTACTCCAGCTTTCTCTCTGTTTCCATCTGCATGGACCATCTTTCTCTATCCCCTGTCATTTAATCTGTATGTGTCTTTAGACCTGAAGTGAGTCTCTTACAGACAGCATGTGTAGGTCTTGTTTTTGTATCCATTCGGTACTCTGTATTTGATTGGAGCATTTAGCCCATTTTTATTTAAAGTGATTATTGATAGGTATGTACTTATTGCCATTTTGTTCCTTGTTTTGGGGTTGTTTTTATAGTTCTTTTTTGTTCCTTTCTTCTTTTGCTTTCTTATCTTGTGATTTTATGACTGTCTTTACTGTTGTTTAGATTCCTTTCTCTTTCTTGTATGTGTATCCATTATAGATTTTTGGTTTGTGGTTACTGTGAGGTTTATATACAGATATACATAAATGATTATTTTAAGTTGGTGATCTCTGATCTCTTAAGTCCAAATGCATTCAAATTACCCTTCATTTTTACTCCCTACACACTATGTTTAATAGTTTTACATCATATTTTACATATTTTTGTTTTGTGTATTCATTAGCTACTTATTGTGGATGTAAATTATTTTAAAACTTTTCTCGTTTAGTCTTCCTGCTAACTTTATAAGTGGTTGATCCACTACCTTTGCTGTGTATTTGCCTCCACTTGGAGAAGTACCTTTAACATTTCTTGTAAAGCCACTTTAGTGGTGCTGAACTCTTAGCTTTTCCTTGTCTGTAAAACTCTTTACCTCTTCTTTGAATCTGAATGATAGCCTTGCCATGTAGTGAATTCTTGTTTGTAAGTTATTTCTTTTTAATACTTTGAAGGCATCATGCCACTCCTTTCTGGACAGCAATGTTTCTGCTGAAAAATCAGCAGACAGTCCTAAGAAAGTATTCTTTTGTGTAGCTATCTGCTTTTTTCTTCCTGCTTTTAATATACTCTCTTAATTTTTGACATTTCATTATGTTACTTGCCTGGACTTCCTTGAGTTAATCTTATTTGTTCTTCCAGGATCTGGATGCCTGTTTCACTTCCTAGGTTAGAGGATTTCTCAGCTATTATAGTTTCAAATAAGTTCTCTGCCCCTTTCCCTCTCTCTTCTTTTTCTGGGTCCTCTGTAATGCAAATGTTAGTACATTTGATGTTGTCCCAGAAATCTCTTAGTTTCATTTTTTTAGAATTCTTTTTTTCCTTTTTCTGTTTAGCTTGAGTCTTCTGTCTTCCAAATCAGTGATCCATTCCTCTGTGTCATCTAACTTACTTTTGATTCCTTCTAGTGTATTTTTTATTTCCATTATTGTATTCTTCAGCACTGTTTTGTTCTTCTTTACATTTTCTAACTCTTTGTTAAAATTTTTACTGTGCTCATTCTATTCTTCTCCTGCATTCATTGAGCATCTTTATGATCATTACTTCATATTCTTTATTCAGTGCATTGCTCTTCTCCACTTCACTTAGACTTTCTTCCAGGATTTTATTTTGTCATTCATTTGGAATACATTTCTTTGTTGTCTTTTGCTTAAGTCTCTATGTTTATTTGTATATATTAGGTTGTTTACATTTCCCATTCTTGGAGAAGTGACCTCATGTAGTAGATGTCTAATGGGGCCCAGCAGCACACTGTCCTCTGGACACAAAAGCTATGTTATCTTGATGTGTGCTGTATGTGGGATGAAAGTGCTCACCTGGTGTGGTAGAATCAGCTACTGTGAGTGTGCTATTAAGTAGGAGTCTTCCCCAGCCCAGCTTGCTGCCAGTCCTGCCTCGTGTGTATGCTATCAGACACTGGTGGGCAAGCACTGGTCCTGGGGTGGCTGACTGCAGGTGCAGTGGGTTCCAGTCCTGACACTGGCCCACTAGTGGGCAGGGCCAGGGTCTTGAGTGTCCCTTGGGCTAGTGCAGTCCTGCTGGTGGGTGGTGCTGGATCCCAGGATGGCTGTGTGGCCAAGGAGGCCATGGAACTTTTCCTGGTCCACTGCTTAGTGGTTAGCATCCACTCATGGTTGGTTGCTGATCCCATCCTGGGATCCTGGGCTGATCCCATCCTACTGATGGGCATTGTTGAGTCCTGGCATAGTTAGCTGCATGGCGCAGAGGGTCCCAGGACTGGTCCTGGACTACTAGTACATGGGGCCTGATCCCTGTGTTAATAGGCTAGAGGGAAGATGCCAAGATGGTGACTGTCAGCTGCAGGGTCCTCATGGTAGCATGAGCTCTCAAAAATAGCTGCCTCTATTGTTTATGTCTCCAATGGGAGTCCCGGTTGCCTCCTGCCTCTCTTTGGGGACTCTTCACGATCAGCAAGTGGATCTGACCCAGATTCCTTTCAAATTGCTGCTTCTGCACAGGGTCTCAAAGAGTGTGAAATTTCGCATATACTTTTAAGAGTAGACCCCCTTTCTTAAAGCCCTCCAGCTCTACTATATGCAAGCTTTGTTGGTGTCATGATATCATGTACACATACACACTGTATGTGGAGATAGCTGATGGCTGCTCTAAAGCTTTATTAAGTTACATAGTCTTATATAGCAAAGAAGAATAATAAGGGAAATGGTTAACAGGCAGTGTCTGGCTCAAGGTCAGAAGACCCTTTACATTTTGGTAAATCACGTTTGTGTTGGCACCAGCGAGCCTTACAGCTTATCAGGGCAGAACGTATGAGAAACAGCTGTTTAACAACATTCTTCTTGGACTCAGGAGGCTGTGCCTGTCTTAGGTTGCCCCCCCCCCGGGATCTTACCCGTCATTGGCTAACCAGCCTTCTCACCTCTGAGTCTGCAACTTTTTATAACTTGTTTACCATTCCAGCCCAAGGCTCGTTCCTTTGTTCCCACAGTCGGGGGCTACAAGCTTGGCTGGCCTTCAAAGCCATATGTTCTGAGGACTCACCTTCTCCAAAGACCTCTGGGCTGGGGACCCCTACATGGGGCTTGGACCTCTCAGTCCTTGGGAAGAACCTGTGCAATTGTGATTATCCTCCTGTTTGTGGTCACCTCCCCAGAGTTGTGGGCCTTGACTATACCATGTCTTTGCCCCTCCCGCTGTCTCCTTGTGGTTCCTTCTTTGTATATTTAGTTGTGGAAAATCTTTTCAGCTCATCTTCAAGTCATTCTCACAGATAGTTGCTCTGTAAGTAGTTCCAATTTTCGTGTGCCCATGGAAGTTGCTGAGCTCAGGGTCTTCCTACTTTGTCATCCTGGCTGCTCCTCAAAACACTCAGGATATTATATTTAGTTTAGATCTTTATTCCATTTTCCCCATAATTAATTTCAGGCCTTAGTTATGTGTACTTTTATGGTAGCCCTGGCTGAAGTCTTTATATCTGAATCATCTTTGAAACACATAAGTCCTTCTTTGATCACACTTAAATAGGACAGCTTGGACAACAGTCAGCCACATCCCCTCCTTCAATTCACTCTAAATTGTCACAAGCTCTTGGTTCCATCTGTCTTTGTATCCATTTCTTTTTGTTTGTTTGGTTTTGGTTTTGGTTTTTGTTACTACAAGATATCAAATATAGTTTCCTGTGATGTACAGCGCGAACTTGCTGTTTATCTATTGTATATCTATTGTATATACCAGTTAGTATCTGCAAATCTCTAATGCCCAGTTTATCCCCTCCCACTCCCTCTCCCTCCTGGTAACCACAAGTTTGTTCTCTATGTCTGAGGGTCTGTTTCTGTTTTTCTTTTTTTTTTTCAATATGTATATTTTTATTGAAGTATAGTCAGTTTAAAATGTGTCAATTTGGGGTGTACAACACAATGTTTCAGTCATACATGAACATACATATATTCATTTTCATATTCCTTTTTCACCAGAAGTAACTACGAGATATTGAATATAGTTCCATGTGATATTGTTTATCTATTTTATATATAGTAGTTAGTGTCTGCAAATCTCAAACTCCCAATTTATCCCTTCCCACTGCCTTCCACCCTGGTAACTATAAGTTTGTTTTCTATGTCTGTGAGTCTGTTTCCGTTTTTCAAAAAGTTCATTTGCCTTTTTTTTTCTTTTTAGATTCCACATATAAGTGATATCATATGATATTTTTCTTTCTCTTTCTGGGTCATTTCACTTAGAATGACAATCTCTAGGTCCATCCATGTTGCTGCAAATGGCATTATTTTATTCTTTTTTATGGCTGAGTAGTATTCCATTGTATAAATATACCACACCTTGTCTTTGCATCCATTTTTTATGGTCTTGTTGACTGAACTCTTGCTGTCAGTTGGCACTTTTGGAAGTGTGTCCACCGACAGTGTTATGAATCAACATTGAACTTGGAGGCAAAAAAACACATGCTTTTTAGAATTGTGCATAACCCAGCAATGAGAATGTGTGGGTCCCTGCCCTTACCAAAATGCTTTAGCAGTATGTAAATGCTGGGCCTTTTCTATTGGCTGCTCAAAGACCTCTTTGGTTATAGTTTGTGAACTTAGTCTTAGTTGAATAGACAAAGTTTCTGGTCAAGAGATTTGGCTAAATGAGGTCACTGGATTTTGATGAATAAAGAAATGTCCTGGAAGAAAACCTCAACTAATGTAATGTTAGTGCCTTCAGGGAGAAAGACTGTGTGCCTTTTGTAATGGAAGGGAGGGGAGTATGAGAAAGACTGAAGTGACCTCTTGTTCAGAGGAAGAGCCAGAGTGTGACACCATGTAGAAAGATTGAGTTTTGTACATTTCCCAACATACTGGTCAATGCAGAAGTTAGTTGAAAAATATTTTGAGAATTTATTTAAGGGTTTAATGTCAAGAACTAGGACATTCTGAAGACCCAGATCCAGTGAAGTCCCTCATGAGTAATGACCCCAGGTGTCTGTGTGACAGAAAACACTGAGCAATAATTATTCTCACCTATATTCAGACTGTGAGAAACAAATGTGTAATATGCATGTATTTCCCCTGCTGCATGTATTTTCTTTTTAAGTTTTTTATGCTTGATTATTTAAAATTTTTTTAAATTAATTTATTTATTGTATTATGTCATTAGGTTTTATTATTTATTTTCAGATGAGGTACTGGGGTTTGAACCCAGGGCCTCACACATGCTAAGCATGCCCTCTACCACTTGAGCTATGCCCTGCCTCCTGCATGTATTTGCATTCAATAACCGTTTATGGAGTCCCTGCTTTGTGCCAAGAAATCTGCATATTCACTTATTCAATTAAGATTTCACTGAGTATTTACGATAGCTTAGGCACTGAGGAAGCCAAGTAAACCAACGTGAGTAAGTCACAGCAACAGCCATCCTCAAAGAATCTGTGGAGGATAAAGAGAGAAGAGACAGATGCACAAATAGATAAATAAAGTGAAGTGTGGTTGGCACATACTTAGAGATCCTCACAGCAGTGAAGGCGGGGCACCTAATCCAGCCACAAGGACACAATGACTGGGCCAAGCCTTGAGCATAAGTAGGAGTCAGCCAAAAGGAGGCTGAGAAGGAAAAATATCCCGGGCTGAGTGACCACTCTTGTGGGATTCTGGGTCATGGCTTGTGACAGACCACCCTGCTGACTGCTCGTGAGCTGTAAGATTTATCTGTGCAGTGAGCCTCAGTCTTAGAGTCCTCAGTCTGGCAGAAGTAAAGAATGTTTCTGAAGAAAACACTTTGTTCTCCTATGTTCTAATCCCTTCTGCTCCACAATTCTCATAAACTAGGCCAAAGATCAGCAAACTGTGGCCCAGGGGCCAAGTCAGTCACCAGCACTTTTGTAAATGAAAGTGCGTAGTCACACAGTCATGGCCAGCAGTTGCCTTGTCTGTGACGGCTTTCACGCTACAGAGGCAGGCTTGAGTAGTGACAACAGAAATGGTATAGGGCATAGAGCTTAAAATATTTACTGTTTGGCCTTTTACAGGAAAAAAATGTGCTGACCCTTGAACTAGACTACAGCAGCCCTGCTCCCAGCTGTCACCCGTCCTGCTCTTTGGAACCCAGGAAGATGGTGTCTCTTAAAAGAAACTTGTGCCATCCCAGGGAGAAGTGAGCTACGGGATAAGGGAGAGCAGGGAATGGAACTGCAGGGAAAGCACGGCAGGAAGGCCTGGCGAGACAGGTCTCCCAGCAGAGCAAAGGCACTCTCTTTGCCCAAAGACTTAGGGCTGGCATAGAAGGACGTTATGAGGAGACTGCGGCGTGTCAGAAGATTGGGGTTCTTTCTCGCTATAAGATTGTTTCACTGTATGTTTAAAAACCTGTGCAGCCTTCTATTTTGCTAGACTTAAAGGACTACAAGGAGAGTTCTTTTTATAAAGCACAATCATGCGAGAGGAAAACAGTAGCTCAAGTTTTCATCCGGGAGGCCACATACAATTCAAATCAGAGCTGGCGGCCCTCCGTGGGACTGAAACAACCTGCGATGGAGAACGTGATCCACTTCTCACACAGCCTCCGGACCCCTGTCTCTGGCAGCCTGATGATTTATATATAAACTAGAAAGACATCTCATTGACTGCCTTCTAGCCCCACGAGCACAATGCGGTCGATAAATATTTATTGAATATAATTTCCTGAGGCTTGCAGCCCTTGCTCTGTGATAGCTTACAACCGAATAAGCCAGAATTGTTCAGGATGGTTGCGAATAAATATAAAAATGTATGTTAATGGAATCAAGCTAAGAATGAATGGTAAGAAAGAAAATATGTGTCCATCTGCAGACGAGACATCCAAGTGGTATTAGATTTTGAACAAATAGAAAGAAGCATGTCCCACAAGCCGCAGAAGTGAGAGTTGCAAGAGAGAAAAAGAAGAAAACAAAAAGGGGAGAAATGAGAGGAGGGAGATTTATAAATGGTTCTATTTTGTACCAATAAAAATATATATGTTTTTTAAAGCCAGTATTTTTTATTCTCTCTGGCTTTATGTGCACAGTACCTTCATCTGTCACTAAAATAGTTCATACACTCAAGAAGTGGCAGTGTGAAATGAAATGGGCTCCCAAATTACATTTTTGCAATAAAAATAAAATGTGGTTTCTGCCACCCATTTGGAACTGCAGCACCAATATCTGATGCAATCCCCCTTAAGCCCCAGTCACAGTAGATTCTGAGTGGTGTATCACTAATTCAGGCATGAGGATGGGGTGTTGGGTTACATTTATTAAATATATTGGACATTTATCCTCAGTTAAAAGTAAATTAAAATTTTGCATTTGAGATAATATCCAAAGGGGACAATGTAATTACCACATTCTCCCCTGCGCATCCTCCCCAAATCCCTGTGAAGCCTGAGAATGCACAGCCACGGTGAAAGCAGGAGCTCATGAGTGGCTGACACCAGCATTTTCATGGCTGCATGTTCAACTTTGTAAAGGCAAGTACTTGCCTCTAGGAAGTGATCAAAGAGATTTTAGCCATGACCTTCCAGGTATAGACCTTTGGCAAATTAGAAGGAAGACAACAGTGGTTGCACAAGTCCAACTCCACTAGCTCCGATTCTGGGGTTCCCTTGTCCACCACCCCATGGCTAGAAGGGAAGCCAAGACTTCATTGCTATCAGGCAGTAATAAAGGGGTTGAGCCAGGAGGGAAATCAAGGATTCTCAGAGTTCTTTCCAGGATATCACCCCAAGGATGGGCGGTCATCAGGTCTGTGGTGTACTGGACTTCTTGGAAGTAGCCAGACAGTGCTTGATTTACTACATTTTGAGGGTTGCCTTTGCCCTTTTGATGCTCTGTAGATGGCAGTTCAGTGACAGACTTTATAGCCACCAACTAACCAATGAAACACCCAGAAATTGATAGAATACTACTCACCTCCACCATAGTATCTTTTGCAAGTCTCTTTCTGATTCCACACTCTCCTACTTCAAGACTACATACCCACTTTCCAAAAGAGACAGAAGGAAAACATCCTGGGGGAGTTCCTTTGGGGTGGGAGGGGCTTTGATCACACAGGTAAAGCCTGACCTGAGGCATCCTAACATTTAGTCTTCATACACTGAACACCTTCAGTGGCATCGCTGTTAGAGACCAGAGAAGGAAAACCTAGGTCCCCAGCAAGAAAGTGTATTCTGAAGTTGAGGATGAGAAGCAGACTATCAGGGAAGCCTTCATGAAAATGGAGCCATCAAGCTCCTCAGACCGGGAAGATTTATTTGTCTGATCACAACGTGGAGAAGGGAAGGAGTCTCGAATACTTCCTGCCCTTCCAGCCGGATGCTCAGCACGCTCACCAAATCCAGCATCCGCCTTATAAACACTTCAATAGCCCACCTGCCATTCCAAGTCTTGATTACCTCTGCCTCCTCTCTAAGGCTCCAAGGCATTTATCAGATTAACGCTAGAGGCCACATATCCTACTGTCATGTTTTATGGCTGCTTATATTTATGTGCCTTTTCTCCTTGGAGAAATTAGAAGCTCAGAGTCCAGAAGGGAACACAGTGCTCTGGGTATGGCAGGTGTCCAGAGTGAATTTGAGGTGCATTTACTGAATGCAATTGCTTTGCTTGTAACCCTGGCCCCAGTTCCTGCCTTAGAGATCCTAGGTGTCCAAAGACTGTAAAAGAGAATTATGTGGAATTATGTGGAGCCAGCTGACAGCTGTGCTATTTGTCTGCTCATTTCTGAAGTCTCCTTTGACAGTTCAGTCCCATGGATGCCAGAAATACCTGCATGTCAGAGAATCAAATGCATGAGTCTGAGGATTTGTCAGAAAATAAACACCAAAGGCAGTATCAGACATAATTCTTACTCTGAAGAAAATGCATATTTTAGGGAATAGATACATAAACTTGGCAAGAAAAAAAATTTTTCAGTGTGAGCAATCTTTATTGGCAGATCTTAAGAGTGCAAGACAGTAACAAATCCAGAAGGGATGGGAAAGGAGGTGGAGCTCCCCTCCTTTGAGGACCCTGTAACCAGGCCAGTGGGGTGGGGGTACTTGACCATGGCAACTTTGAGCCCAGCACCCTCCAGAGAACAAGATCCCAGGCAGGAGAGCCCCTCACATTGTTGGGGAAGGGAGCCGCACCCCAGAAGGGTGTCCGATCCCAGGCGGCTTGGTTCCTGCCCAACACACACCTTGACAGCTTGGGGCAGGGGTGTTAGGGGACGGGGCTAACCTTAGCCTTTTAAAAGGCAGAGGGCTTTTTAAACGCAGAAGGCAGACTTCATGTGATTATAACTGATAGGAAATGATGATTGGTATATTTATTCTAAAATCTCTGCTGAATCTCAGAGGCTGCACAGAAATTTGAACATGGACACTTACTCAGATGCCACCATTCAGTGCTCGATCCCAAGTAAGAAATGGAGAAATGGCTCTGGGCCTGAAGTCATCATTCACTTTGCTTCCCCCTTTCCCGCAGTGGGGTTTCATCCACCCTGGCCCTTGATGCGCTCAGCTGTGTCTGTCTGAGGAAGTAGAGAGTCTCTTTCTCTACATGAAGCACATGTTGTTAGCCACACATTAACTTTGCTATATTCAAAGAATTGGTGAAGATTTCTCCAGGAGCCATTGTTTTTTACTGGCTTAGGCCACTCCTTTCTCATTCATACGCATTGACTTACCTTTGAATTGTATGGACCCATACAGGATTGCTGGCCTTTGAAATTGCCCCAGCAGGACTTTAAAAATGACTATTTCTCTCCCCATTATTCCTTAGTCCAAAAGGATAAAGATATGCTTTATATTGAATACATTTACAGCATTGGTCTTAGTTTTCTGACTTCATGGTAAGCCACTGACCTACACTCGGGCATCAAGTCCCTAGCACGAGTGTTCTAATGATGAAAATTTCTCTCCTGGAGTGTTGCTAAATGGGTTCTAAAATACTGAGAAAATCTGACTAACTTTTCTAATGGATTTTAGTGTTTATGCCATGGAAGTCATAAAGCTTAAGGACAGAATATGACAAAGAAGACAGCTGTAAAACTCACCGGGTCTCAAAGGGCTTCTGGGGAACTTCTCATTGGGCAGCAGCAACGCATGGTCACCGGTGAAGATTTTGGGACCAAACTGGAATTTTGTCTCTTCTTCTCTGTTCCAGGTACATGGCCATCATTCACCCCCTCCAGCCCCGACTGTCAGCCACGGCCACCAAGGTGGTCATCTGTGTCATCTGGGTCCTGGCTCTCCTGCTGGCCTTCCCCCAGGGCTACTACTCAACCACAGAGACCATGCCCAGCAGAGTGGTGTGCATGATCGAATGGCCGGAGCACTCCGACAAGGTTTATGAGAAAGTGTGAGTAGAGACAACCCTCCAGGGCCTTCGCTGTCCTTTCTTGTTCCTTCTCTCTTTCCATGTTCTTTTGTTGCTTAGGATTTAATGTGTATCTGTAAGCATTTCTCACAACCCCTCTAATATCAGGTTAATGTGCCCATACTTATCAGGGGACCATTATGTCCCAAACACTATTTTGGACTTTGAATGAAAATTTTTAACATGTAAAACCTGGGTCCTGTTATAGCATACCATTTGGGTGCACTTCCATATTCTTCATATGTTTTGCCAGAAACTTTGCCTGCTAGTGTCTGCATTCCTTTGCTGGGAACTTTTTCTTAACCTATGGAATGGCCCCTTGCCCTCTTGCACAGCATGGCAGAGGGTGAGGGAATGACCCCCACTCCCAGCAGTTCTCGACAAGGACTGCTGGGAGTTGGCGTGTAGATACCCCAGCCCCCTCGCCCTTCAGGTGGGGTGTCTCTGGCGTGTGTGTTTTCCTGTGTTCAGGGTTTACTCTTGGGATTAATCGCCAGTCACCCTGGTGGCAGCTGCCTCAATGACACACCCTTTGTTGGCCCCACTCCCTACTGGTGTTTCTTTCTTCTCCCAAATACGTCATTTGCACTTGAATCTTGGTCTCTGGATCTGTCTCTGGGGAAAACAAAACCAAAACAGTCAATTTCCAGGATTGCACAGTTGGAAAAATAATATATATACATGTGAACTGCATGGGAAGGCCAGGCCAGGACAGAGACCTTAGGAGTCACAGGCCCCCCCACAGGGCAGGCCTGCTTCACTTCCAGGGGCCTGACTGATCACACTGAGGGTTTTTCAAAGGTATCCTGGCAATTTCTTCCAAGACTCCTTATCCTAGAGGCAGTATTAAAGTGGCTTATTCTTTGTTTTGTTCTGTTCAAGTGAGCAGCAATGCGACATTTATATTACCAACCATTTTCTGGACTCAGAGCACGTTGATAACGTGGGTCCTTTTGAAAGTCCTCTATAATTGTCCAATCTTGGGTTCATTAAGTGAATCATAAAAGAACACTGGTGTTAGAGTTAGGAGATCTGGGTTTTAACTATGAGATTGCCAAGTTACCAGCTGTGTGACCGAGGGCAAGGTCACAGTCTCCCCTCACTGTTAGAATGGAAGATGACCAAGCACTGCCTTCCATAAACAGCTGTTCTGGGGAGTGGACAAGAGAATGTGTTCTCACCTTGTAAGCTAGTAGATGCC